>NW_011494635.1:1279788-1287140 GCF_000754665.1 Bison bison bison | reverse complement strand
CACATTCCCGGGGTACCCAGAGGGCGATCGGAGCCAGCACAGGGCCCTCAATCCCTGGGGCAGAGGCCAGCAGTACACAACAGGACAGCCAGCAACCTGTTCGCTGGGGTTCAGCTCCGAGATCAGCACGTAAGCACTACTTAATGAATCACCTAATTAGTGACAGGCCACACTGACGACCTCAGCTGTCCTCAGACAAAGGTGGAGATAAGAAGCCTCATTAAGTTGTGAGCGCTTGGCTGCAGCCGCCAGATCCACAGTTACGCTGGCACGGCATGGTCCTGTGCCACCTGATAGCGCGTGTTCCGGGCACCTGGCACAACCGCGGCTTCACAAACGTGCCCTGTAGTTCCAGGCTATTCTTAGTTACCTTGACATGCCCACGGGGATGTGGGATCAGGGGCCGATGAAAACCAGAAATTCCACCCTGGGGTGAGATGACACGGTGGGAATTTTGACACCTCTTCCTGGGGGCAGGAGTGGAAGACGAGGCAGTGGGGGGCCTGGCGCCCACTGGAGCTCCCCGAGAACCAAAGGGCATCTTCCTCCAACCACCCAGAGTTGTGGGGACACCACCCGGGGCTGCTTTCAGTCACTGTCATCTCAGGGTTCATTCATGCGTTTCTCTAGGGCCATTAGAGGCTCCTCGAGAGATTCTTTACATCAGAATTGAATTAGGAAAGATTTTAAAGTAATGGATTAAAAGGGGCTGCTCCATAATTGGGAGTAAATAATATAATACACAAGGCATAGAGACACATGAGCTGAAACAGAATCAAACAGTAACTGCTTCAGCTCAGTGGCTTGATGACAAAGACAGAAGGAAGAAGCTGTTGTGTACAATTCTGGAAGATAAAATGTCTATCTAGGATACTGACGGTGGCAGGGCCTGAGGCTCTGTGTTTCTAATAAGCTCCCAGGTGATGCTTATCTCGCTGGAATACAGACCGAACTTTCGAGTAAAAAGGACATAAGACATAAAATGAGTTCATGGACCTGGTTCTTATCCCACCCCCCTTTTTTGGTAGAGCATGTCCATAATTCTTTTTTAAAACTGATTTTGGAGTACCGTTGTGGAAAGCCCAACACTGTGAAAGCATTGCATTTGGAGAGTTCTGCAGGAACAAGGAGCTGGTAAAAATATGACTGGCTATGAGGAAAGAGGTCCCTTGCTTTTTGGAAAGAGCTTTCTGACTTCCTTGCAAAGCTCTCCTTTAGGACACAGCATCTCCCTGACAGGTGATGGAAGCTCCCCTTTGGACCTGGCTCTTGATCTGAGAACGGGGACTTAGACTAAACTCTGACAGAGTTGGTGGAGCTCCTGGTGTGACAGCACCTCAGGGTTGGCAGGACTGGGGGTCCCCTGCCATGTCCCTCCCTTAGCAGGGGAACTGATGGCTGAGGCCAAGAGCTTTCTGCCAAAAACCAGTGTTTGGGGTTTTAAGCAGAAGGACCAGGAAGGATAAGACCAAACAACTACGCTGCCTAAGACAACACCTTTCTGTCCCAACGGGCCAGGCAGCCAAACAAACACCACCTATCAATCATGAAAACTACAGTTTTAATATAGCTCATGTCCATCACCTGAATGTCTTGGGCGCGATGAAAAACACAGCAAAGAGTCTTAAAAGTTCCCTTTTCCCTCCACTTTACTGCCCTCTATTCCACAGATGAGTGGGGGTTTTCTACACTATGCCCCCCACCTCAAGAAAGCTCCCTGGCATGCCTGCTGTCCTCCCCCTGCCCAGCCCCTGGTCCCCACCATGGGGGCACATGTCCCGGCAAGGTGGGTGATGGGGAAGGAGGCCAGGATGTGCCCTCCAGGTGGGGCCTGGGGGTCTGAACACGTTCCCTCCTCTGCCCCTTGCAGAGTTGCTTGGGCACAGTGCCCTCAGAAGACAGATGCACAAGACCTGGGTGTGGGGGATGGGGGACCAGTTAGCTGAGCCTCCCCTCCACCCTGAGTCACCCTCCCCTTTCCCCTTTGTATCAGCCAGGCAGGGCTGGCTCAGGAGGGTTGACAGAGACCGTAGAAAGTCTAAGGCCACTCAACTCAGCACCAGAGGATTCACCAGAACCAGGAGGACATGGACACACGTGGCAGGTGGTGTGTGTCTCTAGAAATGCCTGCCAGTCATGTCACCGGGCACTGGAAGGCCCAGGAGGCCTTGCCCTCATAAGGACAAGAAGAAGTCACCGAGCAATCCACTAGCCTGATGACCAGACAGGAAGGGTGTCCTCTGAGCAGGCGTGCCTGTGGGTGGGTAGCAGCTGAGGACCAGACAATGTTGTACTAAAATCCAAAACCCCAAACATCCCCTCAACACTCCCTCCCCACGTGGAGCTCACACCCGGGTATCTGTGTTAGTTGGTGAAAGTGAAAGTTGCTCAGCTGTGTCTGACTCTTTGTGATCTTCTTTGCGATTCTCCAGGACAGAATACTGGAGTGGGTAGCCTTTCCCTTCTCCAGGGGATCTTCCCAACCCAGGGATAGAACCCAGGTTTCCTGCATTGCAGGCGGATTCTTTACCAGCTGAGCCACCAGAGAAGCCCAAGAATACTGAAGTGGGTAGCCTATCCCTTCTCCAGTGGAGCTTCCCGACCCAGGAATCGAACTGGGGTCTCCTAGTTGCAGGCAAGCTATGAGGGAAGCCCCCTGATGCGTTAGTTGGTGACTGTGGACAAATCACATCAACATCCTAGTAGCGTCATGGCGCTTGGGGAAAGAAGAACATGACAAGGCCAAGAACTTCTGCAAGGGCTGCTTTTGGTGTCTGAAGAGGAGACCCAAGGTGCTTTGCAGTTTTTCTGCATGTAAACAATGAAAGAACAAAGAGTTGTGTTTGCTTTGTCACCAGATGACAGGGTGACCAGATTTTCTGGAAAAAGAGGTTGTTGTACTGGGCCTCAGATGGATTTTCTGGAAACTACAGGGCCCCACCTGGGTTTAATAACACAGAGCAGGAGCACAGGAAGGCGACTCCTAAATCTTGCCTCCAAAATGTGGATTTAATCCTCACTGGAGGTCAGTGCTTGGTGAAAACTGTGTTTCTTCCATTTCATTCCAACTCGAATCATTTATAAAATCCATTTCAAATGGCAGTTAAACTGTTAAGTAAAATCTACAGCAGGTTACTATGGTGATTGCTGATTTGAAATAATTAGAGAACATAATGAGAGAACTATTTCCTCTCTTCGGGATTAGATATCCGTAAACTGATACTGGTCTATTTTTAGTGGACGTAATCTGTGCAACGATGACAGAGAACCACGAGTGCTTTAAAATGCTTTAAAAAGGTCTGTCTGATTGAGGAATTTAATCAACCAAGTACTTATATCAAAATTTATACCTGTCTTTATTAAATCTAAGTTGATTCCATAAAAAGAAAATTATATGTGTATGTATCAATGTAATCATTTTAAACAAGACATAATGACTGGATATATAGCTAAATTAAAATTTAAGATCTGTTTATGATAACTTCTTCTCTACTATAATTTCACAACTCCACCCAGATCATTCATCATTCAAAAATGGCTGCACACAACTGCTGTTCAGAATCTTAGGTGAGGCGTCCTGTAAGAACAGGGAAGACTTCAGACTACAGAATGGCACAGGCAGTGAAAAGGAAGTTTCCTGAGTGCATCTCATGATTCCTTTCTTGCAATGCAAGAAGATTGCAGTAAACTGACCACAGTATTTAAAGCCTGTGAACTTTGTTCTAATTTCAATAAAGACAGGAGACCTATGGGACTTCCCTGGCTGTCCAGCAGCTAAGACTCCGTGCTCCCAATGCAGGGGGCCCAGGTTCAACCCCTGCTCAGAGAACTAGATCCTGCATGCTGCATCTTACAGTTGGCATGAATGTTGCAACGAAGGTGGAAGATTCTGCATGCCGCGACCAAGACTCAGCACTACCAAATATATATATTTATTATTATTATTTTTTTAATAAGGACTTTGCTGGTGGTACAGTGGATCTGAATCTGCCTGCCAACGCAGATGACATGGGGTCAATCCCTGGTCCAGGAAGATTCCACATGCCTCAGAGCAACTAAACCCGCACGCCACAACTACTGAGCCGGCACCCAGAGCCTGTGCTCTTCACAAGAGAAGCCAGCACACCACAGCAAAGAGTAGCCCCCGCTCACCACAACTAGAGAAAGCCCATGCCCAGCAATGGTGACCCAGCACAACCAAAAATTAATTAATTAAAAAAATTAAAGACAGGTGACTTAAATCTGGTTAACTAAGGGTGTGTTCTGAATAACTGAACAAACTGGCTAGGAAGTGAAAAAATCTTCCATTAAATGTGAGGTCAGATGAGTAAACTAATCACCTGGGGTTAGCTCATCCCCCTGTCCACCAGGAACAAATACGTTCTAGGGTTCCTTTCCTCTGTCCCTTTCCTTGTTTAGCCCTCACCACTCAGTTGTGGGGATATCTTTCCCCCTTTGCCCAATCCCCTCTTAGCACCTACAGTTTTGAACGGTAGCCAAAGTTTTCTCATGTGATCCTGAGCAAAAGATTTTGGGAAAGAAATATTCTCTAACTTAGGAGTCTGCATTTCCTCCAAACCAGGGTCTTTGAAAACATGTGGAGACTTTTTATAAAAGTAACCTGGATCTGAGAGAAGTCAGGCACACACTGGCAGTTCCGTGCCGGTGGTGGAGATACCAGGCCACAAACACAAGTTCTTGGACAATAACCTGGGGCTCTTCCTGTTAAAGAGGAACTGAAATTTGGTGAGCAAATAGAAAGCTAGTGGGGGGGAGCTGAGAAGACTCAGGAATCACCTATCAGGACAATGGGCAGAGATTATGCATTGCTTCAAGGATAATAGAAAACAGCTCAAACAGATGCATGAACCTCAATTGTCCTGGGGGAATTGAGGTATTGAGGACAGGTACTCTGTCCCCTGGCACCCAAAATGCAGGGGTCAAAAGAAACATCCTGGCCTGCCTGCCACCTCTGAAGCCTGTTCTTGATGCATAAAGTCAAAACTGGTCCATCCCCACACCTGCTTGATCACATAGAACATCTGTTAAAATACAAGTTCCCAGGGCCCCCCATGGGAACTTTCTCCTTCCATATGTCTACAAGGTCTGGGAATCTACATCTCCAACAAATGCTCTAGGTGATTCTTATAATTCAGCCAAAAAGCGAGCACTAGTACAGAACCGGGCTGAAAAACACCTTGAAAGGGTCAGAGTGACATATACTAGTCACTGCGGGCCACATGGTCCCTGTCATGGCTACTCAAAGTTGCCACTGTAGTGACAAAAGAGAGATGAAGCATAAATAGGTGAGCATTACTGTGTTCCTGTAAAGCTTTATTTTCAAAAGCAGGTGGATCTGCTTTGACCTGAGAGGCTAGAGCTTGCCAACCTCTGATCTAGAATATTCCTCTGATTCATTCTTTTTATTAATCTACATAGGCAAGGTATGTGAGGTGTCGAAAAAAAATCTTTTCAAGGGACTCTCTCAGGTGTGGGAAGAGAAAGGCCCCTTTAAAAACAAACTAATAAATAAAGTAAAACAACTTACCAAAACACCAACGTTTCTAGGAAGGAAATTCCAACGTTGGATGCGCCAACGACAACAATCTTGGCATTGACAGTTATTTTAGGTTCCAACGATAGTTTTCTGTTTGTATGGTTCAAGGCATAACTCAACTGGAAAAAAGCACAAAGAGGAAATGGACTTGAGGAAAACATAGCTGAGTCTGCATTCCCAAATTGGCAATTGCTTAACCAGAATATTACCAGCACAGCAAACTGAAAAATGCCCCTGCACAGCCCTGAGGAGTTTTACAGGAAGGAATGTCAAATAAATGAATGTAAGAATATGGGAATATATGTAATACCTAGGCTGGTGCACATCAAAATGCTTAATCTAGATCACTTTTTGTCTTATTATTAACAGATGTTTTATATAGAACTGAGGCCATCTATGACTAGATATGATAAGGTGAATAATCCCACAGGAAGACAGGCAAGCTGCACCCTGAGAAATTGTAGTTTCATCAAAGACCTAAATCTTCCCTTCTGTCTAGGGTTTTCTTGAAACTGTGAATGACTGGATTACAGTAGCCGGGTTTTTGATGAAAAGTATTCAGTTCAGTTCAGTTCATCTCAGTCGCTCAGTCGTGTCTGACTCTTTGCAATCCCATGAATCGCAGCATGCCAGGCCTCCCTGTCCATCACCAACTCCCAGAGTTCACTTCGACTCACATCCATCGAGTCGGTGATGCCATCCAGCCATCTCATCCTCTATCGTCTCCTTCTCCTCCTGCCCCCAATCCCTCCCAGCATCAGAGTCTTTTCCAATGAGTCAACTCTTCGCATGAGGTGGCCAAAGTACTGGAGTTTCAGCTTTAGCATCATTCCTTCCAAAGAACACCCAGGACCGATCTCCTTTAGAATGGACTGGTTGGATCTCCTTGCAGTCCAAGGGACTCTCAAGAGTCTTCTCCAACACCACAGTTCAAAAGCATCAATTCTTCAGCGCTCAGCTTTCTTCACAGTCCAACTCTCACATCCATACATGACCACAGGAAAAACCATAGCCTTGACTAGATGGACATTTGTTGGCAAAGTAATGTCTCTGCTTTTCAATATGCTATCTAGGTTGGTCATAACTTTTCTTCCAAGGAATAAGCATCTTTTAATTTCATGGCTGCAGTCACATCTGCAGTGATTTTGGAGCCCCAAAAAACAAAGTCTGACACTGTTTTCACTGTTTCCCCATCTATTTCCCATGAAGTGATGGGACCAGATGCCATGATCTTCGTTTTCTGAATGTTGAGCTTTAAGCCAACTTCTTCACTCTCCTCTTTCACTTTCATCAAGAGGCTTTTTAGTTCCTCTTCACTTTCTGCCATAAGGGTGGAGTCATCTGCATATCTGAGGTTATTGATATTTCTCCCGGCAATCTCAATACCAGCTTGTGCTTCTTCCAGCCCAGTGTTTCTCATGATGTACTCTGCATATAAGTTAAATAAGCAGGGTGACAATATACAGCCCTGATGTACTCCTTTTCCTATTTGGAACCAGTCTGTTGTTCCATGTCCAGTTCTAACTGTTGCTTCCTGACCTGCATATAGGTTTCTCAAGAGGCAGGTCAGGTGGTCTGGTATTCCCATCTCTTTCAGAATTTTCCACAGTTTATTGTGATCCACACAGTCAAAGGCTTTGGCATAGTCAATAAAGCAGAAATAGATGTTTTTCTGGAATCCTCTTGCTTTTTCCATGATCCAGCTGATGTTGACAATTTGATCTCTGGTTCCTCTGCCTTTTCTAAAACCAGCTTGAACATCTGGAAGTTCATGGTTCACGTACTGCTGAAGCCT
>NW_011494635.1:1275337-1278499 GCF_000754665.1 Bison bison bison | reverse complement strand
TCTGTTACTCCAGGTGTTTCTTGACTTCCTACTTTGGCATTCCAGTCCCCTATAATGAAAAGGACATCTTTTTGGGGTATTAGTTCTAAAAGGTCTTGTAGGTCTTCATAGAACCATTCAACTTCAGCTTCTTCAGCGTTACTGGTTGGGGCATAGACTTGGATTCTGTGATATTGAATGGTTTGCCTTGGAAACGAACAAAGATCATTCTCTCATTTTTGAGATTGCATCCAAGTACTGCATTTCAGAGTCTTTTGTTGACCATGATGGCTACTCCATTTCTTCTAAGGGATTCCTGCCTGCAGTAGTAGATATAATGGTCATCTGAGTTAAATTCACCCATTCTAGTCCATTTTCGTTTGCTGATTCCTAGAATGTTGACGTTCACTCTTGCCATCTCCTGTTTGACCACTTCCAATTTGCCTTGATTCATGGACCTGACATTCCGGGTTCCTATGCAATATTGCTCTTTATAGCATCAGACCTTGCTTCTATCACCAGTCAGATCCACAACTTCGTATTGTTTTTACTTTGGCTCTATCCCTTCATTCTTTCTGGAGTTATTTCTCCACTGATCTCCAGTAGCATATTGGGCACCTACTAACCTGGGGAGTTCCTTTTCAGTATCCTACCATTTTGCCTTTTCATACTGTTCATGGGGTTCTCAAGGCAAGAATACTGAAGTGGTTTGCCATTCCCTTCTCCAGTGGACCACATTCTGTCATACTTCTCCACCATGACCTGCCTGTCTTAGGTGGCCCCACAGGCATGGCTTAGTTTCATTGAGTAAGACAAGGCTGTGGTCCTAGTGTGATTAGATTGACTCGTTTTCTGTGATTATAATTTCAGTGTATCTGGCCTCTGATGCCCTTTTGAAAAGGGGGGCACTTTATGAAAGTTAATGAAAAAGTATTAACTCTATTCAATTCTGCATCCCTCATAGCATCTGGAGCACAGTAGGTGTTCAGTGATATTTACAGAATGACAAACGTGTTGAATAACTAAAGCATATTGGATAATAAGGCTTGTTCAGTCTTTCAAATAACTGAGTGTCAGGGAGGACTCTTAGAAACACAGAGAGTCACAGATGATTGTTTTAATGCCCGTGTTTGAAAAAATGACCTGGATTGATTTGTTTGGTTCACTTTCCTGCAGAAGCTTCAGTGGGAGCATGAAACGTACAAGGGAAGGTTTTACTAGAAAGAAGTGACGGGATACTCTTGAAAGAATGTCAGACTAGAAAAATCAGAAGACCTTGCTTCCAGTTTTTAATTCATAAATTCAACAAACATTTTAATCTCATGCTTCCTGTGTGTCCAGACAATAACAGGGTTTGCAGCTGACTTCTCATCAGAAGCAATGGAGGCCAAGAGTCGGTGGAGTGATGTCCACAACAAAGCATGTCTCTTGTTCAAGTTCTTATTACATTAGCATTAACTCATCCTCTAGGTTAGAGACCTTCAAATCTAGTAGACCAAACCAGTTTTTAATTTTCCCCAAATCCTGAGACATCACGAGTTGGAAGTTTAACAGTGAAGCCCTATGGAAAGCTAAACTCCCACTTACTTTTTAGTGCCTAAGGCAGCATGGGGGCGTGGGTTGCATGCTTTGCAATTCACCCAGGAACATGTGTGATCTAGAGGATAAATCCTCTCTCTCCAGCTCAAGCTAGCCCAACAATACGAGGTAGGAAAATGTCTTGAGAAAAATAAAGTATTAATAGAAATCCAAAACAATGTTCCAAGATTTTAGACTCTCCCCATAATTAACATTGATGGTGTCTCCCAGCATCTATTTCACTCTCTCCCACATCTAATGAGGCAAACCATGGATTATGGGAAAAGACAATCCACTCCCATCTGGTTGATACAAACCAGGTTGTATAATCCCACCCTCCTTGCTCAACAATGACCCAGAATAGACATGTGACCTCTGCTGGCATAATCAGAGTGAAGCTCAGGACTTCTGTGTGATGATTTAAGAAGAAAAGCCTCTTGCCTTCCAGATGGCTTGGGGTATGTAAAGCCTGAAACAGTACAGTCATCATGTCACCAAAAGGGAAATGATTCTGGGATGAAGCTCCAAGTGAATAACAAAGAAATAGAACAAGAATTCCTTTCAAATCCTACCTGAACCCCATGCTATCTTTGGGCTCTTCAGTTACAGGAGCAGTAAGTATTAGTCAGCTATTGCCAAACAGTGTTACATAACAAACTGCCCCAAAGTGCAGTGGTTTAAAACACCGCCATCTATTTTGACTCAGGTAACTCTGAGTCATCAGGAAGAAGGTTGATGTCAGTGGGATTCATCAGGGTTTGGCTTCACTCTGCAGTTTTCAGTTTGGCCTCACATGGCTCTCCTTTTTTAATTTATCTATTATTGAGGTAGAGTTAATGTAAAATATAAGTTTCAGGCGTACAACTGAGTGAATCATGATTTTTAAAGGTTACACTCCATTTATAGTTATTATAAAATATTGGCTATATTCCCTGTGCTGTACAATATATTCTCATAGCTTATTTTACTTTTTTTTTTTACTAAAATTCTTATTTCATATTGGAGTATAGCCAATTAATAATGTTTTGATAATTTCAGGTGGACAGCAAAGAGACTCAGCCACACATATATATGTGTCCATTCTCCTACCTATCTTATCTTTTTTGGTGACAGAGAGCTGGGTCTGTCCTTCTCATGGCAACACGAAAGTGCAAGAAGGGTGAGTGAAAATAAGAAATATCTTTGCAACCCCATGGACTGTAGCCCATCAGGCTCCTCTGTCCATGGAATTTATCAGGCAAGAATACTGGAGTGGGTTGCCATTTCCTCCTCCAGGG
The DNA here is from genome assembly GCF_000754665.1 of Bison bison bison. NCBI lineage: Eukaryota > Metazoa > Chordata > Mammalia > Artiodactyla > Bovidae > Bison > Bison bison. Next base: position 1,275,665 of record NW_011494635.1, on the reverse strand, counting down.
CATCTTCTCAACCCAAGGACTGAACCCGCATTTCCTGTTTCTTCTGCATTGCAGGCAGATTCTTCACCTGCTGAACCATCAAGGATGCCCACTTATTTCTCAATAAGGTATTAAAAAAATATTGTGCATGGCCAAAGCAAGCCACAAGGCTGAGCCCAACACCCAAGAGATGGGGAAGCAGACTCCCCTGGAGTGGGAAGAATGTCAAACTCACACACAAGGGTGCAGCCCAGGGAAGGAGGAAGTGCTGGGGAGAAAGATGCAACCCGTCCTGTTTCCTTGACGGTTAGGCCAGTTTGTTTCTTTTACACGCAACTAAAAACCTCCT
>NW_011494635.1:1270065-1275189 GCF_000754665.1 Bison bison bison | reverse complement strand
GGAAATGGCAACCCACTCCAGTGTTCTTGCCTGGAGAATCCCAGGGACAGGAGAGCCTGGTGGTCTGCCGTGTCTGGGGTCACACAGAGTTGGACACGACTGAAGTGACTTAGCAGCAACAGCAGCAAAAACCTCCTAAACTAGATAGACTTTCTGAATGACAATAATGAATATACCATTTAGGTGAAAGAGTATCTAGTTAACCCTGGTACATCTGGCTGCCAAAGTAGACTGTGTTCTGATTAACTTGCAGGACAAGCCTTGGCAGCAGCAGAGTCTGGTAGTTAGAGGGAAGAAAACAGAAAGCATAGCCCGTGGTATGATGGCATCTAATCGAAGATCCAATTAACAGACTTAAGATGCAAGCATCTTCACAGAGGTCAGAACCCAAGATTCCTTCCATAGGAGGTGTGTTCAGACATTCCCCTCTGCTGTCAGGAAGTGTACGCGGACACTGCAACACGGGCAGTCATGAAATTCCCTGGTAAAGAATGATACCTCATTTATGAAACAGCTCCTGAATCAAAGATACAAAGGCGTCTAGGGAACAGAGCAGAATGGCTTTTGTTTCCCTCACAATAGCTTTAACACCAACAGCTGCCAGGCCTCAGAAATCACCTTTCTAACCGCTGAATACACACAGTGGCCTCGGGTGTCAGCAGTTAGCATCAGTACCCACAAGGGTGGGTGTCTCGGGAGAGCAATCAGGCCTCACAATGGTTCTCGGGAAACCCAATTTTGTGCCCAGGCTTTAATTAAAAACATATTCATCATTGGGTATGAAGAAGTAACCTGAAGAAGCCACATTTTCCTTTTGTTAGGATAGGCGATTTTTAAATACCTTGAAAAATAAAACATTCTTTCCAGCCTGGAAATGTCTTTCAGTGACAACTGCAAATGAAGACGGCTTTCAAAGGGTTTGTTTTGCCTGTAAGCTGGAAGCTCGAGGCATTTTTGGAAGAAAGCACAATGTGTCCTTCCTTTATGTTCCTTCAAACTACAGATTTTCACAGCGAAGAAAAACAGGTATGTAAGACCCTCTGAGCCAAGCCAGGTTTTCCTTTCCTTGGTCTGAACATCTACTAAAGATGTGCTGTGCCCTGGAGATCCTGCTTTAGATGCTTGTTTCTGTTTTTTATTTCCTTAATAGCAAAGTAAAAACACAAGCTCTATCTATTGACTCATACCTTATAGACAGAAATTAAATGTATTTTGGAATAGTAAGGTATCAAAGATGAAACAGAGGAGTGTCTATAGGCCGTCCCACTATGTACTGTACCAGTCATAATATGGGTGAGAGGTCAGATTCTTACCTCCATGTTCTTTTGAGACATTTATGATTCTATTTTCCTAATGGCATTAAATGAGCATTTTTAGACAAAGGGATGATTTTAAATAGAGAGATGAATAGGTGCCCCAGCAAGATGGGCTTCCCTGATAGCTCGGTGGGTAAAGAATCCGCCTGCAATGCAGGAGACCCGGGTTCGATTCCTGGGTCAGGAAGATCTGCTGGAGAAGGGATAGGCTACCCACTCCAGTATTCTTGGGCTTCCCTTGTGACTCAGGTGGTAAAGAATCCACCTGCAATGTGGGAGGACCTGGGTTCAACCCCTGCATTGGGAAGATCCCCTGGAGAAGGGGAAAGGTTACCTACTCCAGTATTCTGGCCTGGAGAATTCCATGGACTATACAATCCATGGGGTCACAAAGACTTGGGCACGACTGAGCGAGTTTCACTTTCAGCAAGAAAGAATAAACCATACAGCATGTATAAGTTGAACTTTTAAGGCTAAAAGACAAGTCCCTTAAAATAGATTAGGACTCTCGTAATGAGTTTAAAACACAAGCCTTAAGTTCCATCCCTGAGAAGGGAGAAGAAAGAATGGATAATATGGGAAATTCTCTCGGTTTGGAAATTCTAGAGCCTGGGTGAGGTGGGGAGGGGAGAGAGTATGAAGGTTTCTGAGAGAAGTGATGATAAAGGTCATGTGGCGGGCTGTTGAGATGAGAAAATAGGGAATAGAAATGAGCATGTGCTTAAATTTTAAGCTATTTATCTGCAATCGCCTACAAACTTCTGAATCAGAACACCTTGTACAAGTGACTCATAGAGGGCTTTCGTCCTTCTATTAATTCATCTGGTTGGTCTGCTGCCCTAGATTATTTGCTTCCTGGAGTCAGAAGCTACATCTTTGTTTTCTGAGGCCTTGTTCAGTTTTAGTTTAGCTTTTGTTTTATCTGAACAATTCCTGCCACACATATTTGGACATTTGATCAATGATGAAAGGACGGATAGGCTGATTTTTCATGAGCCCTTCTTAAAGGGTGTTGATATAATTTCCACTGATTCAAAATATTTCCTTTGGTGTTTTCCAGCTGCTTAAATGGCCAAACCAATGATTTAGATATAATTAGAGCTTTGCTGTTGTTTAGTCACTAAATCGTGTCTGATTCTTTTGCGACCCCATGGACAGTATGTAGCCTGCCAGGCTTCTCTGTCCATGGGATTTCCCAGGCAAGAACACTGGAGTGCGCTGCCATTTCCTTCTCCAGGGAATCTTCTGGACCCAGAGGTTGAATTCACATCTCCTGCACTGGCAGGCAGATTCTTTACCAGTGAGCCACCAGGGATGCCCCATAATAAGAGCTACTCAGGATAAAATTTGTCTGTTTAGTAAAAACGATACTGATATACAAGCTCAAGTGCGTTTATGCCATGATTCACATACATTTGTCAAGAGATCTTAAAGACATGGTTTTGAATTGTATGCATATGCATTAATTGTTCTGTGTGTTCAAAAAAACTAGTCAAAATATAACTTAGTCTGTTATATACAGACCTGAGTTCTGTGTTTTCATAACTGGTTAAGTTTCTCTTTTGCACTTAGAATGAGTTAGAATCACAACAAAATCATGACTGAAACTCAATTTCAATAACAGATCCAAAATCAGAAGTTAATAAAATTATAAACAGGCCATTAAACTAGAAAGCAGTGACAATAAATACAAATGGTCCTATAAAATAAACACAATTCTTACTAAAATGCGACATGACAACATCTATGGTGAATTTTTTCCGATGACACCATTTCGTTTGGGGGTGACGTTCAAACTCCAGGATCACTGGACTAGGCATCATTAGCCTGGAGGCAAGGTTTGGGCTTGTTTTCTTAACTCTGCTACTGGTTGAAATTCTGAGCCTCTTTTCCTTAAATATCAGTTTCCTCAGGTGTAAAATGAAAGTAAATTACACAAGCCTCTGCCTTCCTCAGCAGGCAAACATGGAAACTATTCATTAAAAAAATCGACAAATACTTGGAGCTTTTCAGGCAAAGATGTTACACAAGGTAAAATTGCATATCCTCTCTCCCATCTGCAATATGAAAGGCAAATCTTCGAAAACACATTTTAAAAGGGCGAAACAAGGAGCTCCATTTTCAGCTCCACACCCATGTGTATCTATTTTTTCTTACAGAAAGCATCCAAAGACTTCAAAGGGAGCTCTGTCCAGGCAAGAAAATGGAAGATGGAGAGATTCAAAGCCATTAGAAATAGAGTTTCTGAAATTCTTAATAAGCCTATTTTTGCCTTACAAATGTAATTTTTTTCCTCCTTACACTTTTCCATTCTCTCTCTTCTTTTTGAGAACGCCCCCCAACTTTCCCCCAATTTGATCAAGACGAATAATGACAGGTTGACAGTACTATAAATATCGGTGTCTGTTTCAGAGTTCAAAGTTCACAAACTGGCCTCTTGGGGGCAAAGTATTGCAACATTTACCAAATAAACAAAGAGTAAGGAGATTCAATGAATGAATGAACAAGATTCAATAAGTGGGACATCTCTTCCACAGATTAACAATGTGATTTTGAAAAGTCATTAAAAGGCTCAGAAGCAAGGTAGGAACGCCATCACCTGTCCCAGCACAGCCTGAGGGGGCTGTCAGGACAACGCCATGGTTTTCAGCCTTGTTTTCTGAAGGATTCCCTAACCTTCCTTTCTCTTAGAAAATGGGCACCTCTACCACTTCCTGCAGCTCCAGCACTTAGGGAGAACGCACACTGTTATGTCTCTGGCATGTGCTGAGAGGGATGACTCTGGGACCCCTTCTGACTTGCTTTCCTAACACGGGGATGAGTGTACCCAGAACCGTGCAAAGTGGGGCAAGGGGTGAGCTGGGGTTCCTACAGGATCCCCACTGTTGCCCCAGGTACACGGTAAACTTAGCAAAGTGAATGAGGCCCTAATTTGGCCTTTCAAAATTATTTGTAACTCTACCCATGATCCCAATATCCATTGGAAGGACTAATGCTGAAGCTGAAACTCCAATACTTTGGCCACCTGATGCGAAGAACTGACTCATTAGAAAAGACCCTGATGCTGGGAAAGATTGAAGGCAGGAGGAGAAGGGGATGACAGAGGATGAGATGGTTGGATGGCATCACTGACTCAATGAACATGAGTTTGAGTAAACTCGGGGAGTTGGTGATAGACAGGGAAGCCTGGCATGCTGGAGTCCAAGGGGTTGCAAAGAGTTAGACACGACTGAACAACTGAACTGAACTGAACTACCCATGAAGAATTCTTATTTCTTTAAAGAACAATCATGCCTTTAACTCCTTTACATTCTTCACATTATCCCAGGCAAACAGTGGGAGCTTGAGCCCTAGCTAAAGAAGAGGGTTCCTGGACTTCCCTGGTGGTCCAGAGGTTAAGAATTCTGCCAATGCAGGGGACACCATTTGATCCCTGGCCCAGAAAGATCCCACATGATTCAGGGCAACTAAACCCATGCACCACAACTACTGAGCCCACCTGCCCTACAGTCCGTGCTCTATAACAAGAGAAGCCACTGCAATAATAAGCCCACAAACCACAGTTAGCCCTCACTCGCCTCAACTCGGGAAAATCCAAGCACAGACAGCATTGAAGACTCAGTAAGGGATAAACAAATAAATTTTGTAAAAATTAGTAAAAAAAAAATTTTTTTTTTTAAAGAAGAGGGTTTCTGTTTCAGTTAGGGTTGGACTTGGCTGCATACAACAGAAAATGCAGCTTAAACACAAAACAGTACCTTTAATAGGATAGAAGATAATTTCTCTCTTTATGAAGAAGAAATCTGGA
>NW_011494635.1:1266198-1269965 GCF_000754665.1 Bison bison bison | reverse complement strand
AAGAAATCTGGAAACACATAGTCCAAGGCTATTGAGGCAGAGTCAGACTTCTACCTGCCTAATTCCCCATCCTAGTGCATGGCTTCTATCCTCAAGGATGGCCCAGCATGGCTGCCAGAGATCCAGACAGCATGTCCTCATTCCAGGAAGCAGGAAGGAGAAGGGAGGGAAAAAGGGCCTTCCTTCCAGCAAGCCACAGCCTTTAACCAACCTTTTCAGACACCTTTTCAGCAGTTCCAACTACTACTTCTATCCCAGTGGCCAAAACTAAGTCATATGGTCATGCCTAATGCAGGGGCTCTAAGAAACACATTCTCTGTGTTGGGGCATTGCTGCCTGTAACAAAATTGAGATCTTATTACTAAGGCAAAGCGGGAGAAAGGATAGTGGGGCTGACTTGTAGTCTTTGCTGTAATTCTTTGCCACCGTGTGTGCTCAGTCACTCAGTCGTGTCCCACTCTTTGCGGCTCCATGAACTATAGCCTGCCAGGTTCCTCTGTCCATGGGATTCTCTAGGCAAGAATACTGGACTGGGTTGCCATTTCCTACTCCAGGGGATCTTCCCAACCCAGGGATCAAACCCACGTCTCTTGTGTGTCTGCATTGGCAAGCAGCTTCTTTACCATTAGCGCCACCTGGGAAGCCTGGCTATAATTTAGTAAGCTTCTATTCAATGGGTGAGTTTCTTTAACTTGCATTTTTAAAATACTTTATCCATATTACACCTGGAATATTTAAAATATTCCATCTCTCCTACAGTCATACCCTCCACCTGTTCATTATCACTATTTGCAAACATTTTAAAAATTCAAATTATTGCCACCCCATGACATTCACTGGCAACCATTCTTACACATTTATATCTGGGGGGTGGGGAAAGTGTTTTGGAAGTTGAGTGACTTTAATGGATTTCACCAGTTCTAGGGTGCACATTTTTTCCACATTAGCATCCTTGAAAACAGCATCATGGTCAAGGTCATCTTAGCCGTTGAGGTCAGCCAGGTAGCTGCAGTGACACAGTGTGCAGTGCTGGGCACAGGTGACTTGATCAAGGCTATTCACTGTCGTCATTTCCAGAGAGTCATATGCATTATGTGACAACATGGGATGAGTTTAACTGCTGCTGACAACACCTTCAAAAAGATTACAGCATGATTTGGCATCGAAATGAACACTTATTATGTTCCCATGAAGGCCTGGAAACCACACAGCAGGGTGCAAATTTGATATTAGTGAAGCAAATATTAGTCATTGGAGAGAATGGCTATAATTCCATATTTTCTTGCAATGCAACAATTGAGTGCTTTATGGGAGCAAATCAGGGATGATAGATGCCTACAAGTAGACAACACTGTGTCATATTTTCTTACTGAGACACATGCAAAAGTTTTTTTCTTTTCGCATCCCACAGCAAACAATGCAATTGAAGGGAACATAAATTGGCTCTCCTCTCTGAATAGATGAAAGAAATTTCAAAGCAATAAGACTTGTATGATCGATTTGTATGCTGTTCAGGGCTCTCATTAAGACACTGTGTCATAGTTTGGCCATGTTTTTTTCTTAATAGTACATAAAGTAAGAGTTTATCTTATAATAATGACATCTCATGTATATGCTAAGTTGTTTCAGTCATGTCCGACTCTTTGCGACCCTATGGACTGTAGCCCACCAGGATCCTCTTGTCAGTGGGATTCTCCAGGCAAGAATACTGGAGTGGGCTGCCGTGTCCTTCTCCAGGGGATCTTTATGACCCAGGAATCAAACCCGTGTATCTTATGTCACCTGCATTGGCAGGCAGGTTCTTTACCACTAGCACCATGTGGGAGGCCCATAATAATGGCATCTTAGATTTGATAAAGGTGATTAAATTGACTTGTTTTTAATTAAATAACATCTTGAACCAGTAGCTCATATTATAACCACTGAAAATATGGTTGCTTTGATGCAATACTCCAACAGAGGCAAAGGGAGACCCACATTTGGCTTTTCAGAGACCCAGAGACTCAATGATTCCCCAACTTGAGGATGGTAGCACGGGTGCCAGGATAACCTCCTGGGATGCACATCCCTCCCTTCCCATCTGAAGAGGTGCCGAGTGTTTAGAAATGTCTTCTGCACTCCTCATCACACCCAGCAACTCCTGTCTGTTAAGGTTCAGCCACTTGACACTAGAGTTATCATCATACAATGTCAGCCAGAAACTGGAGAAATGACATCTCTGGGGTGAACAGACAGCAAAAGGTAGGCCAAAAGCAAATCCATGTCAGAGAAATGGTTTGTAGAATCAATGACCTGACCTGTATTGCTCTAAAAGCACAAATCACTATTATATCCATGTCTCTTGAAAAAAACTCATTGACTTAATGTCTTAGCTGCCTAACCACTCTCCACCTCTAGAGTCACAAGAGAGACCCATTTGTAATGGAATAAAATGAAGGCTTGGCCTCAAAGGTTTTGAAAATACTCAAATTCAAAAGCAATGAAAGGCATTGTTCCTGTCAAAGAATGCCCTTCTGAAAATTATGACATTTTACTACAAGTATCCAAGGATAAAAATGGTCCTCTCCATTTTTGAATGGGCTCCCCATGTGGTGCTAGTGGTAAAGAACCCACTTGCCAATGCAGGACATATAAGAGACACAGGTTTGATCGCTGTGTTAGGAAGATTTCCCTGGAGGAGGCCATGGCAACTCACTCTAGTATTCTTGCCTGGAAAACTCCATGGACATAGGAGCCTGGTGGGCTACAACCCATATGGTTGCAAAGAGTTGGACATGACTGAAGTGATTCAGCATGTATGCATACATATACTGAATACAAATGAATATATGTATGTTTATAACATAGAATTTGAATGTCTTAATAATTAGGTGAGGAATCAGAGAAATATATGAGTGATAAGTTTATTCTCTTGGGGTTCTCAATGCAAGAATACTGAAGAGGTTTGCCATTCCCTGGAGATCAGTGGAAAAATAACTCCAGAAAGAATGAAGGGATGGAGCCAAAGCAAAAACAATACCCAGCTGTGAATGGGACTGGTGATAGAAGCAAGGTCCGATGCTGTAAAGAGCAATATTGCCTAGGAACCTGGAATGTTAGGTCCATGAATCAAGGCAAATTGGAAGTGGTCAAACAGGAGATGGCAAGAGTGAATGTCGACATTCTAGGAATCAGAGAACTAAAATGGACTGGAATAGGTGAATTTAACTCAGATGACTATTATATCTACTACTGCAGGCAGGAATCCCTTAGAAGAAATGGAGTAGCCATCATGGTCAACAAAAGAGTCCGAAATGCAGTACTTGGATGCAATCTCAAAAACGACAGAATGACCTCTGTTCGTTTCCAAGGCAAACCATTCACTATCATAGTAATCCAAGTCTATGCCCCAACCAGTAATGCTGAAGAAGCTGAAGTTGAACAGTTTTATGAAGACCTACAAGACCTTTTAGAACTAATACCCCAAAAAGATGTCCTTTTCATTATAGGGGACTGGAATGCAAAAGTAGGAAGTCAAGAAACACCTGGAGTAACAGGCAAATTTGGCCTGGGAATACAGAATGAAGCAGGGCAAAGACTAATAGAGTTTTGCCAAGAGAACACACTGGTCATAGCAAACACCCTCTTCCAACAACACAAGAGAAGACTCTACACATGGACATCACCAGATGGTCAACACTGAAATCAGATTGATTATATTCTTTGCAGCCAAAGATGGAGAAGCTCTATACAGTCAGCAAAAACAAGACCAGGAGCTGACTGTGGCT
>NW_011494635.1:1265399-1266098 GCF_000754665.1 Bison bison bison | reverse complement strand
TCTTCCAACAACACAAGAGAAGACTCTACACATGGACATCACCAGATGGTCAACACTGAAATCAGATTGATTATATTCTTTGCAGCCAAAGATGGAGAAGCTCTATACAGTCAGCAAAAACAAGACCAGGAGCTGACTGTGGCTCAGATCATGAACTCCTTATTGCCAAATTCAGACTTAAATTGAAGAAAGTAGGGAAGACCACTAGACCATTCAGGTATGACTTAAATCAAATCCCTTATGATTATGCAGAAATAGATTTAAGGGATTAGATCTGATAGACAGAGTGCCAGATGAACTATGGACAGAGGTTCGTGACATTGTACAGGAGACAGGGATCAAGACCATCCCCATGGAAAAGAAATGCAAAAAAGCAAAATGGCTGTCTGAGGAGGCCTTACAAATAGCTGTGAAAAGAAGAGAAGCAAAAAGCAAAGGAGAAAAGGAAAGATATTCCATTTGAATGTAGAGTTCCAAAGAATAGCAAGAAGAGATAAGAAAGCCTTCCTCAGTGACCAATGCAAAGAAATAGAGGAAAACAACAGAATGGGAAAGACTAGAGATCTCTTCAAAAAAATTCGAGATACCAAGGGAACATTTCATGCAAAGATGGGCTCGATAAATGACAGAAATGGTATGGACCTAACAGAAGCAGAAGATATTTAGAAGAGGTGGCAAGAATACGCAGAACAACTGTAC
>NW_011494635.1:1264196-1265299 GCF_000754665.1 Bison bison bison | reverse complement strand
AGACTACGACCAAAGCTAGTGGAGGTGATGGAATTCCAGTTGAGCTATTTCAAATCCTGAAAGATGATGCTGTGAAAGTGCTGCACTCAATATGCCAGCAAATTTGGAAAACTCAGCAGTGGCTTTAGGACTGGAAAAGGTCAGTTTTCGTTCTGATTCCAAAGAAAGGCAATGCCAAAGAATGCTCAAACTACCACACAACTGCACTCATCTCACACGCTAGTAAAGCAATGCTCAAAATTCTCCAAGCCAGGCTTCAGCAGTACGTGGACCGTGAACTTCCAGATGTTCAAGCTGGTTTTAGAAAAGGCAGAGGAACCAGAGATCAAATTGCCAACATCTGCTGGATCATCGAAAAAGCAAGAGGATTCCAGAAAAACATCTATTTCTGCTTCATTGACAATGCCAAAGCCTTTGACTGTGTGCATCACAATAAACATGGAAAATTCTGAAAGAGATGGGAATACCAGACCACCTGACCTACCTCTTGAGAAACCTATATGCAGGTCAGGAAGCAACAGTTAGAACTGGACATGGAACAACAGACTGGGTCCAAATAGGAAAAGGAGTACATCAAGGCTGTATATTGTCACCCTGCTTATTTAACTTATATGCAGAGTACATCATGAGAAACACTGGGCTGGAAGAAGCACAAGCTGGTATTGAGATTGCCGGGAGAAATATCAATAACCTCAGATATGCAGATGACTCCACCCTTATGGCAGAAAGTGAAGAGGAACTAAAAAGCCTCTTGATGAAAGTGAAAGTGGAGAGTGAAGAAGTTGGCTTAAAGCTCAACATTCAGAAAACAAAGATCATGGCATCTGGTCCCATCACTTCATGGGAAATAAACGGGGAAACAATGGAAACAGTGTCAGACTTTATTTTTTTGGGCTCCAAAATCACTGCAGATGTGATTGCAGCCATGAAATTAAAATACACTTACTCCTTGGAAGGAAAGTTATGACCAACCTAGATAGCATATTGAAAAGCAGAGACATTACTTTGCCAACAAAGGTCCATCTAGTCAAGGCTATGGTTTTTCCTGTGGTCATGTATGGATGTGAGAGTTGGACTGTGAAGAAAGTTGAGCACCAAAGAAT
>NW_011494635.1:1251106-1263942 GCF_000754665.1 Bison bison bison | reverse complement strand
TCACCAACTCGATGGACATGGGTTTGAGTGAACTTCGGGAGTTGGTGATGGACAGGGAGGCCTGGTGTGCTGCAATTCATGGAGTTGTAAAGAGTCGGACACGACTGAGCGACTAAACTGAAGTTTATTCTCTTGAGAATTTTGTTAAATGAAAAAGTTGTATAGTTATTTGTTTGCACTTCCTAAAAAAATGATTTATAGAAAATATGTCAGGTATCATCTGTCTGAATGTTATTTGATTAAAGAAAGAGGACTTCAGGCTTAAAAACATTTGGTTTAAAACATTAGGTTTAAAAACATTTGCATTTAATATCCCAGAAGCAGACTGGAATCTACCCTTATTCTCATAGAAGCAACTTACAAATATTCAGCAAAGAGTTTCTATGACATAGAGTAATTTCCCCAGTGAGGAAAGCAACTCTGGGAAAAAACTGTCTGTATGAAGTCAATGTTCTAGCAAGAAGGCAAGTCTGACTTGTTGGTGGAGAAGGCAGTTGGATTCATGGAGTGATTCTGGGGATAGCAGGATAATCCATCCAGAATCCTGATGCCTGAAATTCTGCCATCAAAAATTTGATATAGACCTTAAGTCAACAATTTCAATCCAACAGACACATATTGAGCATCTCCCATGTGCCAAGCACTGGCCCCAGTGCTGGGGTAAGAGTGAGGCACGGCTCCTGTCATGAAGGAATTCTCATTAAGTCAGGAGACATGAGTAAACTAAGAAAACGCAGCATGTGTGATTAAAGGCAGTGTACCAGGAAGCTATGGCTGTGTAACAAACCAGTCCAAGATTGAGAGGATTAAAACAAGTGTTCATTGAACTCATGATAGGAGGGAAGTCAGGATGGTCTTCTTCGAGGAAATGACAGCTGAGCTTGATTTAGAAGGATCTTTCCCAGGTGATAGGCAAGAGAAAAAACAACTTTCCAGATGGGATGGCAGGGGGAGCCAGTGCAAGAATCTGGAAGAGTGAGGTATCCCACTGAAAAACAGATTAGGCTCTACACATGCATTTGCAGATGACGTCCTGAGAAGGGAGAGTGGACAAGGTAGGCAGACGCAGAGGGGACACACAGGGAGGAGCAGGGTCAGGAGAGCCTTTGGGCATTTCTGGGCACAGAGCACAAAGGGAAATTTCTGTTTCCCTGGGAATAAGCTATTTGCTTAGGTCAGGTCCCTGGCTATTTGCACTGCTAGTTCAGGTCTCCGGTTCATTTGCCAGGAAAATGGCAGCAGTGGGGAAAGAACTCATTTTCCTGAGAACTCCTGTCCAAGCGAGGGCTATTCTACAGATACAACTTTTCAATCTAGCTGTGTCCCCGCCATTTCTTTATTTTCATTCCTGGGTCTTTTCACACACTCCTGAAAGCAAACTAAAACTCAGGGCTCTGCTGTGCATGTCTGAGGTGTGCCTTCATGCACACATGTAGCCTTTCAATCAGGCTCTGTACTTCGAATACTGACATTCGACAGTATACCAGAGCTGCTCTGAAGAAATTAAGAACATTCTCTTTCATCTCGATGCAGACAATGGTGTGTATTCTTTTGCACGACTTGACATTTCTGTGCACTGAAATGAAAGGTTCACTCAACTTCTGAGAGCAACAAACAAGGGCTGTTGTGAAAAAATAAGCCTTTCTGAAAATTCCTATGGAGAACGCTAAGGCTAAAAATAAAGTTCAAAGGACCTTGATCAGAATCTATGGGCCAGCTTTTTGGTTCCAGGGAAGGATGTACAGTGGGGAATAAAACAAACCTTTTTTTTTTTTTTTTTGGACTACACTGTGAGGCATGTAGAATCTTAGTTTCCCCATCAGGGATTGAACCCACACCCTTGGCAGTGGAAGTGTGGAGTCCTAATCACTGAATCACCAGGGAAGTCTCAAACCCAGCTTATTTTTAAATTGAAATTAAAAGAGATCTGGATAGAGAGTGAAGCAGAAACTGCAACAGCAGGGAAGCTGGGCCACCATTAATGGGAATGGCCGGTGCTGAACAAAGATGCGAACACGTTAATAAAACGCGGAGGCTAACGTCAGTCATGCAGACATTTCACATCCGATCAGGGAAAGCAACAATGTTTGCTGTTCATTCCTGTGAAAAGAAGAGCTCACTGCACAGAAGACACTGGTACGGGAGATTTCTACTTCTTTGTTTCTCCTCACTCTTTGAATCCATGCCTGATGGTTTTGACAGTACTTTTGAGAGACACTAATTCCATGCTCTCGATGGAAATTTGTCCATCATAGTAAGATAGTAAGTATTCAAAATATCTGATGACAACACATACATACACAGACACACAGTAATAACAATCCTGCTGTAATTAATTAGCACAAAAGGCCAGGCCAGGCCTGGAGGGCTTAGAAGGGGAGCTGGCTTGCCACTCCTGTGGGAACCACCCTTGGGAAGGCAGGTGTCCCTGGCAGCACGTTTGAAGCTCCACAGATCAAATCAAGCAGGAGTCCTGGGGAAAATGTCCCCTTTTGCTCACTCTGCTGTGTATTCAGACACAAACTATAACCACCACCACCACCACAGCTAAAATTTCTCTTGGTGGGGTAGAGGGCAGAGGCCAGGGGATGCCGCTGTCATTACACCTGTGTGTGGCTCACATCACGCTTCAGTGCAGAGACAGGCCCAGAACTTTTCATCTGTCACGTGCACGTCAGCGGTAAACAGCCCCGGCGTTCGTGTTAATGACACCATCTGGCGGCTCCCATAACTGTGGAGCATTCAGCTTCCAAACACGATGTAATGGCAGCAACACATGAAACCCACTGACATTTACAGTAAGGAAATTTATTATCCGCCGTCGGTTTGTATAAATGTGTTTGCATGACTGCTGGGGCTATAAAATCATCACCTTTGCCAGGCAAGGGAAGGTGCAATAAATAATGGATTGTAAGCCATGCATGTACTACCAAATCATGAAACATTTATCACTCAGGCACAATAGCGTCTTAAGCAACAGTTACCACTTGAAAAATTAATGCCACTTTGGCGGGTTAAATGAAAACCATTTAGTCTAAGCTTTCATGATTTTTAATATGGTTTGTTATAGGATACAGGGATTTTTTTCTTAATTTTTATTTTTTAGTTGAGTATGATATATGCATGTAAATAACTCTTTTATAATAATTTTCTCTTGAGAAACAATCTGTCTAGGCTCTTTTGTTAAAAAAAATGCTTAAATATATAAACTGAAATGTTTTCTTGAAAAAGAAATTATTGTTAAAACCTTTTCAAAACTAGAAACAACAAAAGAGAGGTTCAGATGGCATTCTTCCCTTTCAAATCCTTAATGGATTGGACAGTTATGGCTGCAATTAAATCATTTTAACTTTGAATTAAGGAAACAAGTAAATATAAAGTCAAAACCAGCCAAATCCCACGAGGAGTCGAGCCACATTTGTCCCCATTACTTAGCCCTTTAAAATACTCTCCCCACAGGGTGCCCCGTAATTTTCTCCTTTTTGCTTATTATAAGGGTATCCACAGCTTTAAAAAAAAAAAATCCATGGAAATAACAATTCAAAATACAGATAGACTGGGCGATGGTGACTGGCTTTATGGAGGATTCATCAAGGACTACCATTGAATTCAAAGGAACAAAGAGAGACGTAGGTGGGACAAGTTACTTGTTTTCTTCCTGGACATGGGGTGGTGAGTGTGGGGAGCCCATGCCTGCCCTGACACAAGCCTCAGGCTGGGATGGAGGGTGGGAAATCCAGCCTGGACCAAGGCTCTGTCACGGGATGCTCCTAGGAAGATGGATTCTTGAAACATCATCATCTTGACATTTAAAAAGGAACACTTATCAGGAGGAAACAGAGAAAGCACTGTTTTAAAAAAAAAAAATTTAGGCAGATGTCAAGAAATGATGGAAGTAGAGATTTCTAGCTCAGTTTGTGAGTCAGGTTTAACTCCCTGGTGAGAGCTGTTGAGTAGTTTTAGGGTCTCAGACCCTCAGATTTGTCCTTCATTCTCCCCTGCCCCTCCAGGCACAGTGCCTGCCCAGGCAGGGGGAACATTTTGGTGGGGTTGGGGGTGGATGGAGGGTTCTCTGGAAGGCTCATCCCTGTAGGGGAGATGATGGGCTGCAAAGAGTCAGGAGGCCCCGGGGGAGTGCCCCATCACTGGATCAGTGGAAGGACAAGGATTTTCACACCTTCATCCCCAGGCTGACTGTCACCTCAATGGCTCCCAGAGCTGCCCCTCTGTGCGGCTTAGGACCAAAATCCCAGGTTTTGTCAAGATGAGTCATTGAGGATGGTTCCGTCGACTGCCTGGGAGAACCACCCGCCCTTTGGAGGACTTCAGAGCCCGGTCTGGGCAGACAGAGGGGGAGGGGGGCGGGGGACCGCTCGCCGTCCACTGCTGTCCTACGTGTCAGGAGAGGTGACTGTGTGTGTGAGGAAGCTGTCCACGTCCATCCACATGCCCGCGAGTCTCCACCGCACGACGGAACCTCTGCAGTTCGAGCCTATGGACACGAACCCCAGGCCCCCGGGACTGTATCCTACTATGACGTAACATGTATTGCTTGAATCTTGACATTCAGACAAAAGCACCAAGTCGGGGGTTCTTCTCGAGTGGAATCTGTATGCAGTAACCTGTGTGAACACCACATGCTCACCTGTCCTTCCATCTGTCAGTTGTTAATGTAAATATTTCCCAGAGTTCTGACTCTTACAGGATGTGTTCTGGAAAGAACTCTCCGGGCTCTCCCAGAGGCAGAGGATGGAGGGTCAAGGCCAACACGGCCTTGCTCTTTCCTTTCAAAGTGGTATCAGTGCCTCTAGGACCTGACTAATCGCTCTGCCTCTGCACACGTGTGTGTACATGCATGTGTGTGCATGTACATGTGTGTGTGTGAGGCAGTGCGTAGCATGGCAGAAACAGCTCTCCTGAGGGTATGACACAGGCTGACAGCCTGAATGCAACTGTGAAATGAAGGGAAAAAAAACAGCTAACAATAAAGAAAGAGAAACAAAAAGGAATTCAACAGATGCATGTCATTTTTCCTCTTCAGCGAGGATTAGTTTTTCTTGTTAATTATATCACCTATTCTTTCCTTATATTGATAATTACATAATTACATGAAACAGATGGGTGACAGAATGCTCCCAGATGGTGAGAACGTAAACAGGCTTACCAATCGCTTATTCTTGAGCATATTATAAAGAATTATTTAATAATACATAGATTTCTATACACATCTGTTAAATAGAGCCTTCAAAATAGCAGTGACTTTGTCATTCTTTTCTTACCCAGATAACAACACCCTCCAAGGAAGTTCAGGGGAGGCCAACTGCCATCCAGGTAAAATATTTAACCTTTTCCAAACATTTGGGCACATGAAATCCTGAATTCTTATCTGAGTCTATGGGTTTCCCCTGCCCCTTTTAAAAACACAAATAATCGTTTGAAGGGGAATTGCAATCCCATATAGCTCTAGTTCTGCTTTGAGCAAGCCGTGGAAGATTGCAAAGAAATGGGAAGGGAGGGGTTGTGTTTTAAGAATATAATTGGAAACATTTCCATTGTATCTGATGGACTTCTCGCATGAAATTCTTTTAAAATAACCATGAACTAGAAGTCAAAGCAACCCACTCCAGTACTCTTGCCTGGAAAATCCCATGGGCAGAGGAGCCTGGTAGGCTGCAGTCCATAGGGTCACTAAGAGTCAGACACAACTGAGCTACTTCACTTTCACTTTGCACTTTCACGCATTGGAGAAGGAAATGGCAACCCGCTCCAGTGCTCTTGCCTGGAGAATCCCAGGGACAGGGGAGCCTGGTGGTCTGCTGTCTATGGGGTCGCACAGAGTCGGACACGACTGAAGTGACTTAGCAGCAGTAGCAGAAGTCAAAGCATCAGTGCTGTGTCATCAGGAGTGTGTGCCCATGGGAAGGCTGGTTCTCATGGGGCCAAGGGCAGGCTCAGTGCTGGGTTGCATTCTGGTGGGTGAAAAGGAAGAAGGGAAACCTTCCGGACCCTCACACCACCGCTCTGGCCCATCAGATAAGGCGTGCATAGGATCCTGTCCACAAAGGGGCAGGGCTGACTCTGGGAAAGGCGTGTCCACATTGTGGTGTGCATCAGATTCAGGACAAAAAACATACCACCGCAGCATGTGATGGGTACAGAAGTGGGCTCAGGGTCTGTGCAGCTCCTGGGGAGAACCTGGACAGGGGAGGCGGGTAAAGAACAGAACTCAGAATCGAGCTGCAGTCACAAACTGTGCTGCTGGAGTTGACAGGGTGTAGACATGCTTGGAATTTGTGCACTTCTCTAGGGATGGTGATTGTAGCATGTGTTTGTGTGTGTGTGAGAGAGAGAGAGGTGGGGGATGGCAGAGGGATTGGTTGGTTCCTAAGCAGAATCCGAGAAAACGAGTTTGAAAGCGAACTATATGCTTCACCAATAAGAAGAGTTTCTAGACCATGGGTGTGTGTAGGGATTAATGTACTAATTCTTACAAGGAATTTAGAACAGTGCCTTTCATACATAAAGTGTGACAAATGTTAACTATTATCACATTTCTCCTGACTTTACTTGGTTGTTCTTACTTTTAGCATATTCTTTGTTTTGAAAAGAAATAGAATGAGACTAATTGAAAAGTCTCATTCAATTACACAGGGCTTTGTTAAGTTTTCTTTTGCAAAGACAATAATATCCAGAAAAAAAATTTTCATCCCCTCTCCCACTAGCACTAAACACAACTAGTTTTGTTTGTATATATTTCCTGTTTTTGTCCTATGTATACACATTTCTTTAAAGTTGAAATAAACCCATAAATAACGCAGACACACACACACATGCGCGCGCGCACACACACACACGCACAAAGATGCATTTGATTACTCAGGGCCTGGAGATTCTTTTGGAATCTGGGCTTGGCAGGAGGTATTCCCCATCTGCTCTCCAGTGGGGGCAAGTCCCCAGAGGGAAGGCCAGCTGGGAGAGAGAAGCCAGGCCATCTCTCCTGGAGCTCCAGGGAACTGGGTCTCAGCGTGGCTGCCCTGAGCACAGCCAAGAGCTCTGGGGCTCCAGGCAGCAAGCCGCAGAGCAGACAGCCCTCAGGGAGCAGGACATAGTGAGAGGGGAGGCGGTGGGGCACCCCCACCAGCAGTAAGGCACCTCCACCTGAGAGGGCAAGGGGGTGGAGCACCAAGGACAGGGGCAGGTTCAAGCCCCGCCACCCAAACTCCTTCCACCACTGGCACTTGCTCCCACCTTTGGGGTGAGTCAGATCACTGGGGGTGTGAATTTGTCTGTGTGTCTGTCTGTAGCCTCCGACCTACCAACCCAGAGTAACCAGTGGGTGGGGAAGGAGGTTGTCTAGTACCAGGTTGTCAACAGTACATAATTCCATGGGACACTCTCAGACCATCTCTGTGACCTGCTCACAAACTGTCACTTGTGAAAGATAATAATACCTGGCTCACTTTTTAAAATCAGCCATCATCTTGGGTTTCACAGAGGTACCACCCCAAGGTGATATTGAAGTGCTTTCGGCCAGCAGAGCTTCACTATGGTGACCAGAAAGTGTTGCCTGAGGCTGGCACCTTTCGGTTAAATACAAAAACTACCATAAAACCCTCAATTATAACAACTGCCATGGTGATCGTTTCAATGCACTGAACTATACTTTAAAACAAAACAAAACAAACAGAACCTGGGACATGATTGAAGAGTGCCAGGCAGGACAAGGGGGTGGCGTGCAACTCTTGGTTGCCGCCTTGGGTCCCCAGCGCCTGGATGGTGGGAGCCAGCAACACACTGGCTGAGACGTGTTTGATATCTGCAACAAGACCGCCATAAAAAACCTTTATGGCTCCTACACTTCTGCCATACCTTATTTATTCTTTTATTTTCCTGTTTTTCAGGCATGCTTTCTGTTTTCTTCTTGCCTGTTAAGTTGGTTTCTATGGAGATCATGACATCAGTAATCCTGACTACGCTTAGTGGTCTTGGGGCAACATACGGAGTAAAGGTTTTTATTCTTCCTGAAAGAGGGTCAGCCCCAGACGACAGCAGCAGCCTGAGGTCTGAGGACTCCAAGCTGCTTCTCTGACGGGGTGGGGGGCGGGGGAGGAGAGCACATGGTGGGGATGGCAGACCAGCCCCCCCCAACCCCCCACTCCACCCCCAGGCCACCAGAGCCAGGCCTCCAGACACAGGCACTTCAGTTTCCAAGGCTCATTTAATCCTTTGCCTCCGTGCACACAAATGCCATTTTCCCCTCAGATTCAGTGAGTGTGTAAATAATGATGAATAAACTCGGAAGGCTTTATGAAAATCACTAAAATGTGGAAGACTTTTAATCCACCTGAGCTCAGTTTGAATGTAAAACCTCTCTAGGTCCTCAGTCTGTTTGTTTTTTTTCCCCCTAGCCTCTCACATCTTCAAGAGAGCATATCCTACTTTTTTATCAACCAGAATTGATTAACAAGATGTACCATCCCAAAGCTCTCACATAAGACTAAAAGTTAGACTTCTGATACTTTCTAGTACCGACATCTATTGACATAAAATGACTTCAGAACAAATGGTGTTGTGTTTTTATCATTACTCCGGGGGCCAGAGGGAGCGGCCAGCCCCGCGAGGCCTGCTGGGTCTGCAGGCCAAGTGCACATCACTGTCATCGTCGTAGTCGGCACTGTTTTATATTAACAGATGCGATTCATTCCTGCCAAGTCCCCGTTGACTCCTGGCCCTCCCGACCCCTCAGGCAGCAGCCAGGGACACCAGCCGTTGGGCAGACATGCCTTTTCATTTCCAGGCAGAGAGCAGGTTGAGAGACTTTTGAGTCTCACAAGAGCCTGACTTTTGAGTCCCCCCAAAATCAGAGTTGATGTTTCAAACAACAGATTTCAGAAGAACACGTGGTGATGGCAGTCTGCTGTCTCAGAGAAGGTAAGTTGGAGGGACAGAGGGAGAGAAACGCAGCCCAGCCTCTCCTCCCCCCGGGTAGGGCCATAAAGCCGAGGGACCAAGCAGGATTCATCCCCACAGGGTTCTGGAAAGCATAGGGGTAGGCAGGCCTGTGCCTCACAGGGTCGCCCAGCCCCCTGGGCTGAGAAGGTGGAGTGGTTGAGGGTGGCACCAGGGCAGGAAAGAGGATGAGGCTGTCCAGGAGCTTCCCAAAGCACAGGATGGCGAGGGGGAGGGACTGTCAGAGATAAAACATGAGAGAGGGCAGAGAGAGAGGGCTCATGTTCCAGCAAACTTGAGGCCTGATCCGAAGAGATCTTGAGGCTGTGAAGAGGGCCCCCACCTTGAGCCCTGAGGGCTGCTTGGGAGCCTGGGTACCAAAAGAGGGATGGCTGAAGGAAGGCTGAATCTCTGAAAAATGAGCAGATGCCTGTGAGGATGGAACATTTCACAATGGGCTCCATTTAAACGTTAAATGGCTAAATGTGCCTGGAGTTGGTGGAGGTTCCTTGTCCTCCTAGCAGGTGGAATGAAGGCTCCAAGCAGAGATTCAGCTGAGTTAGAGGCTAATGGGGAAATGGAAGGCTGCTGGCTATTTGCAGACCTGATTATCTGCTTAAGAATCTACATCTCACTGCGGTACATATATATAACAGAATATTACTCAGCCATAAAAAAGAATAAAATAATGTCATATGCAGCTATGTGGATGGACTCAAGAGACTGTCATACTAAGCAAAGTCAGTCAGACAGAGAAAGACAAATCAGTTCAGTTCAGTGGCTCAGTCGTGTCCAACTCTTTGTGACCCCATGGAATGCAGCATGCCGGGCTTCCCTGTCCATCACCAACTCTTGGAGCTTGCTCAAACTCATGTCCATCAAGTCAGTGATGCCATCCAACCATCTCATCCTCTGTTGCCCTCTTGTCCGTCTGCCTTCAGTCTTTCCCAGCATCTGCATCTTTTCCAATGAGTTGGCTCTTCACATTAGGTGGTCAAAGTATTGGAGCTTCAGTTTCAGCATCAGTCCTTCCAATGAATATTCAGGACTGATTTCTTTTAGGATTGACTGGTTTGATCTCCTTGCTGTCCAAGGAACTCTCAAGAGTCTTCTCCAACACCACAGTTCAAAAGCATAAATTCTTTGGCACTTAGCTTTCTTTATAGTCCAACTCTCGTCCATACATGACTACTGGAAAAACCATAGCTTTGACTAGATGGACCTTTGTCAGTAAAGTCAGAGGAAGACAGATAACATATGACATCACCTATGTGTGGAAATGAAAATATGGGAAAAATGAACCTACCTATGAAACAGAAACAGATGCACATGCACGGAGAACAGCCGAGAGGGAAGGGTTGGGGAGGGATGAAGTAGGAGTTTGGGATTAGCAGCTAACAAACAATTATGTGGAGAATGGATAAACAACAAGGGCCTACTGTACAGCACAGGGAACTATACTCACTATCCTGTGATAAACCATAATGGAAAAGAAAAAAATTTTTAAATCTACATCTTACAATAAAAGAGAGAGTCCCTCACGCCAGCAGTTTACACACTGCAAGGAGAAATCATCTTTTAAAGTAGGGAATCGCAAGCTTGCTTTCTCAGATCCTAAATCGGCTTGCTTTTTGTTCAAAGACATGGTAGCTTTACCTTTGACCTAGAGAATCATTGCTAGGAATTTATGGAAATAAAATCACGATGAATGTACTCAGAAATAACAAGGATGGGCGTGGTGGCCTTGTTTATAATGACAGACATTTGGAGAGGACATTAGGGACCTAGCTATACGCAGCAGTGCTGGCTCCCGGGTCTGGCATCCCTGCATCCCAGCACCTAACCTGGCAGCTGCCCGGCCTGGAGAAGTGGATGTCACAAAGGACACGTGAGGCGGGAAGACAAAGGCTGCTGCGTTCCACCGGAGCTGCGCTCGTGGAAATGTGGAAGCAGGTGGGCAAGCACTGGTTAAGTGACTTTTAAACCCCTCATTCACAACCAAGACACAAAAGCATCAGAAGAATGGAGAGAAGGGGATTTTTCTGGAAATTTCCTCAATGAGAACTGTTGATGTGCTCTGGGGCGCATGCCACTCCAGCCCCAGGAGGAGGGGCAGGGGTGCCTCATCCTTTAAGTTACAAGACAAGGGTTTGGGAGCCTCAGGCTCTTGAGTGAGTCCCCACGGCTAGTGGACATGGTGCAGTGGTGTGTGGTTCCCACCCAAGGAATCTGATGACATCAACAGGCCGGCCAGTGACTGGGCGACCGAGAGGGAAGGTGCTGGCCACATGTGCTGACCAGACAGCCTGAGCTCTTATCAGAGGTCCTTGCCGTAGGACCATCTCCAGGGCAACCCCGACTCGGGCTGCAGAGTTGGAGGGTGTGTCCTTGAATTATGGGATGCAGTCCCGAGCAGAGGGACAGGGATCTCTGAAGAACTGGACCCTTGAGAAGAGGTGTCAGGCACACAGGGCAGGAGTTACCTTCTGACACACGCCTATTGCCCTAACTGTTCCTCCCCACCTTGGTCCCCATTCCAGAAGGACTGGAAACATAGCTAAATAAGAATAAGAAATGAATAGGCTTTTTTTTCCCCCCAAAAAGCTAAATACTAATAAACAAAATAGATGCTCAGTCACTGGAGGGCATGGTGACTTAGAAGGAGCGAGGAGGCTCCCAACCCTCCTTCACCAGTTACAGGTTTCAGTGGAGGGGTGGAGTGGGAGGACGCAGAGGAAGGAAGGAATAAACTCTAATCTTTGGATGAAAATGGAATTTGAGTTTTGATTATTACCTGAAATGACATTGGACAATTTACAGAATTAAAAGCATGTTTTGTGGATTTGGAATGACCCACTTGGTGCAGTTGGTAAAGAATCCGCCTGCCAATGCAGGAGACACAAGAGATGTGGGTTCATTCTCTGGGTGGGGAAGATCCTCTGGAGAAGGAAATAGTACCCCACTCCAGTATTCTTGCTGGAGAATCCCATGGACAGAGGAACCTGGCAGGCTACTAGTCCACGGGGGTCGCAAAGAGTCAGACATGACTGAGTACACGTACACACACAACTGTAACTACCTGAAATTGACGAGAAAAGCCCCGGGACTTGCTCACTGTCTGTCTGAGTGCAGGGAAAGCTGGCCTCGGCGATCATATTCCCAGGATGATGGGGGCAGAAATCGTTATTATTCCCACAAGTCCCACTGGCTCAGTGTTCAGGCATATAATCAAATGGCTCGTAACCTCAGTTCCCCAGTGCAAGATGGAGAAAACACTACACAAACTACTGTGAGAATGTTGCAGGCTAAGGCACACAGGCACAGGACGCAGAGCCTGGCCCAGAGGATGGTGCGGCCATCCAAATGCCACTCTAGAATACCCAGGGACACAGAAAGTTGTTCACAACCTCAGAAGTGAAAGTGCATATTTCAGAACACTGCGTGCAGATGACCCCATATTTAATCCCATGTGGCTTTTTTCACAGAAAATAATCTAGAAGTAAAAACCAAAACATTAAGTAAGGTAACCTATAGATAGAAGATTCAGGCTTCATCCATGTTCTCTTTCTATCATCTCTCTTTTCCCCTAAAATTTCTACCATCACCATGCACTGCTTTTGTAACCGCATACATATATTTTAATCAAGGAGGAGGATGCAACTTCCCTGGGTAGGGGGAGGGCATCTGCAGCTCTAATTGTCCCCTTTGTCATTTTACATCCTCAGCTCCATTAAAATCCACAAAGCAAAGCTTCTTACTGGCGGGCTTTCCTCCCCGAAGGCGATTCTGAAGAAGCCACTTAGCTGTAAAGGCCAGCTCCGGCCTGGGAGCTCAGGTCCACCAGGGACCCTTGCTTGGCAGGAGGTGTACAGAGCGCTGCAGCCAGC
>NW_011494635.1:1245768-1251006 GCF_000754665.1 Bison bison bison | reverse complement strand
TGAGTACCTTCTGGACTTCTGCGGCCTTGCTCTGCAGGGAACAGGACACATTTTCCCCCTCCTGGATTGTGGGAAGAACCCCATCAGCATCTAGGAAAGCCTCAGATTTTTTTTTTTTTCCTGTTGGAAGCTGTTTTAAATGCGTGTTACCAAATGCATTTAAATAATGTTACCAACGGTGGGCTGAAGCGATGGACACACTGGTGTGAAAAACCAGCAGCCCTCCACATCACTCCTTGGGGTCTGGATGGGCGTTCCCTGTGCTCGGAAACGTACTTGCAGCCCCTCCTGGGAGGTGATGGGCCAGAGAGGGTGAAGCAGGGAAGATACGGGCAGGAGAGATTTTATTTTAGAAAAATCTCTGCTTTCTAGAGAGCTGAAGCTTAGATTGGCAGCATACCACCAAGCACATGTATGGCACTTTCCCAAAGCAGTGGGGACACTCCACTCCTGCAACTGAAGGAACAGTCAAGGTCATGGCCTATCCATGGCCTTGAGCTGGCCAGCAGCTCACCACTTATGAGTAGGGGTGCTGGGTCTGATCTAAGAATGAGAGAACAGAGACTTCCCTGATGGTCCAATGGCTAAGACTCTGCACTCCTAATGTGGGGACCTGCGTTTGATCCCTGGTTAGGGAACTAGATCCCACATGCTGAAACTAAGACCGAGTGCTAAATAAATAAAAATAAATATTTTTTTAAAAATCTAAAAAAAAAAAAAAAAAGAATGAGAGTGCAAAATGGTGCCATTACTTGGGAAAACAGTTTGGAAGTTCCTCAAAATGTTAATGGCAACCCACTCCAATACTCTTGCCTGGCAAATCCCATGGACAGAGGAGCCTGGTAGGCTTCAGTCCATGGGGTCACTAGGTGTCGGACACGACTGAGCGACTTCACTTTCACTTTTCACTTTCATGCACTGGAGAAGGAAATGGCAACCCACTCCAGTGTTCTTGCCTGGAGAATCCCAGGGACGGGGGAGCCTGGTGGGCTGCCGTCTATGGGGTCACACAGAGTCAGACACGACTGAAGTGACTTAGCAGCAGCAGCAGCAGCAAAATGTTAAATCTAGGGTTACCATGTGACCAAGCAATTCTAATCCTAGGTGCAACACCCAAGAGAAATGAAACACATATCCACATAGAAACCTGTGTGCAAATGTTCATAGTGTCATTACTCATAGTAGCCAAACAGTGGCGATGACTCAAATGTCCATCATTTGGTGAATGGACAGACAAAACGGAGTATGTCCACGTAACAGAATATTACTCAGCTATAAAAATGATTTGAATATCGATACATACTGCAAAACTGTTGAACCTTGAGAAGATGCTCAATGAAAAAAAGACAGACACAAATGCCACATATTGTGTAATTCTGTTAAATGAAGTGCCCAGAAAAGGCAGATTCATAGAAACAAGAAAGTAAAATAGTAGCTGCCGAGGGCTGGGGGGTGGGGATATAGGGAGTGACTACTAATGGGTTACTTTTTGCAGGGGGAGGTGACAAAAATATTCTAAAATTAGATGGTGATGGTTGCCCAACTCTGTTAATGTACCAAGAACCAATAACTTGCTGTTTTAATGGACGAATTGTATGGCAGGTGATTCATATCTCGGTAAAGCTATTAGAAAGACGGGAGAGGGGGAAAGAGGAGAGGAAGGGAGAGAGAGGTCGACTCTCTTACAATATCTATCCTAGAAAATGATAAGATATACTCCCTGACAATACTGAGAGATGGAGAAGTAACTTTACTTTTCACCTTTTCTCATCACACCGTGAAGCCTCCTTCTGCCTCTACTGCAGCCCAGTTTCTACAGGCAGGCCCATCAGTGCTCACCCTGTCCAAGCCCCACCTCCCGAGGGAACCTCCAGTGCTCATCCTGGGCGTTACCTGAGCACTTTCTAATGAAGCCAAACACAGAAAGGAAGTGAATCTTGAAAAATGGATACTGTGACCCATGTACAGGATTATTTTTTTTTCACCTTTCCTGTGGCTGCCACTGTAATTTTGAAAGGTTTATAACAACAAATTGGACACAACAGAGAGAGATGTGCAGACAGCCAGGATCAGCTGCTGTCCAAAAACTGACCCCTGGGCTTTAACCTGGACCCCTGCATCTGCTCCCAGCCCAGCCAGGGTCTGGCTGGCACAGGATCAAACGTGAGGCTGGATGGCTCAGCCAAGAGGAAAATCCAGCTGTTCTGGGGAAAGCCAATTATCTGTGAGTCACCTTTTGATTACAAGACTAGTGCCGAAGATCTGGGAGACTCCAAAAGGTTTCTTATCAAGCCATCTTCCTTTTCTGTGGTTTGCTTTTCCGACAATAAACCATGATATCAGTACTTTAATGTTTAGCTAAGAGAGAATATATAATGGTCTGAGTTTTTGGTGTCTAACTGCCTGGGCATGAAGCCCTGTCAATGAATTAGCCTTTGGACAAGTCACTAGCTCTCTGTTCTGTGGGCCTGTTTTTCTTTAAATACCTTGAGAATGACAGTAGCAATAACTATTCACAAGTGCTGCTCATATGAGGATTCAATGAGAAAATTCATGGGAAGTCTCAGAAACAGCATGCTAGTAATGGCAGTAGGAGCTGTAGTTTATTACTCTGTAACCCTTCTAACAGGGAGGAATTTGATAACAAGGAGAATAAACCACTGATTTATGTCATTTTGATAGATACATATATACTATGCACAATACTAAAGTAGATAGTGTTTAGAGAATTGGAAAGAAATGACCATAGAACTTGTATTCTTTGTTCAGGAGGGGAAAAAAAAGAGCCCATGAAGGCATTTATGTAAATTATTCTAAGAATGTCGGAGAAAAGAGTTTGCCATAAATAAAAGGAAATGTATTTCCCACAGGTTGGGTAACTGTAGGAAATGGCTGGGAAGTGGCTTGAAAAAGCAAACTGGATTCACAGCGATAATTTAAAGTGGGTTAATTTCATTTCAGGAGAATATCACAACGGTACCATTAATAATGATCAGTGCATGTATGATGCTGAAAAATATGGGTTTGCGTTTTTAGAAACAAGGAGATACTAAAGGGTCAATTTAAACACACACACACACAGGCACACACGTACAACCAAGAGAAGCCTAATGCAGGCAGTGAAAGTTTCCAAGTTTAAGGAAGGGTTGGGGAAACAATTAAGCTGGGAAAATCTAGCAGGTGCTGGGAGAATAATGCAATTTCCTAGGGCAGCAGATGCGCAAAGGAAACAGTATCCAGCAGCAGTCCATCAGATGGTAATTACAGCTGAACTGGGGAAGAGCAGCCAGATGAAAGGGGCGATTCAAAGGGTAACCGAATGCCAGAGCGGACATCTTCCTGAGAGCTCACACACCAGGAAAGGCGGGCCAGCACTTTGCTCTGAGAAGGGGGGTTAAACAAATCGTCGTTCTTACTTTGTAGAAGGACAAAGGGAAAACGGGGGCTTCAAAGAATTCATTAGTCCAAATTTAAACAGACCGTCACGAATAAACAACCACACACACACACACACACACAAACAAGCATTGATTAGTCTAAACGTCTGATTCCTGAGATGGTTCTTTTATATGAAAGATGATGGATTGATCTGGTCCAAAAAGTTTTGGGGAAGAAAAAAAAAAAGGAGATGGATTGACACTCTCATTCATTTAGAATACTCTAAATCAACACAGAGAACCAAAGTGATTGAAGTGAATGACAGGGAGCATCTCCTGGTACCGAAGCAAAGGGAGGAGCTTTTTAAGTTCAAAGCAGATTTTCTGGTGTTTATTATCACAAGTAAGAGTCATTTAAAACCCCGGTCTTTGAAAGGAAAGCATGCCTCGGACACATCTGCCCCTCCCGAGGGATTCCACAGAACAGGTCCAACCCCAGCAGGGCTGTTCTTCTCTTGCTCCCTGGGGCTGGTGCACCCTCCCCCATCCCTGGTTTAACTAACCCCAAGAAGATCCCCTGGAGGAGGGCATGGCAACCCACTCCAGTATTTTTGCCTGGAGAATCCCCCTGGACAGAGGAGCCTGGCAGGCTACAGTTCATGGGGTTGCAAAGAGTTGGACACGACTGACTGAGCACAAACACGAAGCAGTCCCACGAAGCGTCCCAATACTGACGCTGGACTGTAAGCTCCCTGAGGGCAGGGACCCTGTCATGGTCATCTCTGAATCCCTAAGGGGGAGGCCGGAAGGAAAGCAAGTCAGCTTGCACAGAGAACCACCCCAGAGTAAGTCAAATTGCTCCATAGTTTGTAATTAATATAGTTATCCATTCAACCAAATTTTGAGTATTTCCCTGATCACGGTTCTCATGCAAGTGGCCCACACTGATTCATTTCATGAACAATTTCCATCAGAACAATTCTCAGAATGCAAATGCACAGGCCAAGACAGCCAATTCAAGATGAGAAGCGAGCTTCTCAGTCCGCGCCATGTGGATTACGGTCAGGAAAAAGCCTTCCCTTATCCACGAATCTACTGGTTGACTGGCAACATGATGAATCTTCCGGGCCCAGCCCTGTGATGTGTGATGCAAATCATTCACGCATTTTCCAGGTCCCTTCCTGTGACCTGACATGGGTGGGCTGTCAATTGATATGAACCACAGGGCAGGTCTGGTGGCAGGGACACGATTCATCTAGACCAGGCCGCAGCAACCTGGCCTTGGGGTGGGAGGGGGCGTGTTTCTCTGCCATGCAATGATGAATTTCAATCACTGCTGGCTTGTGCCAGCGTCAAATTGGCAACCCACTGAGATGAAACGCTTTCTATCCCATTACTCATGCCTGGGGTGATCTGTTCCCTTGAAGACTGGCTTCCCAGGTGAAAGCTAGGGAACGGATGGTCAGTCTGAGATGGCTTAAATGGGATAAAATGTATGAGAGGCCAGTGCCCAGAGAGAGAAACCTCTGTGAGGAAGCTGAGTCCCCAATGAAGCTCCAGGTGCACAGGGGAGCACAGAACTTAAAGGGACAGAAAGGACTTCATTTAGTAAGGCCATCTGTCAGCTTCAGCAGCTGCAATACTATTTGCTCTGCTAAGAAATCAGTGTGCTTAGGACCCTGTAAGACATTCCTTCTAGGGGCTTCCTTCTGGCAGTTCAATGGTAAAGAATCTGCCTGCCAGTGCAGGAGACACGAGCTTGATCCCTGGTCCGGGAAGATCCCACATGCCGCGAAGCAACTAGCTCCGTGAGCCACAACTACTGAGCCTGTGCTCTAGAGCCTATGCTCTGCAGCAAGAG
>NW_011494635.1:1242687-1245668 GCF_000754665.1 Bison bison bison | reverse complement strand
AGACAAAGAGAAGCCCATGTGCAGCAACAAAGACCCAGCACAGCCAAAAATAAACAAATAAAACCATCTTATAAAAGAAATTCCTCCCAAAAAACTTCCATCTGGCTCACCTTGTCTCAGATAAACAGCCTAAAACATTAAACCCACCTACAATCTTTTTTAAATTTAATTTAACATAATAGCATTTTAATGTTTGAGCATCCAAGCTCATTCCATGTGGATGATGCTCTCAATAATCCCTTGGTCATACTTCAAGATTTCTACATTTTGACTAAATCTAGGTCTTTACTAAAGCCTTCTTGAGAATGAGTACAGCAGCCAGCAGCAGTGAAGTACTTCTTAAAAAAAATCAGAATTCACTGTATACCTATGGCTGATTCATCTTGATGTTTGACAGAAACCACAACAATACTGTAAAGCCATTATCTTTCAATTAAAGATAAATCATTTTTTTTAAAAAAAGGAAAAAAATCAAAATTCATTAACACAATAAACCACACAGCACAAAGCAGCAGATACCGAGCACCAGCCACACCATGGCTGACTTTCTGGAGTAGGGATTCAACAATCCATCCTGTGCTATTTCTTGAACTAAGCCAAGGGTCTAGGGCAGGGCAGGGGGTTGGTGCACAGCACACACAGAGATAACCACAGAAAAGCTTATTAAATGTGAGCAAGGATTTCAACTTGTAGAAACCTGGAAAGTTATGATAGGGTTGTTGTTAATGAAACAGAATGTGTTCTTTGGCTTTTTTTTCCCCACCTGGAGTCTAGCTCATCTCAAAGTCATCCAGTTCTGGAGATTCCTAGGGGTGGGAGACGCTGGAGGTTCAGGAACACTGCCCTCGACACCAAGTCAGCAGCCCTGAACTGTTCCCTGTCCCTCCAGCCACACACTCGTGCCCCCCAGGGACCAGCTGAAGGCAGTGGGGCCATGGGCTGCCACTGACGTCCAGGGGCTACTCCTGGCCTGGCCGTGTAGTCTACCCAAACTCGAGTGCATCTCAGCAGTGGGTGCATATGTGCAGCACCTCTCACACAGAAGCATCTCTGTACCTTGTGCCTGTGGATCCTTCTCCTGGGATCACGCGACGTCAGACAAGCCGTGATTCAGTGATGGCTAGAGATGGAGTCACTCTCCCTGACCCCAACACACTCTCTTGGATCTCATTACGAAAGTCCTTTCCCCCTGTCTCCCCACCCTACAGGCCACCTGGTGGCCGAGCCAGTGGTCCTGCAGATGGGCTTAGGCCCTTTCCTCTCTAGCGTGTAATGCTGGGGCCCTGCTACCTAAAGACACACCTGTGGTCCTGGGTGAAGTGCTATGTACCTGCTGCAAAATGATAAAGGAGGAAGGGGAATTGGGTGGGGATGCAGTAAGTTCAAAACTGGCCAAGAGTTGAAACTTGTTGCAGCTGAGGGCAGAGGATCCGGGACTTTCAGTGAAGCTCATAGAGTGGGCTGAGACAGGGGCCCCTCTGCCTTCAGTAGCTTTTAGAGCAAGGTTGCCTGTGTGCTCAGTCATGTCCGACTCTTTCTGACCCCATGGACTGTAGCCCGCCAGGCTCCTCTGTCCACGGAATTTCCCAGTTAAGAATACTGGAGTGAATGGCCATTTCCTCCTCCAGGGGGTCTTCTCGACCCAGGGAGCGATCCCACGTCTCCAGCATTGGCAGATGGATTCTTTACCACTGTGCCACCTGGGAAGCCCTTTAGAGCAAGACGACAGAGTAATTCAGGGTCTGTGGAATCTAGTAACAAAATAATAAGACTTGAATCTGGCCTCTGTCTTTAACCTCATTCTTTCAGGAAACCATGCTTCATAAAACTACCAGCCTATGAGGGATTGTACACTAAAAAAAAGAAGACCAGGTCTCTTGGTTTAGTCCAGAGAATCTCTTCTCTGTCACAGGATTCGCTCTGCTCCTTGTGGATGCTTCCTGTTTTCCGTGATGAACACTGGGAGAGGGCAAAAGGATTGCTATTTGTTTTCAGTCTCTGCTCAAAGACAAATTTAGAACTTATCAGAAAATGAATAAAAATTTTCTGTTTAATTTTACAATTTAGAGATAAATGTAGGACTTACAGCAGCCTGGGTCACAGTCGGCAGTTGCCTCTAAGATGGTCTTGGTGGAGTGGCCCCCTCACCCCCAGCAAGTAAAGCAGGAGCTGGGGACAGTGTGGTGATGCACTCTGGGCAGCACCAGGCTTCTCTCCAGTTGGTTTGAGCACCACATGCAGCTCTGATAAGCAACTCCTTGGCTAAAGGTTTGGAGAATTTCAGCTTTGCACTTTTTTTCTCTCCCACGGAGGACAAACGTCATTTACGTTCTGCGTAAATGTCTTTCTCATTTACGCAGAAGTCAGGTGGAGAAGCCCAGGGACCGCGGAGCCTGGTGGGCTGCCGTCTATGGGGTCGCACAGAGTCGGACACGACTGAAGCGACTTAGCAGCAGCAGCAGTGCACAAACAGAACAGGCTCACACGTGAGTCAGCCTAAGTCACAGCCAAGTTCCTGAACATGGGTGGCCCTGTGTGTATGGCTGTTTACACGTACACTTTCACTGAAAGCGAAATCTAGGCTCTGTGTGGTTCCTTCTCTTGTTCTGCTAGTAGGGGCGGCCCAGGGCTGTCATTTTAACGTCCCCCCTCCCCCATCCCCCACACCGCGGCCCCCCAGGGCAGCGCTGACTCCCCACAAAAGAGTGAACAAAACCCAGCTCGGACTCAGCCCCGAAGTCCTAATGCAGCAAGATACCGGGTCTCAAATCGTGCAACGAAAGCATGA
The DNA here is from genome assembly GCF_000754665.1 of Bison bison bison. Lineage (NCBI taxonomy): Eukaryota > Metazoa > Chordata > Mammalia > Artiodactyla > Bovidae > Bison > Bison bison. The sequence goes on along the minus strand of NW_011494635.1, from coordinate 1,242,880 downwards.
GGGAAGGGGCGTTTGCTTTGCAGCAAGGCGGCTATGCCCACAACGATGCTGGGAGGCTGACGCCAGACCCACTGGTCCTGAGATGCAGGGGGCGCGTCACAAGGACCCCTCGGCGCCCTGCTCCGGGCTCTCCGCGGACGCACCACCCGAGGGCAGGGGCCGCGGGCAGCCCGGGCTCGGGGATGAAGGAGCC
>NW_011494635.1:1234620-1242481 GCF_000754665.1 Bison bison bison | reverse complement strand
CGGGAACCAAGTAGTGGAGGGCGGATGTCAGCGAGTGGGCCTTGGGGCTCTGGACCTGGGAGACAGCAACCTCTATTTTAGCGGGGAGGGCGTGGGAGCCCGAGCGCACAGATGCCAGACTTGACAACCAGAGGGCAGGTGGGGGGAAGAGGGGGAGACCGGCAAATAAACAAACGTACTCTTAGAGCAGAGGAATGAATTGTAGATAATGCCTGACACTAATGAAGATAATTATGGGAGTAATTGCATTACTATCTCTGTGGGAATGACAGATAAACAAGTGGTTTGGTTTATGGGATTTTTCAGCGCAAGTATTTTCCCCAGGAGGATATTCTTCTCCACAGTGATCATGAATCAGCTTGATTTGACCCCATTAATAAGCTGTGTTATCTGCATCCTGGTAACCTTTGTGTCTTTGGCACAAGCTGCTTTAAGAAGGCATGTAGATATGTCATCTAAGGGGCAACAGGGCAGGGATGTGAACACCCTCATGTTTGTGAAAGTCACTGCTACTTCAACTGGACCTTTCTGGATCAAATGAGTGCTTTAAAATCAAAGGATGAAACTGGAGAGGTGAGGGCGAGGTAGGGGCTGGATTAGATTATTTTGATTTATATTCATCCTAAATTGTGAGCTGGATTTACGCTTACTGAAATGGGCTACAGTAAATCATGCTTTAGGTGGATGCTTTAGATAGTAATGTTACCCAACTTAGGAGCTTCTAGAAGGGATTTTTAAATCCTTCACCATTGAACTTCACCGCCTGATATTACACACAGAAAAGAAGAACCTTGGGGTCTCCAGCCAAAGCTCTGTTTTTAAGCCTGGACAAGCTTTCAGTGCATGTTCTGGCAGGAGGTTGTGGAGAAAACTGTCTTCGCTGTGTCAGTCAAGAGTTCACTTATATTGCTGTCAACTGGGGATTTATAGCAGAATTTGGAGAGTCTCATTTGCACTATTTGGAATTGCTTCTTGCACTTGTTTAAATGGATGTGTATAAATCAACCAGAGGTGTAGACAGAGAGGAAATCTCTTTCCAAGTGTGTTTCTACATTATATACACAATAGTGCATAACATGGTACTAATTCTACACCATGAGGGGAATATGTGAACATCCATCGAGTTCAGTTCAAGGTACCGTTTTTTTTTTAGCATGGACGCAAAAAGACTCTACCAACCTGGCACATGCAGGCACCACTATGAATAAAAACTGAGAATTTAATGTCACATCCTGAAGGTCACCAAGCTGGCACTTGGCCAAATGGGAAGTGTAAAGCAATTGTGCAGGGCCATGCCTCTCAGGCAAAGCTGTTACACTTCCCATTTCGTGAGTTCAAATCTGGGGCATTCATGTTATTGTTGTGCTGTGTTTTCATCAGAAAAAAAAAATCATCTTTCGAGCGTATTCTCCATTCGCTACCAATCTTTCCCATGTTTTTCCTTCTTTCGCCCCCATTTCTTCTGTTCTTCCAAAAGGCATTTGTCAAATAAGATACGTTGGTAAAATTACTGTTACGTGCATGTACCCATATACCTTAGATTGTTTTCGGTTGAATAATTCAGAACATTAAAAAAAATCTGTTAGCTCACCGTGATAACTAAGAGGAAAAGTGACAAGTGTCAGACCCCAGGCAGAGCCACAAACGGATTATGGGGCAATCTCAACCTAGTCTGGGGGTTCGCCTCACAACGGCCCTCAAGTCTGCCTCGACATTCTCAGTGGCAGAGGGACCATCTCGCAGGAAAGAATGGCTTGGGAGTCCAGCTCTGAGAAGCCCTTGCCTGCGAGCAAGCAGGACAGTGAGTGTGTGTGAGCACAGGTGGGACTCGTCTAGGCATTGGAGGTCGAGCTCTGAACAGGAAAAAAGCTCCAGCTTCCCGGCACAAGACAGAATGTGAGCTAGTGAGAAGTGTAATGATGGAGACTGAAGCAGGAAGAACAGAAGCAAGAGCTTCTGTGTGTACACATAACAAGTGCTATGCAGACATAGAGGTGCTTCACCACATAAAGGCTGCATCAGTATCACTTATCTCCACTTTTTGTCCATCACTTTTATGGGATGTTATAGTGCTAATTTGGAATGTCATGATAGCACACCAGTATTCAGGATTGAACTGATTTATCCTATGAGTTCACTACTGGAATATTCTTTGCCTGAAGAACATGGTGGGACGTTTCGGCATTCACTAATGTATGTGACAGATAATTTGATTCTCATGTCCCTTAGGACACTTTTCCATAGCTTGCAGTCTTTGGTTGATATGGAAAAGCAAACAAATTGTTCTATTAATTGTGTGGGTTGTGACGGTTTCAGAAATTCAAAGTCTTCTGGGTTTTCCCTAGAGTGTGTGAAAAGGACCAAACTCAGTATGGCCATTTGAAATTCAGAGTCAAAATCCATATATAGTCAAACATGTATATCACATATATGTATCATATATGTATAGTATATGTATATATGCATACACATGTGTATATATATGATGCATATATCATATATATATACACACATATATAATCAAAATCCATGGAATGAGGAAGAAATAAAATATTGGCATGCAACACGAATGACACCGTGGACGCTGGTCTGCAGGAGAGGTGGCTGAGGACACACTCTTACCTTGCCTTCCTTGACTTGTGGGTAAACAGGGTAGTAGAGACAAGATTTGTATCCTAAACGGAGGATCTCCTTGAGAAAAAACTTGGTGTAGTGCCGGAAAATGGGATTCAGGACAAAGTGATACAGGTGTCCGTGCTCTTCGCGCTGGTGGTGATTGAAGTAGATGAAATCTTCAATGTTGTAGTGGGATCGGATATACTCTATATCCTAAAAAAAAAAAAAGGTGAGAAAGGACATCTAAGAGGGTTTTAAACAAATGGCATGCATCTTCTGAGAAACATCATTTAAAAATAACTTTAAGGGCATGCCTTTCCCTTCTCTTCCTAAGGAGCCAGGGTAGAGACTGAGCTATGCCTGGTGGGGACTAAGAAGAGATCTACCCCAGTGTCTGCTCTAAATGGCATTCATCCTCGGGGAGAAAAGTTGAATACACACGCCCAGAGATACACACACAAGGATGTTTACCACAGTGAGGTTTCGAGTTGTGAAAACGGGGACTCAGTCCTGTGCTGGATGCTGCCCGGACGCCCTTTATCAGTGACTAACAGCTCACAACGGCCACCTCGGCAGAGAACTGCTCTGATGATGGTCATGCTTAGGTCGGTCTTCAAGAAGTTTCCCTGGAGGGACCTGGAGCCTGAGCTAATGATTCTCTCCTGCATTATCATGTTCCAGCATGTGGCCAGAGGAGTGGCTATGTAGCTGATCCCCTCTGGATGGACATCTAACTTGTTTCTAGGGCTTTGCTATGAGGAAACACATTGCCCTGTGCACCAGATCCAGGGCTTCTCTGAGAAAAATGCCCAGTGAAAGAAAAGAGACTTTAGGTACTGTAATGAGAGATGAGTTATTTTCTCCTATTACTTATTAATCTCATTTTCATGGTTAATTTTTGAAAAGCTAAAAGCTTGTTTCCCCAAAGCCACTTGCTTTGATGGCTTACTTCTGGAGGGTGGCTCAGAGCTTTGGAATTTGTTTCTCACAACTGTGCTAACAACCCAGACAGCCTTGTGTCCCAGCTTGTATGCAGCCTCCCAGTGGCCAGAGCAATGTCATGGAGAAGCGGATAAACACACTGTCAAGGAGACCATGCCAGCCATTCGCATTGGTCATTTAATCTCTCATTCATGACATTGACAGACTTTTGAGGAAAACTGAGAAATGCAAAAGATCAGATGAGAAACATACCACTCACTCCAAAGGAAACAGAGGTTATCTAGCAAACAGAAGATAATTAAAAAAAAAATTCTACAAAATGTCCTCAGAGACACCAAAAAGGATCTCACATAAAACATAACAAGCTGCTACCAAAAATAAAGAACAATAAGAGAACAAGGAAGGGACTTGGAAGTTAAATACATGAACTCTGAAATTAAAATTCCAGTAGAAGGTCTGAATAGACATGGATGAACAGTGCATTAGGAATCTGGAAGACAAAAATCAAGGAAATCTCCTAGAATGAAGAGTAAGAAGTACAATGGATTAAAAAGTACAGGAAGAAAGATATGAGACAGCAAAGGGTCAATTCCATTTAAAAAGGAATTTAAGACAAGGAGAATACAGAAAATGAAAGAGAAGAAATAATGAAATCATGGAAGAAAGAGGTTCACAAGCTCAAAAGAGGCATAAGGTATTTAATAAGAATTTCAGGAATAAAAAGGAAAAGGGAATTCTCAAGAGAGAAAGCAAACAAATATACACTTATTTACATCAGATTGTGTTTTATCTGTGACACTGGCTACTGGAAGATGATGAGAATAAATACAACACTCTGATGAGGAATCATTTGCATAGGAACTCTATACACAGCTGAATTCAGGTGTATGGACAGATAAAAACTTGTATGTGCGTGGACTCAGAGACCTGACCCTCTTCCACCCTCTCTCCAAAAATTCTTAAAGATATATTGAATCAAAAGAATCTAAGAACAAGGATAGTTGGAATACATTGAAGAAATAAAGTCACATGAGCATATCAATAAATGCCAAAACACATTTAATAAAATTCAATATGCATGCACAATAAAAGCTTTTAGTGAACTAGAAATAGGAGAGAAGTTCCTTGATATCTTCCAGAAGCTATGTTCCCAGCTGCAAAGTCTCAATATTACATTTATCAGTTCTGCCTAAATTGTTGTGTAAAATCTACATAGGCACAAATAAATTCATAGTAAGTGTTACAAGGTTTATCCAGAAAGGAAAACACTCAAGTAAAACCAAGAAATTTTAGGCAAAGGAAACAAACAAGAGAAGACTTCCGTACCAGATACCAAAACACATGATAATGCAATAGCTATCAACAAATAAATCTATGGAATGGAATAGAGAGTAAAAATAGACACAGACACATGGAAATTTAATAATGCAAAGGCAGCATTTTAAATCAGCAGGGAAAGAATGGACTGCTCAGTAATAAATACTTTGGAATAATTGGCTGTGCATTGGGACAAAATAAAATTAGATGTCCACTTAACAACAAACACACACGATGCATGTTATTAAGTGCAAGAAAGGATGTTGGAAGGGATAAATGCATAACTCTCAATAGAGTAATTCTTTAGGGAAAGAGCTGGGACTTTTTTTGGTGTTGGGAGGTTATTTGAATTTTTAGAATGTGAATGTTTTCATGTATTCTTTGTAACATTTTAAACATTTTGAACTGAAAAAAAAAATGTCTGCCAAGTAGGATGCAAGCAGATCTATAGCCTTCGGGAAAAGGAGACATTCGTATTAAATAAGAGTTTAAATTAATTAAACTTAGAAAGAGACATCATGCGTTGATTCAGGAGAGGAAAAGGCGCAGTCAAGGGAAGTCATATCCACTTCCCAGCTTACCATTTCATTTCTGATCACTGCAATGCCGACTACCTGTTCTGCAACTTCAGCTACAAATACCTGAAGTGGTGTTCCATCCTGGAAAGAGAAGAAGATGCCTTAGGACCTTTCAAAATATTGCTATTAATGTTTCTGCAAGCTGTCCTTAAAGGGTTTCAACCGTGATCATAGAACAACAATGATGAAGCCACCATCCTATCACCTTCTGGGCCAGGTAATAAGTTCAATGCCCTCCTTGACTGCATTTAACCCTCACTCCAATCCTATGAGGTAAATATTACCATTATGTCTCTACTTTATTTATGAGAAAACAAAGCTTGAGAGTCCACCTTGACAAGATCTCCAACTACTGTGGAATGGGTCTATTGATTCCAACCAATTGCTTTTGACTGGGAATCTGTATTCCTGCCAGGATAATCTCATGGACAGAGGAGCTTGGCAGGCTACAGTCCCTGGGGTCACAGAAAGTCAGACATGACTTAGCGACTGAACAGCAACTGTTTTCTTTAGCACATCAGTGATTGTCACTGTCAGCCCAGAAGCCCTGTGTCCTGAGGATGCCAAAGAGCTTTGGTTCATGTCTGCTACTACTTTCTGTATTAGAAATTAAAATTGAGAAAAGTTTGGATTCTTCTATGAATTTTTGTTGAATTTACTCGTTAAAGCAAATTTTTTAATTTGACAAAAATATTTAGAGAAATATTTAGATGACACCACCTTTATGGCAGAAAGCGAAGAAGAACTAAAGAGCCTCTTGATGAAAGTGAAAGAGGAGAGTGAAAAATTTGGCTTAAAACTCAACTGAGATCATGGCATCTGGTCCCATCACTTCATGGCAAATAGATGGGGAAACAGTGGAAACAGTGAGAGACTTTATTTTTTTAGGCTCCAAAATCATTACAGATGGTGACTGCAGCCATGAAATTAAAAGGCACTTGCTCCTTGGAAGAAAAGCTATGACTGACCTAGACATCATATTAAAAAGCAGAGACATTACTTTGCTGACAAAGGTCCATCTAGTAAAAGCTACGGTTTTTCCAGTAGTCATGTATGGATGTGAGAGTTGGACTATAAAGAAAGCTGAGCGCCGAAGAATTGATGCTTTTTAACTGTGGTGTTGGAGAAGACTCTTGAGAGTCCCTTGGACTACAAGGAGATCCAACCAGTCCATCCTAAAGGAAATCAGTCCTGAATATGAATTGGAAGGACTGATGCTGAAGCTGAAACTCCAATACTTTGGCCACCTGATGAGAAGAACTGACTAATTGGAAAAGACCCTGATGCTGGGGAAGATTGAAGGCAGGAGGAGAAGGGGATGGCAGAGGATGAGGTGGTTGGATGGCATCACCGACTTGATGGACATGAGTTCAAGTAAGCTCTGGGCATTGGTGATGGACAGGGAAGCCTGGTGTGCTGCAGTCCATGGGGTTGCAAAGAGTCGGACGTGACGGAGTGAGTGAACTGAACTGATGGATTTAGAGAAAAGAGTAGCATTGTTTCAGATTTTTGCAGATCTCGAATGTGTGGCTTAATGGAAGACAGCTAGATTCTCACATCTGCTTCTGTATTCAATCTGTTGTAATATATTAGTTTGGTTGAAATGAATGCAAAAAAAATCTGTCTTCATAAGGATAGTAGTTGGAAAAAGGAGATGTATTTAAATAATTTTTTCAGATAATTATGGATATTCTTCTTTGATGCTCCACCAAAAAGTAACATGTCGTACATATTGTATTAAAGATTTGTTGCAATGTGGATCTGAAATCTATCCGTGAATGACCTACTACATTGAAATTCACTGGTCTCTTCTTCACTTTGAATCTTTTACCTCTGCACGATTTTGTAATATCATGGCTTGTCTATCTGGAAAATATTGGTTCACCAAGCTTATGCAGATTTTCCAAATGTTGACCTATTTTTAATCGCAAAATATCAAAACACTGCATTTGGTAATATCACCACCAGCTTCATCAGAAAACCTGTTTTTAAGTTTTTGGGGAGCTGTCAAGCTTATGATGGCAGATACTGATTTTCTAAAAGTCTAAGTTTTTCTTTAAAGCTTGGTCTTCATCATAGAGGATACATGCTGTCAGTTGTCTTTGTGGAGTGACCCTCTCACCTCGTTCACTTTGAAGAAAAAGTCTGCGGGCTCCCCAGGACTAAATAACCATATTTTGTCTGCCAGCTGCTCTGTGACAGCAGTGCTGCAATTCAAACAACCGCAGAAACGTTTTCCTTCAAACCACCACCACGTTTCAGTCTGCAGCCCAAGAGTGGTATGGCCGTATTTCGTTTTGCTACACAGAATATGGCAAATACATATACTCAAGGACTGAGGCTTAGTAAGTGAATAATGTTTACGGCTTCAAGGGAAACTGGCTCCCCCCCTTTTTTTTTTTTTTTTT
>NW_011494635.1:1208408-1234520 GCF_000754665.1 Bison bison bison | reverse complement strand
ATACTCAAGGACTGAGGCTTAGTAAGTGAATAATGTTTACGGCTTCAAGGGAAACTGGCTCGCCTCTCTTTTTTTTTTTTTTTTGGAATTTTAATTAAAATGTCTATGGAGATAGCTGCAGATGCACCAGCAGTTGTAAAAAACAATACAGAGAGATTCCTTGTACATTTTGTCCAGTATCCTATAATGGTCACCTTCTGCAGAACACTAGTATGATATGACAAGCAGGGAAAGCACACTGATGTGATTGTGTGTGTGTGTGTGTGTATGTGTGTGTGTATTCAGGTCTGTGCGACTTTAGCCCCTGTGTGGGCTCATGTGCCCACCATTGCAGTCAAGATACTAGACAGTCCACCACAAGGATCTCTTGGCTTGCCTATTGTACCACACCTGTCTTCCCTCTGCCCCGCTCCCATCCTTAACCCTGGCAACAAGTGATCTGTTCTCCAGCTCTAAAGTGTTATCATTTACAAAATGTCATACAAGCAAAATCATACAATATATAACCTCTAGGGATTGGCTTATTTTTCCATTTAGCATAATTCTCTGAATATTTTTTAGTGGTAAAGAATCCGCCTGCCAATGCAGGAGATGCAAGAGACGTGGGTTAGATCCCTGGGTCAGGAGGATCCCCTGGAATAGGAAATGGCACCCTACTCCAATATTCTTGCCTGGAAAACTCCATGGGCAGAGGAGCCTGGTGGGTGACAGTCCATGGGGCCACAAAGAGTTGCACATGACTGAGCAACCGATCATACACACACACACACACACACACACTGGACATTCACCCAAGTTGATGCATGATATCAACAGTGCATCCCTTAACAGTACAGGGGTCCTTATAAAGCTAAAAATAGAACAACCATATGATCCAGCAATTCCACTTCTGAGCATATACCTGGAAAAGATGAAAACCCTAATTTGAAGAGAGACATGCACCCCAATGATCACTGCAACATTACTGACAATAGCCATGACATGGAAGCAACATAAATATCCATCAACAGAGGAATGGAGAAATAAGATGTGACACTTATATACAATGGAATGTTACTCATCTGTAAAGAACAATGAAATTTACCATTTGCAGCAACATGGATGGACCCAGAGATGATCTTATTAACTGAAGTAAATCAGACGGAAAAAATAAATAAATAAATCTCAGGTAATATCACTTATTTGTGGAATCTAACAAAAAATGATACAAATGAGCTTATTTACAAAACAGAAATAGACTCACAGACATGGAAAACAATCACAGTTACCAAAGGAGAAAGGGATGATGGGAGAGATAAATTGGGAGCTTGAAATTAACTGATATACTGACTGGCTGGCTCAGTCACTCAGTCGTGTCCGATTCTTTGCAATCCTAAGGACGGTAGCCCACCAGGTTCCACTGTCCGTGGGATTTTTTTCAGGCAGGCATACTGGAATGGGTTGCCATTTCCTCCTCCAGGGGATCTTCATGACCTAGCAAATGAACCCATATCTCCTTTGGCTCCTGCATTGCAGGAGAATTCTTTACCACTGAGCTACTCGGGAAGCCCAACTGATATACATTACTATATATAAAACAGATAAATAACAAGGACTTACTGTATAGATACACATATATTTACCTGAATCACTCTGTGGTACACCTGAAACTAATACAACATTATAACTCAACTATGCTTAAACAAACAAAAAAACAGTACATCGTTTGCTACTGCTGAGCTCTATTCAATGGCGTGGAGGTAACACAGCTTATCCACCTATTGAAGGACACCTGGTCTGACTCCAGCTGCTATGAACACTTGTATTCAAATCTTCCTTTTTCTGGGATAAATGGTCAGGAGTGTAATCACCAGGTCACATGACTGTTGTATTTATTTGTCTGTTTTTTTAAGGGATAGCCAAAATGTTCTCCAGAGGGGGGATAGCATTTCACATCCCATCAGCAACAGAGGAGTGACCCAATTTCCCAGCATCCTTGCCAGCACCGAGGAGCATCCCTCTTTTTAGTTTTGGCCATTCTGCTGGTGCACAGTGATCTGCTGTCATGGGCTTTCTGCTCCTGTCGCTCCTGTGAGAGCAGAGCAGCAAACTCAGTGACCACTGGCAAGTTTGCTGCCCCACCCCCGATCCACACCGAGGTCCCTGAGGTTTTTCCCACCATTGCTTTTGCACCATCAGTGCGAATATCAATTTGGCAGAAAAGAAAAATAATTTCTTACTCTTCTTAGGAGGATAGTTTTAATCTCACAGACTCCCTGAATGTCTTGGGGACCCCTAGAGTTCCTTAGAACCCGCTTTAAGAACTGGGCCACTACATCATACTGTGTCAGCCAGCCACGAGGGAAGGAACAAAAAAAATATATAAACCAAGACCAAAAGAGATCAAGACAAACCAAAACAGAAAAACATGTACAGAAGGGAAGTTTTCTTTTCATTCAATGCCTTTATATTTATTAAAACTCTCACCATGTTTGTGTTTGTTGGCTCCCTCTTGATGAGTTTTAGATTGACTGAAAGGGTTATTCAAAAGAGCCCATAACTGGGAACTCGCCAGATGACCTGAGAGGTGGAATGAATAAACTGGGGTATGTTCAAGCAATGAAGTACTTTGTACACCACACTGTGGCTGAATCTCACAGTTGTGGCTGAGCAAAAGATGCTTGGTGTCAGAAAACGTAGTGTCTGATCCCTTTAAATAAAGCTCAAAAGCCAGGTATTTATGATCTTAGAAGTGAAGGTAGTACTAACCCGGGGGGGAGGGAGGAGTCACTAAATGAGAACTTGAAAGGGACTTCCAGTGGGCTGGGATTAGTCTGTTTCCTGTTTATTCCATGGTGTATTCAAATTGTGAAATCTATCAAACATTTTTTATTGGTTATGCTTCAGTGAAATTTTTTTAAATAAAATTCATCAAAACAGTAATGAAGCATTTTCCTAACCGTATGCATTCTTCCACATCTGGAGGAAGGTAACTGGCATGGTCCTTAAGAAGGCAGCAATGACATAAGGACCACTGCTAGCTTGCTCTTTGTTATGCCAAATGTATAATATACTTACTGTACTAGAAAGAGAGCCCCAAATTTGTCACACAGGATCTTCCCAGCCAATCTGATCTTTGAGGATGCAGCCAGGTCACCAAAAGGGTATGGACCAACCCATCATCCAGAGGGTGAGATGGGTGCTGCTGGGGTTGGCACCAGGGACCCAAGGATCCCCTAACCTGACTCAGATGTGCCTATTCCAGGCACTGGGGTCTCATTTTCTCACACGTTGCCTAGATTAAGTTCAAATTTTCTATGCCCGAGATTTAGGGCATATCTGATCAGCCCCCATGGGGTCACTAGTGAGAAAACAGCCCCAAACTTCTTTAAACCTCAGTTTCCTTTTTCTTTTTTTCTCCCTCCCCTCTCCCAACCCCACATCTGTTGCTCCCCACCACCCAATTCTCCAACAAGGTCCAAGAAAACTTCAGGATAGAACCTACCCGGTACTCATAAGTACCAAAGCATGGGGAAAGGAAGCCAGTCTGGAAGTGGCAGGTACTTACAGGGTCCCTGCGAGCCTCGTTGTACTGCTTCAAATCCTCCAATATGCTTTTACACGGCATGAGGGTGCTGACGAGCTTTTCAACACCAGGAGTGTCCAAGAGGGTAGCTAATCTTATTTTAATGGTCCTGGGTAAGAAGAGACACATTTTCTTTTTCCGCTTAAAGTACTAAAATACATATTCTCCCTGTCCCCCAAATGGAGACAAGATTGTAACAGATCACACTTATGTAAAATAATATCCAGCAAAATATTTTTATATAACATTGGGATTTAATTAAAAAGTAACTCTTCATTCTAGAAAACATGGAAAACATTCATTTAAAAAGTGAGAACAATAAGGTTAGAAGAAAAAGAAAACAGCAACACTGATTGTAACCATTAACCAAACAATATAAAGTCAAATTTTAAACTTATTTCATTTAAAATGTTCAGCACTATGCTTTATGTCACATTGCTTCATACATAAAGCCAAACTCTGTCAAATTTATAAAGTATGTTAAGAGGTTAAAAACTTACACTGAACCCAGGCTGGCTTCACGAGTCTTAAATTTCTTAATAATTTTATCTCTGATTTCGTGATTTTACGTGAAGTCTAGGAGGACAATGGAGCACGTCCGGGGCTTGATGCCTTGGCTCACAGGTGGTACCCACCTCATCCAGCTCCCATGATGGTTTCTCCCCGATCTGTGCCCTGCCTTTGGCACCTCCCCAATCTCTGCCCTGTGATGGCTTCCATCCTCTGCCAGGGTGACAACTGGGTGCATCAGTGGGGGAGCCCCACTTTGAGCAATCCTGCCCCACCCTCGCTGGGGTCCTGGACATGGACCTGGGGAGGATCGGCATCAAACTGTGCCCCTGGAGTCTCTAATCAGAGCAAGGTGGTGGCTGTCCGCACCCAGGGCAGGCAGTGCCACAGTGTGTTAGGCTGGCAACTCAGTGTAGAGCGCCAGCCCACCCCATACCTAGGTATGCAGGGCATCTGAGTGCCTGTTTGCCACGGGATGGAGCTGTGGACCCATGCGAAGGGGAAGTGATGATGTCTCCACCTTAGCCTGGAGGCTGGGCCCTGCATACGATGTAGGGTTCATACAAGGCACACTCTCCAGTCATTATAGGGTTATTAGTGTTATTATCAAATAGGACAAGGCTACTCCTCCTACTATTAATAAAGTGAAATACTCTAACCTACTTTGCTTCCAACTGTAGTGAATATTTGTGCTTATGTTTTAATGTCCGCTTCCGTTCTATGTGCAAAGCAGCACATTTGTAAAGAACAATCTACATATATAGTTAAGTGATATAAAAATGATCAATTACTTTGTCTCTTAGTCACGTCCAACTCTTTGTGACCCCAGGGACTGTAGCCCACCAGCCTCTTCTGTCCATGGAGTTTTCCAGGCAAGAACACTAGAGTGGGTTGCCATTTCTTTCTCCAGGGGATCTTCCTGACCCAAGGATCAAACCCACATCCCCTGCATCTCCTGCACTGGCAGGCAGATTCTTTACAGCTGAGCCACCAGGGAAGCCCCAATCAATTGCTATCACCTGAATAACAGAATAATAATAAAATTGGAAAAAGAGTACATCAAGGCTGTATATTGTCACCCTGCTTATTTAACTGATACGCAGAGCACATCATGAAAAATGCTGGGCTGGATGAAGCACAAGCTGGAATCAAGATTACCAGGAGAAATATCAATAACCTCAGATATGCAGATGACACCCTTATGGCAGAAAGTGAAGAAGAACTAAAGAGCCTCTTGATGAAAGTGAAAGAGGAGAGTGAAAAAGTTGGCTTAAAACTCAACATTCAGAAAACGAAGATCATGGCATCTGGTCCCATCACTTCATGGCAAATAGATGGGAAAACAATGGAAACAGTGACAAACTTAATTTTCTTGGGCTCCAAAATCACTGCAGATGGCGATGGCAGCCATAAAATTAAAAGGCACTTGCTCCTTGGAAGAAAAGTTATGACTGACCTAGACAGCATATTAAAAAGTAGAGCCATTACTTTGCCACCAAAGTCTATCTAGCCAAAGCTATGGTTTTTCCAGTAGTCATGTATGGATGTAGGAGTTGGACCATAAAGAAAGCTGAGTGCAAAGAATTGATGCTTTTGAACTGTGGTGTTGGAGAAGACTTTTGAGAGTCCCTTGGACTACAAAGAGATCCAACCAGTCCATCCTAAAGGAAATCAGTCCTGAATATGAATTGGAAGGACTGATGCTGAAGCTGAAACTCCAATACTTTGGCCATCTTATTCGAAGAACTGACTCATTGGAAAAGACCCTGATGCTGGGAAAGAATGAAGGTGGGGGGAGAAGGGGATGACAGAGGATGAGAAGGTTGGATGGCATCACTGATTCGATGGACATGAGTTTGAGTAAGCTCCAGGAGTTGGTGATGGACAGAGAAGCCTGGTGTGCTACAGCTCATGAGGTTGCAAAGAGTCAGACACGACTGAGCAACTGAACTGAGCTGAATAACAGAAACAGCATGAGCAATTTTTAAGTGAAAGATAAGAACATGGTTCTGACATGGCCACCTTGTGCCAAAATCTAGTTCAGATGTTCCTACTTGTATCTCTCCACAAGTTTGGAATGAGGAGTTTTGGATCATCGTTCTTTCATTATCAGCTCTGTGCTGGGTCCCTTCCTCTTCCCCACAACCAGGCACAGAGCTGGGAAAGAGACCATGCCCACCAGCTCTTCTGCCAGTTACCATGCACAACCTTCCCAGAAGTGAACACATGCTCAGGCCAAGACGGTTTAGGCATTTTCTCCTCAAGGGCTCACACGTGGTTCTAGGGCTGCTTTGAATCAGAGAGGAGCTTAGCCATGGTTGTCCACCCATCCATGGGGCTTCCTCCAGCCATAGAAGAAGCAAGTTCTCCCAAGGGGGTCCTACATGGGCCCCCCTGGTTTCCTAACCCTTCCCCGTGGCCCTTCACCTCCCCAGGTCACTCCACCTTCACATGTCCCTCCTCTGCTGAACTTGGATGTTCAGGAAATGTCACCTCTCCACGAAGAAGTGATGTCATCCTCGCCCACTGGTCCCTTCTTGGATCTGGAAAGTTTTGTTTCACAAGAGATTTTGTTCTCCTGCTTTTGGCGGATTCTGGCCGCAAAGGTCAGATTTTATAGCATTTAATCAGACTGCATACATAACAAAATAGAAAATCATACATAAAAGTAGAAGGAAAAAGATTTAACAGTTAATTTTTCAACTTCAGGTTGAATGAATGAATGGTTATAGACAAATAGCAGTCAATGTGTATGTCATCACTCAGTCCTGCAGAATATAGGGTGGTTTTTTGATGCCAGTGAATTAAAACTAAATGATGGAAAGAAGAAAAAGTAATTTGAATCTTTCTGCATTTCAAAGGAGTGATCTATGTAATAGAAACATAAAATAATTCGACAGCTTTGGCATTTCAGTTTAAACCAAAACAAAATGATAACCACAAAATAAAGTTTCTCTTGGCTTCTATTCAAGGAAGCTGGTTAAAAGCACCAGAAAGACTGATAGCCCTAAACCACTCTCAGTGACAACACGGGCCTGAAACAGGTAGAATGGTGCCATGCTAGAAAAAGATGACTACCAGGCATCAATGAGCCACCCATGGAGAAGCATATAAAGCAAAACCACTGAGGGAAGGAGCCATTTAAAAGCCAACTCCTAAGGGCATTTTTATTTGCTGAGCAAAGTTGACAATAAGTAGTATGATTCAACTTAGAGGTCAATGTTTATTCATAGAAAATCATTTCTGGCACCCAAAAAAAAAAAAAAAATAATATATATATATATATATCTATCTATCTCAGTTGGATGAGTAAGTTTGAAACCTAATCTCCCAAATTAAAAAAAAAAATGGCAAATTTCAGAAAAACATGCTTTGGAAGGGCAGGAAGATGGAATGACCAGTTGGTTCATCCAAACGTGTCCTCTGGTCATGAATAAAGAATAAAAGCCCATGGAATGGTGGCTCAGATGGTAAAAAATCCACCTGCAATACGGGAGACCTGGGTTCGATCCCTGGGTCTGGAAGATGCCCTGGAGAATGGAACGGCTGGCTACCCACTCCAGAATTCTCCAATTCTCTGGCCTGGAGAATTCCATGGACAGAGGAGCCTGGCGGGCTACAGTCCATGGGGTTGCAAAGTCAGACACGACTGAGAGACTTTCACACACATAACGGTGAAGGACAGGCAGGCGGAGGAAAGGAACAGGGGTCCTCATACCACACACCCCCCTCAGGTTATATAAGCAGGCACCCCTGAGATCACTCGGTGAAGGAGAGTGTTAAAAAGCGTTCAGTTATGCACATTCCAAATGAAAGCTAACATAAATGCTGGGAAATGTCCTCTCAAAGACCAGTAGCCACAAATGAAATGAGAGGAGCCCCCTCGTGGAATCTGTTGACAGAGAGGTAACACCGCTAACAACCAAGCAATTTGTCCCTGTGCTCAGCAGCATGGCCAGAGGGCAGGTGACAGACATAAATAGAATTTCCCAAGGGAAGAGGAAGGCGATCCGGTGGGAGCCGAGGACAGGAGGTCATGAAATTTAGAGTAACCAAACTTAAGGGCAAGAACAATCCATCCCAGATGTCAAGAGAAGTGAAGCAAAAAATGGAAGAACACGGATGTATTTAAAGCCACAGCTCAAAAAGCGGGGCAGCGGAGGGCTGTGCCCACATGGCTGCTCCACTGTCTCCTGCCCTCTGCCCCCACGTGTCTCATGCCCTCACATTCGCCCTCATCACTACCCGGTCTGTATCTTCTCACTCCCCTTCCTTTGCATCTTCCTCCTCTACCTGGAATGCAGGTAGAATTTAAAGAATTAAAGATCTAGGTTTGCTCTAGAGAACAATGACCCACTGCCATGGCCACAAGAGAGACATCCCCTGTTGGTGACACACATGGGTTTTACGGGACATCCCCCCCCCCGCACGCAAGCACAGATTCCAAGCAGCAAGGAGTCAGGAACAGGAGTAAAAGTGCAAAGGAGCCACAAGACTGGGCACACTGAGAACTCGGTGGGCGGTGGTGGGCGGGTTGTCGACGAAACTCAGAGCGACAAAGGAAAGCTCCCAAAGAGGGCTCAGAGGGGAACAGTGACAAAGACCATGACTTTCCAAGGACCCGGAAACTATTTCTGCTTGAGAGTTCAACTTTTCAGAGAAGAACCCAGGTGCACACAATCTGCACCTTTATATGTAAGTGATTAGAACAAAGCAAACATGAAGCTGACATTGCAAATGGTTACAAAGAATAGCGAGGGCCCTGCTGCCACCAGGATTAATTTCCAGATGCATGTTGAAAGTCTCATTGTTTTGAAAAATTAAACTTAATTTTTAATAAAAGAAATATGTGTTCACAGTAAGAAAAGGAAGTGTACAAGAAAGGAACATGACTATGAATTAAATAATTAAGCAACTAAGAGCAAGGTCATGACCACAGGCAGACCTGGGGCCCAGTCCTGACGGAATGTCATCTGGCTGCTGTCGTCAGTGTGTTTATTCATGAGTAGCATTGGAAGTCATGAGAAAATGTCACCAATATGCTCTATTCAAGAATGCAGAGAGTGTAAAGAGCACCTAATAAAAGTTTTACTTGAGTCATAGTAAAATTTAAACTCTCAGTGATATAAAATTAACTTCATTTTCTGTTATGGACATCATGCATGCCTATAATTTAAAAAAAAAAATCACACAGAAATAAACAACCCACTCTTAAAAAGGGCAGAAGATATGAACAGACATCTCACCAAAGTAGATACACAGATTGCAGACAGCAAATGAAAAGATGCTCAACATCATAAATCAGTATGGAAATGCAAATTAAAGCAAGATACCACAATACAACTATTAGAATGGCAAAAATTCAGAACACTGACAAATGCCGGTGAGGATGTGAAGAAGCATTCATTGCCGGCAGGAACGCAAAATGGTGGAGGACTTTGGAAGACAAGGGGGTAGTTTCTTACAAAACTCAATATTCTTACCATACAATCTATGGTTGTGCTCCTTGGTTTATACCCAAATGAGTCAAAAACTTAGGTCCACACAAAAACCTGCACACGAATGTTTGTATTTGCCTTTGTAGTCCGCCTTATTCACAGTTGCCAAAACTTGGAAGCAACCAAGCGGTCTTTCAGTAGGTGAGAGGATAAATAAACTGCGGTCCATCCAGACAAAGGAATACCATTCAGGGTTAAAATGAATTCAGCCATCAAGCCTTGAAAATACTAATTACTAAATGAAAGAGGCTAATCTGTAAAGGCCAGACACTGTATGATTCCAGCTATGACATTCTGTGTGTGTGTTAGTTGCTCAGTCATGTCCAACTCTTTGTGACCCCACAAACTGTAGCCCGCCAGGCTTCTCTGTCCATGGAATTCTCCAGGCAAGAATACTGGAGTGGATTGCCATTCCCTTCTCTAGGGGATCTTCCCGACCCAGGGATCAAACCCTGGTCTCCTGCATTGCAGGCAGATTCTTTACAGTTTGAACTATAGGGAACAAAACTATGGAAATGGTGATAAGGCCAGTGGCTGAAAGAGATGGTGGGGAAGGAGAGAGAGATGAACAGGTGGAGTACACAGGAGTTTTAGAAACTACTATATGGCAAAACCAATACAATATTGTAAAAAAAAAAAAAGAAAAGAAACTACTCTATATGAAATTATAATGGAGGACACATCATTACACATTTGACCAGACCCATCAGCAGTGGCTACAGGACTGGAAAAGGTCAGTTTTCATTTCAAGCCCAAAGAATGTTCAAACTACCACACAACTGCACTCATCTCACATGCTAGCAACGTAATGCTCAAAATTCTCCAACCAGGCTTCAACAGTATGTGAACCGTGAACTTCCAGATGTTCAAGCTGGATTTAGAAAAGGCAGAGGAACCAGAGATCAGATTTCCAACATCTGTTGGATCAAAGAAAAAGCAAGAGAATTTCAGAAAAATGTCTACTTTTGTTTCATTGACTATGCTAAAGTCTTTCACTGTGTGGATCACAATAAACTGAAAAATTATTAAAAAGATGGGAATACCAGACCACCTTACCTGTCTCCTGAGAAATCTGTATGAAGGTCAAGAAGCAACAGCTAGAACTGGACATGGAAAATGGACTGGTTCCAAATTGGGAAAGGAATATGTCAAGGCTGTATATTGTCACCCTGCTTGTTTAACTTATGTGCAGAGTACATCATGTGAAATGCTGGGCTGGATGAAGCACAAGCTGGAATCAAGATTGCCAGGAGAAATATTAATAACCTTAGATATGCAGATGACACCACCCTTATGGAAGAAATCGAAAAGGAACTGAAGAGCCTCTTAATGAAAGTGAAAGAGGAAAGTGAAAAGCTGGCTTGAAACCCAACATTCAGAAAACAAAGATCATGGCATCTGGTACCATCACTTCATGGCAAATAGATGGGAAAACAATGCAAACAGTGAGACTTTATTCTTCTGGGCTCCAAAATCACTGCAGATGGTGACTGCAGCCATGAAATTAAAAGATGCTTGCTCCTTGGAAGGAAAGCTATGACCAACCTAGACTGCATATTAAACAGCAGAGACATTACTTTGCCAACAAAGGTCTGTCTAGTCAAAGCTATGGTTTTTCCAATAGTTATGTATGGATATGAGAGTTGGACCATAAAGAAAGCTGAGTGCCAAAGAACTGATGCTTTTGAACTGTGGTGTTGGAGAAGACTCTTAAGAGTCCCTAGGACTGCAAGGAGATCCAATCAGTCCATTCTAAAAGAAATCAGTCCTGAATATTCATTGGAAGGGCTGATGCTAAAGCTGAAGCTCCAATAATTTGGCCGCTTAATGCAAAGGACTTGGGAAATACTCTAATGTCAGGAAAGACTGAAGGCAGGAGAAGAAGGGGACGACAGGATGAGGTGGTTGGATGGCATCACCGACTTGATGGACATGAGTTTGAGCAAACTCTGGGAGTTGGTGATGGACAGAGAAGCCTGGAGTGCTGCAGTCCATGAGGTCACAAAGAGTTAGGCATGACAGAGTGACTGAACTGAATTGAACTGATAGAAGGTGTAACCGATGAGCAAGCCTTCATGTAAACTGTGGACTCTGGTTGATGATGGTGCATCCCTATAGGTTCATCGATGGTACAAATGGTGCTGTGAGCCTAAAACTGCTCTAGAAAATAAAATTTATTAATGAAAAAAATTAAACAGAGCCCACAGATATAAAGCAAAGAATACATTGCCATGTACACCCCCACATCCTTGTCTTGCTTCCCAAAGGCACATAAGGTTAATAAAGTCCTATGGACTTTTCTAGAATGTCTCTTATGTATATAAGATTAAAAACAAATCTTGATTTTTTTCCTTGCATGTTCTAAAAAGACCTTCTCCGTCCTGAGAGATGGTAAGGATCAGTCTGCACTCACACTCCCCATGGGCTTCCTCTGACTGGGTTTATTCTTGCAGTGACACGTCTCCGTGGTCCCACAGACCCATGGCTGGTATCCCCATCACAGCTGCAGGTTACTTTTACTTGAGTGTTTATGAGCTTTGAAAGGACCGGGGAAACATCAGTAGGTTGCTCACTGCTGTATTCTCAGAACCTTGCCTGGAACCTAGCACTGTAGACACAGTTTCTAATTTGGACCTATTGCAATATTTACACTGAACTCTTCGATCATGTGGGAATTTCTTTTACTGGAGAATATGAAGAATATTTCTGTTCTTGTTTTACCCCATCACTTACAGAATAATTCTTTCTTTTTCCATGATTGTGACACAAATGCCACCACATGTATTTATCTATATGCTTTTAAACACACACACATTCGATTTTTACTCTCTTGGGGTCTTTCCTGTGTTACCTTGCTCTACCCATAGAAATGGTCAAATGACATTGTTTTGATTATCTTAGAGTTGGATTATGCTTTAATATCTGACTGGACTAGTAATTTGTCACTATGATTCTTTCCCTAAATAGATTGGTAAACATCACTTAATGAAGCCCTCCATCAAGAAGATGATTTTAAAATGGCAGGGAGTTCCTTTTCCATTCTCCTTTTGTAACTTCATGGATTGTCTTTTCGCCCTCCGAGCATCCACTTACTTGAGCAACCCTGCCCGATGGAAGACGTACAGGTCCTGCTCTAGGGTGCAGTTGTTGAATGGAACCACCTTCACGAAGCTCTGGATGAGGACAAATTCAGGGGTGAGATGCGGCACAGAAATGATGCAGAAGTCCTTGTCCTGATGTGATTGGAAACCAGAAATCATTAATCACCAAATTCCTGCTGTAAAACACTAAAGAAAAGAGGAGTAAAATGTGTGAAGGAGACGGTACTCAAGTTAAACATTCCTATCATTTGGAAAATAATCAGAAAATTCAGGGAGATAAACAACTGTAAGAATATGGGGAAAATGTCTGGTCTTTGACTGAAACCTACATAAAAGAACACTGTGAACAATGGAAGCCATTTGGCACAGCTGTGTTTTTGGAAGTAGAGTTTTAAAGTAAGGACGTTTCCATTTGCAAACTCACTTGTATCCAGGAGTGAATGAAGCAGTGCACTGCCATGGCAAAGGCCTGGGTTTACCCAGTGCTGCTGTGCCAGTCGTGGTCCCTGCCTCCGTCAGGAGAGAGGGTGGTGCTTCAGGCCTTTTCAGCTCCAAAGTCCTGTGATTACTCAGGCATGGATATCTGGGTATTTTGTCACAATGCGATCTTCCCTGGGTGATGAGATCTAAGGGCAGGTTAACCTGAGCAGTGAGATTTGCATGTCCTGACCTGAAACGTGCTAGCCAGGAGCTGCTTCTGGCCACCAAGCGTTTGGAACCTGGCTAGTGTGATGGGGGAACCCAATTGTTACTTTTATTTCATTTTGATTAATCTAAATTTAAATTTCAAAACTGATACTTGGGAACCCTCCTACATTGTTGGTGGGAATGTACACTGAGGCAGCCACTATGGAGAGCAGGATGAAGGTTCCTCAAAAAATTAAAAATAGAACTACCGTATGACCCAGCAATCCCACTCCTGGAGAAAACTACACCTCAAAAAGGTACACGCACCCAGGACATGGAAGCAACCTAAATGTCCATCGACAGATGAATGGAAAAGATGTGTGTATATACACACATGATGGAATATTACTCAGCCATAAAAAAAGAGTGAAATAACGCCATTTGCAGCTACATGGATGGACCTAGATATTATCATACTAAGTGAAGTAATTCAGACAGAGAAAGGCAAATACCATATAATCACATACATGTGGAATCTAAAAAAATAATACAAATGAACTTATTTATAAAAAGAAACAGACTCACAGACATAGAAAACAAGCTTATGGTTGCAAAGAGGAGGGGAAGTAGGGGAGGTGTGGAGTAGGAGCTCTGGGTCAGTAGACACAAACTGCTGCTGCTGCTGCTAAGTCTCATCAGTCGTGTCCGACTCTGTGCGACCCCATAGACGGCAGTCCACCAGGCTCCCCCATCCCTGGGATTCTCCAGGCAAGAACACTGGAGTGGGTTGCCATTTCCTTCTCCAGTGCATGAAAGTGAAAAGTGAAAGTGAAGTCTCTCAGTCGTGTCCGACTCTTAGCGACCTCATGGACTGCAGCTCACCAGGCTCCTCCATCCATGGGATTTTCCAGGCAAGAGTACTGGAGTGGGGTGCCATTGCCTTCTCTGAGACACAAACTATTACGTATCAAATAGATAAGCAACAAGGTCTCACAGTATAGCAGAGGGAACTACATTCCATACCCTTCAGTAAATCATAATGGTAAAGAAAAAATAATAAAATAAAAACTCAGTTGTTATTGGAAAAGTTGCAAGTTTGTTTAGAACAAGTGGGTATATGAATCTATTCATTCAACAACAACTCTTAGGAAATCTAAAAGCAGATCAAAGAGTTCTGATGACAAGTATAAATTTTAGGAAATCTAAAACCAGATCAAGGATTTCAGATGACAATTTAGCGCTTGTTCTACAATGTACCCTAAGTGTAAAATACACACCGGATTTTAAAAACTGAGACAAGGGGTATTCAAGATCTCCTTAATAATCTTTCATACTTTTGGACATAGTACATTGAGTAAAATTCATTATTAAAGTTGATGTCACCTGTGTCTCTTTAGTTTTTTTTTTTTTTTCCTTAATAATGTGTCTGCTGTACATAGAGGTCAGACTTGAGGACACAGCAAGGGAAGGAGAGGGTGGGATGAATTGAGAGACTAGTGTTGAAACATATACATTACTGTATGTAAAATTAGATAGCCAGTGGAAATTTGTTGTATGACTCAGGGAGCTCAAATCCGGTGCTCTGTGACAACGCAGAGCAGGGGGCTAGAGTGGGAGTGGGTAGGGAGGTTCATGAGGGAGGGGCATACATATAGCCATTGCTGATTCATGTGGATGTATGGCAGAAACCAACACAATACGGTAAAGCAATTATCCTCCAATCAAAAATAAATAAATTTAAATTAAAAAAAATAATGTATCTGCTGGAACATTTGGAACTTGGTGTCTGTGGGACAGTGCTGCTGTGGACTGTCTCTGCTCCGCACGTCCCCCGAGAACCTCTGCCAGGCGCCTGCAGAGCAGCTTGCTCTTCCCAGAGCTAATTTGTCCCTGTGGGATCTCGCCTCCTGCTGAACCCTGTGAAGGCATTGCCTGAGCTAATCCAAAACCCTGGGGACACGCGTGCAACTCAAAGGAGTGAGTCACTCTCTGACCTTATCCTCCTTCTAGCAAAATAACAGCTCCTTCTGGGGAACTTGTGAGTCAAGTTGTCGAAATACTCTAGCTGAAAAAAAGGACTGAGTGCCACGTCCCAGGGGCTTCCTCTGGGAGGAGGAGACATTAATGAATTGCTTTATGGTGGATGGGAAGGATTAAGGATGAAGTAATGATGATATTTTGCTCCTGTCTCCCAGATCCTGAAATAATTAAAAAGTAAACACGTCGGAGTTCTCTGGCTATCCAGTGGTCAAGATCCCATAGGGGTCCACTGTAGTGGGTGTGGGTTTGATTCCTGGCGAGGGAACTAAGATCCCATATGCCACCTGGAAGAGCCAAAAAATAAATAAATAAAAAGTAAACATGTCTTTTATGGTTTTAAAGCCATTTTGTCATAATACCGAAGACCTGTCTTTGCATGGACTTTAAAATAGCAATGAAGTGAACTTAGTGAATTTACTTTGGGGCATCTCTGAGGGAAGCCAGCTTTGCAAATCCTCTCTCAGGGTCACTACAGAGGTTTCCAAGTTTCAAAATGCCTTAAAATTAATTTAAAAAATTATGATGGAGAACATCAGCACCAAGGCTTCATGATCTTAACAAAATGAGGAGATACAATCTATGATCACATAGCTTTCATGCAACAGAATTAAAGCCTCTTTGGTTTTTTAGCCTCAGTATAAAGAGCATCAAGGAAAAATAAAACAATAGACATCTTGCCTATATTAGCTGACTGAAGAAGTGTGGTTGTTGACTTGACTTAACTGACAGGCTAGCCTCGAAAAAAGCCATAAAAATCCAGTGGAGGAAACTAAATTGTCTTTCTTCCCTACTCTCTTCCCTCCAATAAGGTAACAAGAGGTTGGTCAGAATTTCTATCCCTTGACAACTGTGAAGCAAAAATGGAAGTGGCAGCCCAGACACCCTGAGACAGAGAATCTTGTTTGCACTTGGGCGTCTGCTTGGGGCCATCACCAACCAACAGTAGAGGGTCAAGTGACTCCCACGTGTCAGGTGATGCCAACCAGAAGCCCGACCTCAAGTTCCCACCTTCTTACCCTCAGAAACGCAGTATACTGGTGTTGGAAATCTTTGAGCCAACACACACTATACAGAAATACAAAAGACTAACTTCACTGTAACTCCTGACATTTTCAGATGCTACCAGCATTCTGTCCATGATTTGGTTCTACTGATAGTAAAATACCAGCAAAATACTCTCTAAAAGAAGTTATGCATTGAAAGAATGTTAAAACAGCATGACTGAAAAATTATTGAGAATGACAATTTTTCCTACTTTGAAGAGTTCATGATGTATTATTCGCCTTTTTTTTTTTCAGAACAGAGAAGCGGTCCCACCTCAATATTCATACCAGATATGTTTTGATAATGAGTATGATATCTTACTTCTCTATAACTTTTCTAGCTTATAAAACCAATTATATTACTCAAAATTCAACATGTACTTACATGGAAAAGATGGAAAACAAAATTCATAAAGTCCAGTGACCTGTAAACAGACAATAAAAACTGTCACTGACCTCCAAGCAAATGCAGCATCCCTGTGCCTTCCAAGAGATGTATGGCTCTCACCCCCTTAGGCAAGGATTAGCCAGTCACTACTCAGAATGTGTGTCGAGCTGACAGTAATCAACTGCAGAAGTCAGAAGCTTCAAATGTCAGTAATAAAGCATTTGCCTATATTCAAGATACTATTATGGCAATTAATAGTCTCTACACATTCAAAAAGCAAGACAGTCCTTTTGTGAACAGGATCCCTCCCTTCCTTTCTGGAGGAGCTGTGGGGAGACATGGGTATATTCTAAGCTACTCTGATCTTTTTCTTTTTTATATGCAAAAGATTTTCTGACCAGCGGCAGATGCCTATTTGTAGGCGAACCATAATGGGTCATCGAATTTCTGTTTGAAAATTCAAAAAGCATATTTCTTATCTTATCATGAGCAAGGGAAAATAAATATACGCAACAGATCTAGAAGGGTTTTTTACAGGCTTTTTAGATGTCTGTAATATAATTAGAATAAAAAGGTTTCCCCTTTTAATCTTTCAGTTGAATGGCAATTTCAAAGAAATTGAAAACCCAAGAGGAAAAAAAGTCCAAGTTAAAGCACGGTTCTAAGCAAGGCTGGGAGAATGGGATGTAATTAAACACACCCTCTAAGAAGGGAGTAGCCAGTGGCAATCTTGGTCATCTCAAAGATACTCCAGAACCTTCCAGTCTATGAAAATGTGCTAATCCTTCCTTCTTCAACACTGTTCTATGGACAGAATGTGGAGTGGGCAGGCACCCCAAAGGGGCTATGGACTCTCAGGAATGGAAGGCAGGGGTCCACATCCAGACTTCAGGGGGCAGCAAGCAGTGGACACGGGAGTGTCTGCCCAGCACCGGGCCTCCTCCTTCCAGCAGCCAGCCTGGATTGTTGTTTGGTGTCCCATTAACCCCATCTCAGATTGAGACTCCAGCCCCGAGTCAGTGGGGAGCATGAGGAAAGTGACAAAGCTGTCCTCACGTATTGGCCCCAGCCATCAGCTTAGGAAAGAGCACACAGTCCAACCAGGCCCAATGGAGCTTCGAGAGGGGGCCCAAACCACACTGTCCTCCTCACTGGCTGTAGTGCAACGCTGAGGCCACTTCTTGTGGCCCCAGGTGGGGACACTCCTCTGAAGATGGGACCGGCAGAGCCAAAGGGTAGAGAGAAGCTTGGTCTGTGACTGAGTTATCCAAATCCCAGGTCAAGCCACACCGAAAATCAGTCCCTCCAATGGATTATGCTTTCTTCTATGTGGCAGTTTTTGTTCATGTTTCCAAAGCCAGTTTCAGTTGGATTTTCTGTCACTTGCAACTAAAAGATTCTAGACAAACTAAACCTGAAGTCTCCCCAGAATGCAAACTCTAGAGAATGAGGAGTAGCACGTGGCTTGGGAAGGTATGATCTCGCAGAGCCTGGGCAGCCTGGAATTTCACAGGCTGGAGTCCAGAAATGGGGACTAGGAATCTGTAGTTTTAAAAAAAAACTCCCCAGAAATGAGGACGGGAAGCCAGGCTTGGAAACCCCTGACTCTGTGAGATGAAAGTATTGGGCGAGCAAGGCCAGAAGAAGCTCTCTCCACGGCAGACAAGCTGGGGACCGGGACTTGCCTTGCTTCATACTTCTCGTCGATAAAAAACAGCTGGATGCAGAAGGCAGTGGAGGCGCCCTTGTAGATGGGGCGGAAACTGCTGGTGTCCTCAGGCAGAGAGACGGACAATGAGCTCCTATGGCTGATGTAGTAACCCATGTAAACCATACTGCTCACTTGACTGAGTTTTTCTGAGTCCTGCAACAAGGAGAGAGGACAAACCCAACTGGGAAACCCATTCATTCTCTGCAACTTAATGGGCTAGTGGTTGCCTTGTCTGTACATGACACTGTTCCTGGGACAGATGTGACTGCCTCACCTGAGACGAACCATCCCGAGCCAGGCCCGGCTTTAAGGAGATGTTCTTAATGAGATTTCAAAACTCGTAAGGCTGCAAACCAGTTTTCCTGGGAAGGTCAGAAAATGAGTGGTCTCGGCTGGCCTTTGATACAGGCTCCATGTTTTAACTGCATCATTGAGGAAATGTTGAAAGTGAAAGTGTCAGTCACTAAGTCACATCCAACTCTTTGTGACCCTATGGACTGTAGTCTACCTGGATCCATGGAATTCTTCAGGAATTCTCCATTCCTTTCTCCAGGGGATCTTCCCAACTCAGGGACTGAACCTGGGTCTCCTGTGTGGCAGGCAGATTCTTTTAACATCTGAGCTACCAGCGAAGCCCCTTGTGTGTATAGTATAATAAAAGTTAAAATCATTATTAGCACTAAAAACTTAT
The DNA here is from genome assembly GCF_000754665.1 of Bison bison bison. NCBI lineage: Eukaryota > Metazoa > Chordata > Mammalia > Artiodactyla > Bovidae > Bison > Bison bison. The sequence continues at coordinate 1,215,346 of NW_011494635.1, read as the reverse complement.
AAAGAAAATCAGGAGCCTCTTCTCTAGACAATGGGAAGAGGAAAAAGATTCTATCTACTGAAATGGTTGCAAATTATCAAAGTAGAAAGTATAACTTCTAGGACCAAGCTGTTTGAGGGAGACAGAATAAGAGGCCTAATCTCAGTGGAATAAGGGTCATCAAGGGTGACCTGCAGAGCAGGTCCTAAGGAAGGAGGCAGCTCTGAACTGGGCGAGGGAGGTGGGAGGCCGGGGGAAGGACAGGGCATAGGGGTGCAGGTGGAGAAGAGTGAGCTGCATGGGGGTGGGGGGTAGCACAAACCACTCCAGTGGCCTCGAAAGCCTTACCTCCACTTCACCAGTGTTCTCACTTGTGACTGGTGACAAAGCTTCCTCCACTGCAGCTTCTGTGCCTTTTCTCTACAAATGACAAAGGCAAGACATGAGAATTAATCAATACCTGCAGTGGTTCAGAGCCTGAGTTCTGGTCAAATCCTGGCCTCGCTGCTTACCAGCCATGTGACTTTCACAAAGTGAGCCTCATCTGATTGTCTGAGGATACAGTCAGGACACGTGGATGGAGAGATGCTCAGTTACCTCCCAACTCTCTGCAGATGTTATTAATATTTATCCTTCCTTCACTCTCATTTTTCTATATAATTTGAAAGCTGCACTAGGGTTTTTAACTGCTCTGCATGCTCAGTCACTTCAGTCGTGTCTGACTTTGCAACACTATGGACTGTAGCCTGCCAGGCTCCTCTGTCCATGGGATGTTTCAGGCAAGAATACTGGAATGGGTTGCCATTTCCTCCTCCAGGGGATTTTCCCAAAGCAGGCATTGAACCCGTGTTTCCTGTGTATCCTGCATTGCAGGCGGATTTCTTTACCCACTGAGCCACTGGGGAAGCCTTTATAGGTGCCCATAAAAATATCGTCACAGTAAAAAGTGGTAAGTTTCCACATGCCTCTCCCCACAACCCGGGGCCACTCTGCCAACCATAGGAAAACAATGATCTGCTTCGTCAGTGTAGATCGTATGCTGAGTCTACTTCTGGATTATCTATTCTGTTTGATTCATCTATTATTAACCTTGACATCATTACCACACTAACTCAGTTACAAGAACCTTATAATAAATCTTGAAATCAGCAGCATTAGTCCTATAGCTTGTTCCCTTTCCATAGTTGCTTTGGCTGTGCTAGGTCCTTCTCAATTTCATCTGAATTTTGAAATTAGTTTTCATTTCACTTGGGCTCCAAAATCAAAGGCATTGACTGCAACCATGAAATTAAAAGATGCTTGCTCCTTTGAAGGAAAGCTATGACAAACCTAGATAGCATATTAAAAAGCAGAGACATCACTTTGCCAACAAAGATCCATACAGTCAAAGCTATGGTTTTTCCAACAGTCATGTATGGATGTAAGAGTTGGACCATAAAGAAGGCTGAGTGCTAAAGAATTGATGCTTTGGAATTGTGCTGAAGAAGACTCTTCAGAGTCCCTTGGACTGCAAGGAGATCAAACTAGTCAATCCTAAAGGAATTGACTAGTTTGAATATTCACTAGAAGGACTGATGCTGAAGCACCAATACTTTGGCCACCTGATGCAACTACCAACTCATTGGAAAAGACCCTGAGGCTGGGAAAGATTGAGGGCAAGAGGAGAAAGGGACAACAGAGGATGAGATGGTTGGGTGGCATTACCAACTCAATGGACATGAATCTGAACAAACTCTAGGAGATAGTGAAGGACAGGGAAGCCTGGTGTGCTACAGTACATGGGGTCACAAAGAGTCAAACACAACTTAGTGACTGAACAACAACAACATCAAAAATTAGTTTTGGCTGAGATTTCATTGATCAACTGACATCTTGAAAATACCAAGTCCTCAAAATTATGTATGGGAGATATTTCTCCACCTATTTAGGCCTTATTTCATTTCTCTCATAAATGTTTTGTAGTTTTTAGTATACAGGTTTTAAACATCTTTTGTCAGATTCATGTGTTTTGTGTATTTGTACTACTGTAAGAGCTTCCAGGTAGTGCAGTGGCAATGAATCTGCCTGCCGATGCAGGAGACCCAAGAGGCACAGGTCCAATCCCTGGGTCAGGAAGATCTCCTGGAGAAGGAAATAGCAACCCACTCCAGTATTCTTGCCTAGAAAATTCCATGGACAGAGGAGCTTGGCCGGGTACAGTCCATGGGGCTACAAAGAGTCAGATTCGACTGAGCATGCTATATTATAAATAGTATTTATTTAAATTCCTCATTGTTCATTACTCTTATGCATAGATAAAACTGAACTTTGCCTATTAGTTTTGTATATATTTAGCAGTTTATTAAATTACTTATTAGTTCTATAGCTGTTTTATAGATTCTAGATGACAATGCTGCTGCTGCTGCTAAGTTGCTCCAGTCATGTTCAACTCTGTGCGACTCCATAGACGGCAGCCCACCAGGCTCCCCCGTCCCTGGGATTCTCCAGGCAAGAACACTGGAGTGGGTTGCCATTTCCTTCTCCAATGCATGAAAGTGAAAAAAGTGAAGTCGCTCAGTCGTGTCTGACTCTTAGCGACCCCATGGACTGCAGCCCACCAGGCTCCTCCATCTGTGGGATTTTCCAGGCAAGAGTCCTGGGGTGGGGTGCCATCACCTTCTCCGCTAGATGACCATGTTATCCGCAAATTGAAGACAGTTTTAATCCTTCCTTTCCAATCTAGATGCTTTTAAAGTATTTTCTTGTCTTTTTTCACCAGCTTGAACCTCCAGAATAATTATGAATAGAAGTGGTGAGAACACACATTCTTGTTCCTGACCTTGGTGGAAAAGGTCATCCTTTTACCATTAAGGATGATGCTAGCCACATGCTTTTCAAAAATAACCTCTATCAAATTGAAGAACTTCTATTCCTAGTTTTCTGAGAGTTTTATGAGGAATGAATGTGAATTTTCAAATACCTTTCCAATATTTAAGAGATAATCATACAGGTAATCCTTTTTAGAATGTTAATATGGTGAATTACTTTCATCGATCTTCTTATAATTGTATTTCTAACCTTGTAACCCAGAATAAACCCTGCTTGGTCATGATGTATTGTCCTTTTAATACACAGATTCAATACAAGATTTCTATTTGAATTTTTCCATCAATGTTCATGAGAGCTATTGATCTGAAGTTTTATTTTCCTGTAATGTTGTCTGTTGAGAAAGATCATACTTTAGATGACTTGAATCCTTTAAATATCTTGAGACTTATTTTCTAGCTTGGAATATGATCTAACTTGGGAAATATTCCACATGTATGTGGGAAGATGTATCTACTGGGTCGTGTGCTCTATTAAGTGCAAATTGGGTCAAATTGGGTAGAGTGTTCTATTAAGTGCAAATCAGGTCTTATTGTCAATAGCGCTCTTAAAATCTTCCACACTCCTATCAATTTTCTGTCTACTTGTTCTATCTGTGATCAAGGGAGGGACGCTGAGGTCATCAAATATAGTTGCTTATTTATTCATTTGTCTTTGCAGTTCTATCAGTTTGTGTTTTGTGAAGTTCTACAATTAGGTACATAAATATTTGACTGTTATGTCCTCTTGACTTTCGTTGTCCCTGGTAATATTCCCTCCTCTGAAATCCACTTGGTCTGAAATGAATGAAGCTTCTCTAGCTTTCTTTTGATCAGTGTTACCATGGTGTGTCTACATGCATGCTTTTCATTTGAACCTATTCTGTCCACTCAAAGTGCATGTTTGTGACCCACATATAACTGTCTTGCTTTTTAATTGAATCTATATCTGCTTTACGTGTTCTTTAATTGGGATATGTACAACAACACAAAGACCATTTTACATTTCATGCAATTATTAATGTGTGTAGGATTAAGTCCGTCATCTTGCTGTTTGTTTTCTATTTGTCCTATCTGTTCTTTATTCCCTCTTTCCTTTTTTAAAAAAATTTCTTTGCTGTCTCTTGGATTAATTGTATATTTTTATAATTCCACTTTACCTCTTTGTAGGCTTATTAGATATAACTTTCTGAATTTGATTTGTAACTTTTTTTTTTAATTTAGAGAAGCCTGGCAGGCTGCAGTCCATAGGGTCACAAAGAGTTGGACACGGCTGAAGTGACTCAGCACGCATGCACACCTACGTTCCTCCTGCCCTGTGCTATGGCCAGGAACTCTCTCAAGGCAGGAGGCCAGCACAGTCAGAGGGCTCAACAGAGTTGTTTCCCACCTCTTAAGCATCACTCTCCTTTGTTATCTGATGAGCAGTCTTAAAACTTACTTCATATACGTTGGCAATGTTTTTCAGGCAGGGAAGTAAATCTAGTCTCTATCTGCATCTTTGCCAGAAGCAGAAATACCTCTTACTGAGTTCTTTTTATCACTTCCATTCATCAGCTTCCTCTCCCACACTCTAGTCCATGGCATACAACCTTCTTTAAAAGCTTCAGAGGTCCTTCAGGGCCCTCTCCTGCATGGTTTTCCACCCTCATTTCCACATCCTGAACTAGTAGGCCTTCCTCTTCCCATGGAGTACCATCTCCCGAAGGCTGAGGCTGTGTTTTAGCCCCATGAGCACCCTTAGTCCCTAACAGAGAGTTCAGCAGTTATGTGTGTTCAACCTCTGTGCAGAGACAAAATCAGTCTTCAAAATACAACACCACCCAGCTACAGGTTGGGTCCTATTGTAGTCTGTGGTACAGGAAGGCACTCTTCATAGAGGCAACGAAGGCAGGGTGAGCCAGGTGGCCCAGCAGTGAGATAAAGGTCCTCCCTACCTCCTTTTCTTCCCATGATCTTCTTTGCATGAGCTGATGGGCAGGGGGAACGTTATTTTGTGCAAGACTGGAAAGGAGAAAAAAGTGGGGGTAGGGGGGCGGTTGGGGGCTGGAGGCCGGGAAGCAATGACACTGCCCCAGCCCCTATTCTGGTTTCACATAGATGGAAGAGTCAGGAGGACCAGAAGCAGAAGGGCCCAGGCCATGAAACACGTGCTGGGACCCTGGCCACACGCAGTGCTGATGCAGGGCTGGGCTGCTCATGGTAGCCAGAGGTAAGCCTGTTCATTCTCCCCACCTCTTTGGTGAGGCTTGTTACAGAGGACACAGGGACTTGCCCCGAGGTCTTGCAGGAGTAGGTGAGGACCCAGAGCCCAATCTATATGGGCGTTTCTACTTCTAGGAATAATCAGTGGTCAGAGGGTGGCAGAGCTAGAATGATGGCTGGATCCCCAGCCCATCCCCCCAAATCCTATGTCCTGTATGATATGGCTGATTGTGCCTCTTTCAGTGTGGGGTTTGCTTCCCTGTAGACTCTAGAGAGTCCCTTGAACTGCAAGGAGATCAAGCCAGTCAATCTTAAAGGAAATCAAGCCTGAATACTCATTGGAAGGACTGATGTGGAAACTGAAGCTCCAAAACTTTGGCCACCTGATGCAAAGAGCTGACTCATTGGAAAAGACCCTGATGCTGGGAAGGGGCAGAAGGAGAAGAGGGTGACAGAGGATGAAATGGTTGGATGGCATCACCGATGCAATGGACATGAACTTGGGCAAACTCCAGGAGATGGTGAGGGACAGGGAAGTCTGGCATGCTGCAGTCCATGGAGCCACAAGGAGTCAGACAGGACTTTGCGACTGAACAAATGGTCAGGGCAGCAGCACTAGTAGAGCAGGAGGTGAGGGTGGGGTGGAGAGGGATCCTGCTGAAGGCAGGCCAGGGAGCTGTGGCAGGTGCTTCTACAGCCTGAAGGGCCCAGTCAGGCAGGGAGAAGACACTGCCTCACTGGAGTCTGTGGACAAGGTGTGTTTTCTACTGGCTTTATCCATATCAGCCTGAAAACCAGGAAAGAGTGAGGAGGCAGGGGGAGAAGGGATGGGATTCCACCCTGAGCTGAACTCTTGAAGGTGTTGCAATATTCTGATGTCCTACGAACATGCAGCCGAATCGCCCCTGCCCTGGTCCCCAGCTCTGAGTGCCAGGGAGGCCTTTCCCTGCTCAGGAGTCACTCCAGCACCAGGAGCATGCCTGACCTGATGGTGCAGCAGCCCCAGGCCCGGCTGGGCGGATCATCTCCTTTACCTGGATGCTCTCCCTGGTCTCCAGTGACACAGCTTCCTGCGGCTCCTTGACTATTTTCTGGGATTCCTCGCTGCTGTTCTCGAGCTGGGAGTCTTTGGGAGAAAAAGTGACACAAGGACAGAAAAGATATGATCGACGTCCACAGAGCACAGGACACTGGTGGCAGCGTGGTCGTGTGTTTCTAAACTGCAGCATATCTGAAGGATCCAATCACTGGGGGCAGCACTGCGAGGAGGTGGGGAGGAACAGGTCTGTGCAGCCCACCTGGACTCTGAGTTCTCTGTGCCACGTTCACACGATGAGATCCAGTGGTAACCGGCCCTGCAGGAGCTGTGGGGATAAACTGAGGCCAGGGTGGGCCTGGTGGGCTGCCAGTGACTAAGCTCTGAGACTCTTTCATGGGAGCCCCTTTGAGGTTTGTAAGCAACTGGTTATCACCCTCTTGGATGGCAGGCTTTCAAGTGATTTTAAGATGGAATGGGGAATTAGACCGCAGTCGGCCGTGTCCGTGCCCTCAGGACATAAATGAGCCCAGGGCAGCTTTCTCTCTACGTGGAAATACTGTGAACAGGCAACTGAAAGCGGCCATGAAATCACATTTATACTTTCTAAGCAAGAACCAGAGCTGAGCTTACATTATCACTTTAATATGTTGTGGAAAGTCAATAATCAGGGTGGTGTTCATATATGCAGTGTTCACCAAAAAATAGAGCAGAAAAGAAGTTTTCCCATGTGTCTAAAAAGCTATTCCCCTCCTTTCCTTCCTCTTCCTTCTGCTCTTTCCTTTATTCCTGTCTCTCTTCCTGTCTTTCTCTCCCCAACCCCAGCCCTTCACCCCCTGCATCTCTCCTCTTCCACCATCTCTCCCCCTTCCACA
>NW_011494635.1:1200344-1208308 GCF_000754665.1 Bison bison bison | reverse complement strand
AGACACAGGAGGGACCTTAGGCTTGCAGGAGGCCCCAGACACTGGGCTGCCGGCGTGCCCTGCTGCCCCATCTTCCCGTTTCTAAGCATCACAGTAGACGGGATGGGGCCAGAGGCTGCGACCCTCTCTGTGCCCCCCCTCTCACACTGCGTCTGGTTCCTCCAGCAGCAGCCAGAGTCAACGGGTCCTGCAGATTACCTCTAGACCCCGCACACGCACTGGCTCACACCCTACACACTGCTTCGGGCAAAGACGCAGACGAATGAAATAGAATGAAATTCTAAGTAAGAGAAAAGTCAGATGCCCAGAGAGGTGGAAGGGGAGAGATGAAGAGGTATGTGATGTTGAAGTTACCACGAGAGAATGTCACCCCGGCAGAGTGAGAAGCTCTTCTACGTGGAGAGCAAGTGACAGGAGAGAGGACAAGGGACTCAGAATCCCTGCTGTGAAGAAAGATGCTTTGGGGACAATGAACCCTAGCGTGTCCCTAGCACCTGGAAACACCCTGCTCCCTGCAGAACTTTCCAGTCATCTGTACAGCATTTCCAGTGTTCTCAGGCTGGCAAGAATAGAGGGCTATTTAGGTGAATTTAGCTTGTTGTGGTGATACAACTTGTGTGCAGTAGAGTCCACATGAATCTCTACGTGTATCGATTCCCATGTAACAATCACTTAAATGAATACTAAGAGATTTCCAGAGCCCAGAGATTTCCCTCACCTGCTGCCCAGCCAACACACCCCTTAAAAGTAGCGGCTGGAGCTACCCACTCCAGTATTCTTGCCTAGAGAATTCCATGGACTATATGGTCCATGGGGTTGCAAAGAATCAGACATGACTGAGCAACTTGCACTTTCACACACACACACACATATATATTGTTTGTTGTTGTTTAGTCACTCGGTTGTGTCTGACTCTTTGCAACCTGATGGACTGTAGCCCACCAAGCTCCCCTGTCATGGGATTCTCCAGGCAAAAATACTGGAGTGGGCTGCCATTCCCTTCTCCAGGGTATCTTCCCCACCCACAAATCGAACCCGGATCTCCTGCATTGCGGGAGGACTCTTTACTACCTGAGCCACCAAGGAAGCCCATTTTAATTAGGACAAAATTACTAAAAAGCCAGAAATTTCAGGGACTGGATTAGATCTGCAGTCAACAATTAATCCTGGAGCTCTCACTGTCTGACAGGCTAATGCTCACAAGACAATTGCCAATGACAACGACTAATTGTCTGGGCTCAAGTGTCATGGGTGCTGCCGCTTATTCCGAAGCAGCTGCCGTGCTCGTCCCCAGAGGTGGCTGCATTTCAGAACTGGGCGAGGTGAGGCCACGTCTCTCCTTCCCGTGTCTCTGGGGTTTTGTGGGGTTTAATTAGTTAATGTGCTTAATGTGCCCTGAGATCCTCAGACGTGAGGTGCTGTCCCGGGGAAAGTCAGGCAGTGGTTTTATATGACACGCAGCTAGAAACACAACTGAGGCTGCAAATTTAATTGTTATTCTATTTGCTTACATCACCTAAGTAGCTTGGAAGTCACGAACCAGGGCTTTATTCTAGGGGGAGGGAAGGTACCGTTTGCTGGCACTTTCTCTCTGAGTGGGACTGAGAAGGGGCTATCTGAAGAGGGGTTACCATGATATGAATAAAACATCACATTATCATCCCAAGGGACAGTACCCACTATTGCATTCCTAACTTTGTATTCTTTTTCTTAAAGAGACTTCCCGAACTGTATAAACCCGAGGTCCCACCAGACCTGGTTCTGCCCTGCTCTTTATCTAACAGGAAAAATACGTGAAAGTAACTCCATCGTGTCCGACTCTTTGCGACCCCATGGATTATACAGTCCATAGAATTCTCCAGGCCAGAATACTGGAGTGGGTAGCCTTTCCCTTCTCCAGGGTATCTTCCCAACCCAGGGATTGAACCCAGGCCTCCTGCACTGCAGGTGGAGTCTTTACCAGCTGAGCCCCTAGGGAAGCCCAAGAATCCTGGAGTGGATAGCCTATCACTTCTCCAGTGGATCTTCCTGACTCAGGAATCGAATTGGGGTCTCCTGAATTGTAGGTGGATTCTTTACCAACTGAGCTATCAGGGAAGTCCTTTATGTAACAGGAAAAATACATAGGGAAAGTTAAATAATACATTTTGAAGGCTTTGGGAAAAAGTAACAGTATACAATTTGGTGGTTTTTAACTTAAAAAAAATAATAATCAAAAATCCTACAAGATTTTTCTTTTTGTGAAATGAAATAAAGTGATTCTAAAAGTCAACAAAATTTTAAGGAATAAGAAAAAAGAGTCGAAATTTTCTAACGAATATTAAGACATATTATAAAGCCATAGTTATTAAAACAGCAGGTTATTGGGAGCAGGAACAGAACAGAATGGAATCCAAAAAAGAGCCTAAACGTTCATATACGGTAAAGGTAGCATTGGTGGGGAAGAATAAACAATACAATAAACAGTGCTAATCAAATGGGAAAAGAATTAATTTGGGTTCCTATTTCATATAATACACAAAGATCATTCACAGATACAATAACAGCTTAAAGTTTTTTGTAATACTTTTAAATTTTGAGAAGAAAATATAAGAGAATCTCTCTATTATTTTAGGGATGGACAAATCTTTCCTTTTAAATGTAGAAGTCAGAAGTCATAAAAGAAAAATATTGACATACTTGACCCCATCACAATTTAAAAGTTTTATCAAAAGAACCCTAAAGTGTTTCTTAAATAAGTAGATACACAGAGGAAATATTTGCAACACACATAATACACCAAGAACTGAAGTCTAGGGGAAGAGAAAAAACCAATAGGCAAAGAAAATGAATGGACAGGAGATGCAAATGACCAATAAACACATAAAACGTGTCCAACCTCAATAACAGTCAGAGAAATGAAGTTTAAACAATGATATCTCCTTTCACAGCTATCATACTGGCAAAAGTTAAACGTGCCAACAAATCCTGGAGAACTAGGAGAGGCTCGGGAGGAAGGCCACTGTTGTGGCCATGCTTGGTATATTTCCAAGCCGGCGAGAGCAATTCTGGGAACACAGCCTGTAAAAACGCTCGCAAGGGGCCCAAGACGACGTGTGCGAGAATACTTACTGCAGCATGCTTTGCAATATGAAATAGTGGAAACAATTTGCGTCCATCTGAGGACAAGTGTGGCACATTTCATAGAGTGAAATCCTATTCAAAAGATAAAAGGAGCGTCCCAGACCTAAGCTTATCGACATTATTAGATCTCAAAGAGCTGAGTGAAGAAGCAAATTTCAGAACTTCGCAAACCCAAAAGGTGCCATTTATGTAAAAAAAACACTGCCACGAAATGGTAGAATTTTTTCCGATGAACACAAGGACTTCATATGAAAGTATAAAAAGAAGTCTGGATGGATGCCTACTAACGTTATAACAATGGCCATTTCTGGGAATTGAGAGGGAGAACCAGGCTGGGACATTGATCCAAGGGAATTCAACTCTAACTGCATTATCCTAACTTTTTAAAGGAGGAGAGTTTCATGCATTAACTCAATTAAGATCTTCCCAAAAATGTCTAATTATAAGAGTAATTTCATTTCAGAATATTACAAAACGGTTATTTTGTTTAGTATTTTAATATTATGGCTGATTTCAGAAAAGACTGACAAATGAATTTAAGCCCTCACCTTTAAGAAGAGGAAAACTTAAAGGTTCAAGTTAAAACATTCATTCAACTGAAGTTGAGTGGAGAATGAGGAGTTGCAGTCACATGAGGTACCCATCAGTACGCAAAATCCAGACAGAGGTAGTCCTCACTCTAAGAGGCTCACAAGTGATCAGGTAGGTGGGTGTGCGTGCACACACTCACAACCCCCCCACATACACTCCCAACTACCTTGCAGTATGCAAGTTGCTAAAGCAGAGGTATGAACAAAGCATATTGTTCACTTATTTATTCATTCATTCATTTAAAATTTTATATTTTATACCTACCACCTGGTGCACATTAACAAACTAGGCGTTGAAGATTCAGCAGCGAATGAGACTAACTTGCCCTTCCAAATAAAGTCAGTAAGAGAAGAAGAAATACTAAGATGTGCTAGATGGTGTGTAGAAAACAAGGGCCTGGGAGCTGCTTCAGTTTGAGCAATGTCCTATTGTGTAGGTAAAGTGAAAGAGAAAGTGTTAGTGTCTCAGCTGTGTCCGACTTTTTGTGACCCCATGGACTGGTAGTCCACCACGCTCCTCTATCCGTGGGATTCTCCAGGCAAGAATACTGGAGTGGGTTGCAATTCCCTTCTCCGGGGGATCTTCCCAATCCAGGAATCGAACCCAGGTCTCCTGCATTGCAGGTGGACTCTTTACTATCTGAGCCATCAGGGAAGCCCATTGGACGTGTAAACTGAGATCTAAAGGATAATAAGCAGCCTCAAGACAGTAAGAAGATGGAGACGAGCAGACAATGCGTTCGCGGACTGCTGAAGAATGAGGGTGTCCTTACTTCCTGACCTGTTTCCTTCCTTGCTTTGCTTCCAGCCCTTTGGTCTTCTTTATAATTGTGTTAGTTTCCTGTGGCTACTGTGACAAATGTCCACTCACATGGTGGCTTAAAACAACAGAAATGTATTCTTCCAGAGTTCTGGAAGCCAGAAATCCAAAATCAGTATATCTGGGCAGAAGTCAAGGTGTTAGCAGGGCCAGGCTCCCTCTTTCAGGATAAATCTCATCTCCAGATCCTTCATCACATTGAGGAAGACCTTTTACCAAAATGAAGGTAGCATTTACTCATTCCAGGGGTTAGGGTGAGAACGTCCTTTGGGAGGTCACCTTTCCATCCAACCTCAGAAGCACCTGTTGCTGCCTGGATGCTCTGTATCCACTCAAGGGCTTTCCAGGAAGGTCAGACTGAACTTGTCCAAATCAGAAGTCACAGCGTCTCCAGCAAATGATTCATTCACGCTTTTTATTTCCATCTGGCAAGATGGTTCCACCATCCACCTGGATTCTGAACACACCCTTGAGGCTTCCCTCTTCCACAACCCTCCTTCCCCATATGCAGTAAAATATCAGGTTCCATTAATTCTCCAAAATATCTCCCAAGTTCATTTGCAGTCAACGGCTCTGGTTCAGCCCTTCTCATCTCTTTGCTGCACACTCTAGTGGCCCCTGGGGAACGCTTCCTGATAACTAGAAGTTGATGGTGTGTCCCTTTCTAGTTCAACATTCCCAGGCTGCTCATCAGATATGCCATGATTAAGAAGAATCTAGATTCTTTGCTTCACCTCCCTCTGTCTTCTGTCCTACTTCCTCCCTCCTGCTGCCCCCTCCCTTCCTGCTCCAACAACACTGAGCAGGTGCTCTTCCCCTCACATGCCCTGGTCTCTAACACCTCCTTGTTTTTGCCCATACACAATGTCTTTCCTCCATCGAAAATCTTTCTGCTTCTTCATCTACAAAGCTCCAATTTGTTTTTGAAGTTCTGATTCAAAAGCTTTCTTTCTATGAAGTCCTATATTGATGTTCCCAAGATGACTTAGGTGTAATTCTGCTGGGATCTCAACACAATTTTCTCTCCTTCAAAACAATTCTCTGGTTGTAAATTCATTTGTCTTGCATGTTTATCCTACCATTAGGCCATGTGGGGCTCACCACATACTGGATCCGGCTCCCAAAGACTAGTATATGGGATATACTCCATATTGGCTGAGTGACTGGCAGGAAGCTGAGGATAAAGTCCATACAAAGGAAAACACTCGGCAAACCACATGAGAGCAGGACAAAGAGCTTTTCCATATTTTTCAAGGACACTCTTCCTTTCTGGACTGCAGGGCAGCCTCCAAGCCATATAGCATGATGAACTTGAGCTCACTGTCTTGATATGAGACTATAGGTTTTAGCCTCACACAGGCTAAATTGGAGTTTGTGTCTCTGGAGGACAGGAGAAAGAAGGTCATGACAAAAATCACCAGCCTTATCTTCTTCTGTGAGCGTGGGCTGTAGTCATGATGCTCATTTTTCATCCTTACTCTGTTCAGGCCCTTTGTCATGTAGTGTCCTCCACTCTGATTCTGAGCTCAGCCTGGGATCTGCTTTGGATAAGTGACGTGTGTTAGTGCAATGCCCAGACCTCAAGAGGCTTTGTGTGTTTCCACTTGATCTCTGGTGCCTCTGCCATTACCATGATAACATGTCCTACCCAGCCTGCGAGAGGCACACGAAGTGGACCCAAGGCCAGCCTAGATCTGCCAACAGGCAAGCAACCCCAAGACAGGTGGGAAGACCCAGCCACAGTCAGTAGAGCTGTGTAGCTGACCCCAGCTGTGTGAGTGTAGGACACTGCTGTGCTTCTGTAGTTGTTTGTTAGGAGCATTCTTGTGGTAATGGACTATTGATACAGTCATAAAACATAATACAGAGAATCAACTCAATCTTGAACCTGGTTCTTTGAAAAATAAAATTGACACTGGTGAGATTAAGAAAGGAAAAGACATACAAGAAAAATACCAGGAATAAAGCATAGAAACATGGGGAACATCTATAAAGTACGACAGTAGATATAAACCCATAAGAAAATAAAGTGAACTAAATACTAAAACTAAAAGACAGCAGCTGTTACACTAGATAAAAACAACAACCAAATTTATGCTGTTTACAAAAGACACACCTAACATGTAAGAAAACAGGAAGAATGAAGATAAAATAATGCAAAGAGATATGGCATGCCTATATGAGCTAAAGAAAGCAAGCGTGGCCACATTAAAATCAGAAAAAGTAGACTTTAAGGCAAAAACCTTTCACCAGAGATAAAGAAGGACACTTCATAACTGATGTTTTTAAGTTCAAGGAAGACATGACTTAAAAATCATGTACCTAATAGCATAGACTCAAAATACACAGTGAAACAATGATCAGATCGGATCAGTCACTCAGTCGTGTCTGCCTCTTTGAGACCCCATGAATCGCAGCACACCAGGCCTCCCTGTCCATCACCAACTCCCAGAGTTTACTGAGACTCACGTCCATCGAGTCAGTGATGCCATCCAGCCATCTCATCCTCTGTCGTCCCCTTCTCCTCCTGCCCCCAATCCCTCCCAGCATCAGAGTGTTTTCCAATGAGTCAACTCTTCGCATGAGGTGGCCAAAGTACTGGAGTTTCAACTTTAGCATCATTCCTTCCAAAGAAATCCCAGGGCTGATCTCCTTCAGAATGGACTGGTTGGATCTCCTTGCAGTCCAAGGGACTCTCAAGAGTCTTCTCCAACACCACAGTTCAAAAGCATCAATTCTTCGGCACTCAGCCTTCTTCACAGTCCAACTCTCACATCCATACATGACCACAGGAAAAACCATAGCCTTGACTAGACAAACCTTTGTTGGCAAAGTAATGTCTCTGCTTTTGAATATGCTATCTAGGTTGGTCATAACTTTCCTTCCAAGGAGTAAGCGTCTTTTAATTTCATGGCTACAGTCACCATTGGCAGTGATTTTGGAGCCCAGAAAAATAAAGTCTGACACTGTTTCCCCTGTTTCCCCATCTTTTTCCCATGAAGTGGTGGGACCGGATGCCATGATCTTCGTTTTCTGAATGTTAAGCTTTAAGCCAACTTTTTCACTCTCTACTTTCACCTTCATCAAGAGGCTTTTGAGTTCCTCTTCACTTTCTGCCATAAGGGTGGTGTCATCTGCATATCTGAGGTTATTTTTTTTTGAGGTTATTGATATTTCTCCCGGCAATCTTGATTCCTGTTTCTGTTTCTTCTAGTCCAGCATTTCTCATTATGTACTCTGCATTTAAGTTAAATAAACAGGGTGACAATATACAGCCTTGACGAACTCCTTTTCCTATTTGGAACCAGTCTGTTGTTCCATGTCCAGTTCTAACTGTTGCTTCCTGACCTGCATACAAATTTCTCAAGAGGCAGATCAGGTGGTCTGGTATTCTCATCTCTTTCAGAATTTTCCACAGTTTATTGTCTGGT
>NW_011494635.1:1195531-1199928 GCF_000754665.1 Bison bison bison | reverse complement strand
CTAGCTTTGTTCGTAGTGATGCTTTCTAAGGCCCACTTGACTTCACATTCCAGGATGTCTGGCTCTAGGTCAGTTATCACACCATCATGATTATCTGGGTCATGAAGATCTTTTTTGTACTGTTTTTCTGTGTATTCTTGCCATCTCTTCTTAATATCTTCTGCTTCTGTTAGGTCCATACCATTTCTGTCCTTTATCGAGCTCATCTTTGCATGAAATGTTCCTTTGGTATCTCTGATTTTCTTGAAGAGATCCCTAGTCTTTCCCATTCTGTTGTTTTCCTCTATTTCTTTGCATTGATCGCTGAAGGAGGCTTTTTTATCTCTTCTTGCTATTCTTTGAAACAATGATAGATAGATAGGAGTAAAAACTTATATATCTACAATCAAAGCAGAAGATTTTAACAGGCCTCACATGAATTGATCAAACAACTGATGAGGTCAAATGGATAAAATATTTGACATTATTATCAAACATAATCCTAAATATAGAGAACCCTGTACCTAACAACTACAGATTATACACTTTTTTCATGGACTCAAGGAATATTTACCAAAATTGACCATAAGCTCAACAAAATTTAAAGGATTAAAATCACACAGGGGAGGTTCTCTGACTAATAAATAACTTTCTAGGGCCAAGATGGAGCTGCTCCTGCCTGCTGGGGGGCAGGTCAGAAAACTGAAACTTGGGTAACTTTCATGTTCCTATAAATGCTACACTCAACCAGAAATGTAGTCGATCCTGTTAGCCAATCCTCAAATGCCAACTCAACCCTGGGCCTTCTTACCGCAAACCAGGGTGACTGTGAGACCTGGCCAACCAGATATTTTCTCTTTTTCTCTTCCTTATTCTTTATCCTATAAAAGCCCCCTGCCTTTTTGTCACTTTGCAGTTCTCTGAAAACAGACCACCCACTTCATGAAGTAGTAAAGTTTATTTATATCACCTAAATTGTCTTCTTTAATCATTTTGTGTGCGTGTTAGTCGCTCAGTCGTGTCCAACTCTTTGCCACCCCATGGGTTGTAGCCTGCCAGGCTCCTCTGTTCATGGAATTCTCCAGGCAAGAATACTGGGGTGGGTTGCCATTCCCTTCTCCAGGGGATTTTCCAGTATATGTGTGTGTTTGTGTGTGTGTGTGTGTGTGTGTATACACACTGGAGCTATATATATCTATATACGTATATATACCAGCAATTGTACTCTAATCATTTTTAAACCTTCATATACTAAACAATGTTTTTCTAGAAAAATCTAATTTCCTAAAGTTGATTTGAAAGAAACAGAAAATCTGAATATGTTAATAACCTTGAGGGGAAAAAGAACATTGTCAGTCATGCACCTGGAGTCAGAAGCAGGCTTCCAAGGTGACTGTCCCTGGTCTTCCACCGGGCGAGCCCATGTGTTCCTGAAAGTCTGAAAATGCCCAGAGCCACAGCCACGTGCAGTGAAGAACAGGCTTGCAACCTGCAGCAAAATAACTGGCTTTGTGTTGGGCTTAGAATGAATACATCTTCCTTTGCTTGCTTCCATGAGCAAAGACTGTGATTTTTAGCAACTGCCTCCTTAGCTGCTTGCTCACTCGGATTAAATTTGCTCTGTGATATTTTAAGAGTTGTCGAAAGCCCTGTGTAAACAGACACGGAACTCTTGGTGACCCCCGTGCAATGGGTGCAGCCCACCGCCAGCCAATTCAATCAAGGGAGAATTCAGAGTATTCATCGTAAGCAATTGATTTTCAAGAGAAAAGTCAGCAGGATCAAACAGCCTGTTGGGATGAAAACCTTCTGAATCACCCCTATCACCGTGTTTTCTAGCGACTACCTCCTGACTCCATATAGCGTAATGGCCAAATTACTATAATTATCCTGCAACACAAGTGCCGTATCAACATTATTTTAAACATGGATTTTTTTGCATAATCTTTCATTATTATCATTCAGCCTCCCATTTGGAAATGGAAAACAACAACAAACTGTGATCTACCCCCAAAAGAAGAAAGGTCACCGGAGAGAACAAATAAAAGGGCTATTTACATGTGAATGTGGTAAGAGAGATGTGTTTTACAGTCAAACACACTCTTGAAATTCATTAAATGCCTTCTCCCCTGCTTCATAAATATGGGCAAAAGACATGTTGCCTACTGAGAAAATAATCCCAGTACATAATGATCATAACGAATATAAATAAAACCGCTTTTCTTTCAAAGACCTCAAGGCCCTATGTACAAATACATTTGTATTTCAACCACTGAGAAACGGATCTGACTGGTGAATGCAGCGGAGTCATCACTTAGCTAGTGGCTCCCAGAGCTGATTAGGGGGGTAGGACCCTTCCTCCCAGCCATCCAGCTCCCTGAAGAATTGGGGAGACTTCAGAGGATGCCCTCATTTGTCGCTGCTGTTTTTAAAGGCATCCAAAAGGGCTTAGAAACCAGCAGCTGAATGAAGACAGATAAGTAATCAAAAGACTTTCTGGGGCAATGACCGTAACAATACTGGTTTCCAGGCATGACTGCCTCCTTCCTGGTATGTTACCAGCCCAAGCCTGGAAAACCCATGCAAGCATTTATAGTGTTAATGAAGTTAAAATCTGTATTCTAAGGCAAGGCAAGGAAAATCTAAACATAAACATTTTTCTATGTCCCTTGTTATCCTCTCTCTCCTCTTCTGTGTTACACATGGACCAAACTCCTCATTAGTAGAAACACCTGGTCAACTATATAGAGCAACATTCTCTCAGTATCCACAGAACAACTCCTTATGGTACATATACACAATGGAGTATTACTCAGCCATTAAAAAGAATACAGTTCTAATGAGGTGGATGAAACTGGAGCCTATTATACAGAGTGAAGTAAGCCAGAAAGAAAAACACCAATATAGTATACTAACACATATATATGGAATTTAGAAAGATGGTAACAATAACCCTGTATACGAGACAGCAAAAGAGACACTGATGTATAGAATAGTCTTTTGGACTCTGTGGGAGAGGGAGAGGGTGGGATTATTTGGGAGAATGGCATTGAAATATGTATAATATCATATATGAAATGAGTCGCCAGTCCAGGTTCGATGCATGATACTGGATGCTTGGGGCTGGTGCAATGGGACGACCCAGAGGGATGGTGTGGAGAGGGAGGAGGGAGGAGGGTTCAGGATGGGGAACACATGTATACCTGTGGCGGATTCATTTCGATATATGGCAAAACCAATACAATATTGTAAAGTTAAAAAATAAAAAAAATAAAAACAAAAAACAAACAAAAAATATTTCTGGGATTCCCTTGTGGCCCACTGGTTAGGACTCCACACTTCCAATGTGGGGGGCTCACATTCAATCCTTGGTTGAGGAACTAAGATCCTTCAAGGCATGCGATACTACCAGAAAAATAAATAAAGATACTATTCATTCTTGATCTGGTAAGGGTTTATGATGAGTCACCACTTTGTACTATGATACTGAATGGTTTGCCTTGGAAACAGAGATCATTCCATCATTTTTGAGATTGCATCCAAGTACTGCATTTCAGACTCTTTTGTTGACCATGATGGCTACTCCATTTCTTCTAAGGGATTCCTGCCCACAGTAGTAGATATTGGTCATCTGAGTTAAATTCACCCATTCCAGTCCATTTTAATTTGCCGATTCCTAAAATGTCGATGTTCACTCTTGCCATCTCCTGTTTGGCCACTTCCAATTTGCCTTGATTCATGACCTAACATTCCAGGTTCCTATGCCATACTGCTCTTTACAGCATCAGACTTTACTTCCATCACCAGTCACATCCACAACTCAGTGTTGTTTTTGCTGGAAAGGGTCAGTTTTTATTCAGATCTGAAAGAAAGGCAAAGCCAAAGAATGCTCAAACTACCGCACAATTGTACTCATCTCACACACTAGCAAAGGAATGCTCAAAATTCTCCAAGCCAGGCTTCAATAGGCTTCAACAGGCTTCAAATGAACCATGAACTTCCAGATGTTCAAGGTGGATTTCAAAAAGGCAGTGGAAACAGAGATCAAATTGTCAACATCCGCTGGATCATTGAAAAAGCAAGAGAATTTCAGAAAAACATCTACTTCTGCTTTATTGACTATGCCAAAGCTTTTGACTGTGTGGATCACAACAAACTGTGGAAAATTATTCAAGAAATGGGGATACCAGACCACCAGACTGGACTCCTGAGAAATCTGTATGTAGGTCAAGAAGCAACAGTTAGAACGGGACATGGAACAACAAGACTGGTTCCAAATAGGGAAAGGAGTACATCAAGGCTGTGTATTGTCACCCTGTTTATTTAACTTATATGCAGAGTACATCATAAGAAATGCTGGACTGGATGAAGCACAAGCTGGAATCAAGATTGCTGGGAGAAATATTAATAACTTCAGA
>NW_011494635.1:1171403-1195027 GCF_000754665.1 Bison bison bison | reverse complement strand
TATTCATTGGAAGGACTGATGCTGAAGCTGAAACTCCAATACTTTGGCCACCTGATGCGAAGAACTGACTTATCTGAAAAGACCCTGATGCTGGGAAAGACTGAAGGCGGGGGGAGAAGGGGACGACAGAGGATGAGGTGGTTGGATGGCATCATCGACTCGATGGACATGAGTTTGAGTAAATTCTGGGAGTTGGTGATGGACAGGGAGGCCTGGCGTGCTGCAGTCCACGGGGTCGCAGAGTTGGACACGACTGAGCAACTGAACTGAACTGAACCACTTTGTACTTAATCTGGATTGTGAAAACTATCTACATCATTGAACATACAGCCCTCTGCCTCAAAAACCTATGCAACTGTGCTTTGACTTCTAACGGGTACAACCATTTTTGGAGCTGTCTGAGAGGTTGTTCCTGGGTTAAAAACCTCAATCAGGCTCGAATAAAATTTCCCATTTCTTTCTTAGATTGACTGATTAATTTTTCATCAACACAGTCACTGTGGAGATAATCGTGTCAGCCTGGGCATAAGCCTGGAAGTATTTATTTGTTTTGTCAACTTCTTTAACACATCATTAGAACTCACATAGTTCTGGAAAACTAGAGCTGGCAAGAGTGGCTAAAGTTTCAGAAGAATACAATTTTCTTACCTCTGTATACCAAAAAGACATTTGTTGTTTTTTTTTAAAAAAAAAAAGATGAAATTCAAGTTGTGACAAATACGAGTCAGTATATTAGACTTTGAGCATCAGGCAGAGGGGCCATTACTGCCATGTCTTGCAGCCTTGGCAACAGGGCTCCAGAGAACCACTGACACAGGATCCTAGGTGTCACTGAATGTTGAGTCATGTTCCCATAAACTTCATGCTTTAAGTCCTAACCCCTTAATACCTCAGAATGTGACCATCTGGAGAAAGGGCCTTTAGTTTATTTTTCAGATTTTTTAATGTCAACCACTTAAAAAGTCCTTATTGAATTTGTCACAATATTGCATCTGTTTTATGTTTTGGTTTTTTGGCCACAAGGCATGTGGGGTCTTAGCTCCCCATCCAGGAAGGAACCTGCACCCCCTGCATTGGAAAACAAAGTCTTAACCACTAGACCACCAGGGAAGTCCCAAGAAAGGGCCTTGAAAGAGACAGAGTAATATGAGGTCAGATGGGTGGGCCCTTGAGCCACTGTGTGTCCTCACAAGAAGAGGGGATTAGGACACAGACAGGAACAGAAGGGAGAACCACATGAAGACACAAGGAAAAGACAGTCATCCACAAGCCAAACAGGGAGGCCTCAGAAGAAACCACCCTGCCGACACCTTGACCTCAGACTTCTCATCTCCAGAACTGTGAGAAAATGATTTTCTGTTGTTTAAGCCCCGTGTTCTGTGGGACCCTTCTATGACAGTCCGAACAAATCCATACAGAGCCCAAGAGGGTCACTACTTCAGTAGTTGTAGACCATCCTAGCTGGTATTAATAAATACATGGTCTGAGATGCAATATCCAAATATCTTGGTGGAAATATTGCTAGGCTCTGTAGATGAGTGCTTCATCCACACTTGGAATCCACGCTAAAAGAAGAATAAAGTATAAAACAGAAAGCAACACAGACATATAAAATAGAACCTTAGGAAGAGAGGCTAGACGACCTGGGCTACTTGATTAAATAAGACTTGATTTAGCTGCTGTTTCTTAACCCTCCATATTCCTTCTCCCTGCAGAGGAGAGACTGAGAGTAAGAAGCAAATGTAAGTGCAATAAAAGAATTTAAATAAGACATAAAGGAACATTTCCTGACAATGAGCGATTTTCTTTCATTTAAAAGGCAACATTGCTATGTGGAGATGTTGTGAAAATTATATTTTGAAGGGCCTTTTAAATGTAGAGTAAGCAGTACTTTTCCTGGGTGGGCTGGTTATAAGAGGCTGCGTTGGTTATTCTAAGGGACACCCACGATTCTGTTGTGTGAAATTGTATCTCTCCCGGCCAAGGGCACATCAAGGTCCTTGGAGCCTATGTGTGCTGGCCCCTGGGCATGTATTGAGATTCACTTCGCAGGACTCTTTCAAAACCAAGACGCTCACTCCCCAGGTCACACCAGCCTGCATGACAAACAAAAGTTTCGTCTTTCGCTTGTTTTTATTTTAACTGGTAAATGTGTTGATGCCAGGGCAGCTGTGGAAATGCAGGCTGTGCCCTATTTTGCCTTATGCATCATCAAGAAAATTGCCAGCTCACTTCTGGTTCCAAAGTCTTCATTGTAATGATGCAGGGAACAAAAGACACAGCTTGATTTGCAATCGCTGGGCCGGGCCAGCGGTGGAGCCAACTGGAAAAAATACATATTGTTTTGAGCCATTTCATTGTCACTGAAGGAAAATATTCATAAACTGCCAGCATATGGAGGGAGCATCCTGATGCTTGTTCCCTCAGCTTTCAGGCTCCTGGCATTTGAGGGATCTTGGGTCTCATTCAGTATAACCTCCCATACAAGTAGAAAGCCCTTTCCTGAGACTTATGACTATTCATGAATTTTTCCAATGTCTGGGGAACTTGGCCACTTCTAAACGAGGTACTCCACTTAATAAAAAATAAACTTTTACTAGATTTTCCTTAAACTGGGACAAAATCTGCATCCTCAGACTTTGTTCCCATTGGTCCTAATTTAGTCTCAAGGTTTAGTAGCTAAAAACTCAAATTTACAAGTGTGTGTAATAATTTATAAATGAAGAACCGGTGGCTAAAAGAATGGGATCATACACAAATTATCCAAGTCAAATGCAAAGTGAATGTGCATGGTTACACTAAAGGAAACTTCGGAAACAGCTGAAATGATGAGATGGCAGCTGATCACAATATTTACAGTAGCTAAAGAATGAGGAACTTGATAACTAAATTCCATATAGGTTAAATGGATTCTGTATTCAGAAATACAGTTAATCATGTAACTTTGATATTGTTAAATCATTAGAAATAATCAGCATCATATTACAAAGATTTAAATATTTTAAGATCTTTACCTAAAGAAGCTAGCAAACTGCATTTTTGTTTCTTTGCTTAATTAATCATTTGGTTGGAAAAAATAAAGAATGGGGACCACTGTACAAGCTCTGGAATGTTGAGTCATGATGTTGTCACTCTGCTTGGAGGGGTGAAAGTTTGCATGAAATTGTGAGTTTCACAGTTGGTGGGAACAGACCCTACCTTGATCAAGGACCTGAGAACAAGCAGTTTATTTGGGAGGTGATTCAGGAAGCATGGTAGGGAGGTTAGGAAGAGAGAAGGGAAAGGAAGGCAGCTAATGAAACATATGTCATCACGCGGATCCTAGCTGTAACTTCATCTCCTGGAGGAGTTCTGAAAAACAACGCAAAACTCAAGTCTCAAAGCTATCCCACCGAGGGGTGAGGGAGCTGAGGTATTTATATCTCAACTCCTTTCAGCTGTGGTAAGTAAATGTTTTCACAGCTGGTGGGGAAAGACTAGGCCAGCAGTGTGTTGGGGTGGGTTCTCTCAGAAGCAGACCCTGAGTCAAGGATTCGAGCACAACTGTCTATCTGGGAGTTGATGGAGAAGATACCAGTAGGGGAGCAGGGACAAGGAACAGGGAAGCTGGGGCACTTTCCTAGTGGTCCAGTGGTTAAGAACACACCTTCCAGTGCAGGGTACTCAGGTTCAATCCCTGGTCAAGGTACTAAGATCCCACATGCTATAGGGCAACTAAGCAATGAAAGATTCCACGTGCTACAACTAAGACCCTGACATAGCCAAATAAATAAATCAATATTTTTTAAAGAAGAAATGGAGAATCAGAGGCTGCTCCTGGGGTCTCAGTGTCCTGGTACTTCCTGCCCACCTCTGGCACAGGACAAATTGGCTGTGCACAGTCCTGGCAAATCCCACAGACACAAGAGGTGAAAAGTCCAGAAGATGGGAGTTGTCCAAAGCACAAACACACACACACACACACGCAGACACACACACACACACGTCACTGAGAGCTCCTAAAAGTGGTAACTCATTCAATAATTCATTGAAGTGAAAACAATTGATCATGTATTTGTATAGTAGACACACCACTGGAGTTTTTGATCACAGCCACCCTAGACAAAAAGTCAAGTGGAAGGATAAGCTGGGTGCTGGGTCAGCCCCTGCTGAGCTGTAACACCTTTTGTGAATTTGGGCAGCAGGGGTCACCTTTCCCAGGCAGTGCTAGTGGTGAAGAACCCACCTGCCAAGGCAGGAGACCCAGGAGATGTGGTTTCAATCTCTGAGTTAGAAAGATTCCCCTGGAGGAGGGCGTGACAACCCACTCCAGTATTCTTGCCTGGAGAATCCTATGGACAGAGGAGCCTGGCAGGCTGCAGTCCCTGGGGTCGCAAACAGCCAGACATGACTAAAGCAACATAGCGCACACGCAGGCACCTTTCTTAGCTCTCGTACATCAAATCATGAGGATAAAATGAGACAATATATATGAAAATCCTTTGAAAGGTAAAAAGCATAAACAGAATTGAAAGCATAAGGCACAATGGTGTGTGCCCACTGAAACAAGAATTTTGGCTCGTATTTTAGGGAAATTATATTTCCTTTAACTTGAGACTTTCGTTAGATAAAAAAGGACAGGATCATAACACATTTCCAGTTTTCTCTGGAGCCTCATCCTTTGTCGCTGTTGATGTGAAGGGGAAAGCAAAATGTGCCAATGACTCTTTTCTGCAATATAATGGGCTGTAGATTCGTGAATCCATCCCTGAGTTATTTGGAAGTCTACAATAGTGTTTCCCGGTAACGAAACTTCATAATCACCATTTTATTAGTGGAGCTGGATTTTCAAAAATAAATAAGACACACAAAATGACAAGAGAAATTTTCCTATTTCCTTTAGCTACCATCCTGTCCTAGATCAACTAATTTTAGGTAAAAATATTAAAAGTGGGAGACAGAATAGTAAGACTTCTTCCAGTTTCCATATCTCTGGGGCTTTTGCTAAACAGACACACTTTGGCTAAACAGATTATGTGTTTTTAAGTCCAGGATTTGATCTAAATTTTGAATTGTGTTCCTGCCCATGAAGTTTCTAAGATAGGAACATCCCAGTCATTCTATGTAATTCAGAGCTACTCAGAAACACCCTGAAAGGGAACCATATCTTTTCAACATTTTTCTAAAGATTTATTTTTATGTGGACCATTTTAAAAGTCTTTATTGAATATTTTACAGTACTGCTTTCGTATGTTATAGTTTTTTGGCTGAGAGGTATGTGGGATCTTAGTTCCCTGATCAGAGATCAAACCCATACCCCCTGCTCCGGAAGGTGAAGTCTTAACCACTGGACTACCAGGGAAGTCCCTCAACTTGTTTTTAATAATGACAACAATCAAGGGGAGAGGGAAAACAACCTTAATTTTTTCAGAACTTACTCCATACTTGGCAAAAAGCTAAGGTCGTCATGTAGATTCTAACATTTAACCATCCCAACAACTTTCTGGTTTTGATACTATTTTTATCTCCATTTTAGGCATGAGAAAACTAAGCCATAAAACCTATTGACTTCTGCCTTCAAGAAGAATTTATACATTCGAAAGTGACAATGATAACATATTATTCAAGACTGTCTCATGCTGAAGGTTCCTTCAGAACACTCCTGTATGTCTTAGCTGAGAAGCAAGGGCAAGCCAGCCTTCACCATGAAACAATAAAGACCTCAAAGCTCTTATTAATACAGAAGGGATATCCCTCTCCAGCTACAGCTCCAAAAGGTCTTTGCGACCTGTGTGAACGTTCCGACCAGCTCCATGCACTTGGTTTCCTGTCCAGCCAATAAGATCTGCCAAACCAACACCTGCTGTTGTTTAGATCAACAAGTCCTCTGCTTGTCAGTCTTGCTTCCAACATGCTCCTCTTCCTATTTTTGAGCAATCTTTTTTTTGACATCTAGAAGCATTTATTTTATGCAAAAAACTTAAATATGAATATATGTACGCAGAAAGTGCACACATTACCTACACTGAACAATGCCAAGTAACAGTATATTGATGCAACAGCTGTCTTCAAAAATAAACATAAAAATGGAGCCCAGACTGGCAGACAAGAGCAAAATTGTGATATAGTCTTTCAGACACGAGAAAGCAGAGCAATTCAAGATGCCCTGATGTTAACCTGGGAAGACTCATGTAAGTGAAAGACCAACGACAAAGTGATGGATAATGACCGCTCAAAATGAGGATCCATGCTGATGGCGCACTAAGTTTGATGTAGATGCTGAGTAAAGCCCTGGACCTGAGTGATCTCAGTCAGACCCCACGACGCCCCTTTGTGGGAGGTGTTACTACTCTTCCTATTTCACAAATGAGGAAACCTAGGTTTGGAGAACTAGATTTACACACCCTGCTGCATCTCCCTGATTTAAGAAACAAACACTTAACCTCAAAGATGCTCATGGATGCAGGGAGACTTTGTTAAATTAAGATACCAAAGGTTGAGATGACCCAATTTCACTTGGTGAAAATCCTAATACAGACATGATTTTAAAATCAGTTCTAATATTGTAGATGGCTAAAAATAAGCAAGTTTAAAATGACTACTTGCAATAGACCTGTATTACATAATAAGTTGTCGATGACATAAACACAGAAGCGCTAATTGTTGGGGTTAAAACTTAAAGGCATATATACATATATCTGAATATATTTGTATAAATGAATCACTTTATACCTGAAACTAACATAACATTATAAATCAACTATACTTCAATTAAAAAAAAATAAAAAACTTAAGGACATACAGAATTTCTCTAGTTCTTGACTTAAAAGACTCACTTATCATATTCAGGTTCTGGGTTATATGTGTGTGCACAAATAAAATCCTGAAACACTATCAATTATTTCACCACAACTTACCTCGACTCTAACAATGAACTTCTGAAGGTAGACATTCTGAATTCAGGAGACCTTTGGCAACAAGGCTGTGGTGTCTACCCAGGGCCGTGCCCCTTGACCATCTGTGCTCACAGATACAGGCACAAGGTTGCGATGCACCAGGAACCACCCCTGAAAGGGGACTGGGTACAGAGCTGCCCAGCAGCTGCCACCACCCAGCTCCAGCACAGAGTCAATAGCACAGCATAGCGCACAAAGCTCCATCCCCGGCATGCTCCTACGACAGCCACTGTACCTGAACTTTCGTGGATGCTGAACTCCTGGGGTGGTTCTAGGATGTCGTCCTGATGCGGGATGCAGAGTCCATGGAAGGGTGCCAGGTCAAAGCACTTGTGCAGGAGCTCCAGGTTCACTTGTGAGCACACGCTCATGAACCCGACAGCCACACCTTCCACCTGAAATGTCCAAGACATCTCATGACCATCCAACCTCAGGTGAATGGGCACCATGAAAGCCCCTGCCCGTGGGCACCTGGAGCTGTATGAGGGAGGGAGCACCCTATGGTCAGGCGCAGTGCACAGCACACATGACAGGCTCAAAAAATGATGTCACAGATGACCACCTTGGATGGACAACAAAATTATCATGAATGACAATCCTAGAGATGGGTCTGGAACTTAGGGAGGCTGTCATGGTGTTCTTGAGGGGAAATTTTGCCCAAACAATACCCCTGCCTGCCCTAAATCCTTTCATTTCCCTACTGCAAGCCCAACTCTCCTGTCTACTTTCCTCCCCTCCACCATGCAGTTCCAAGGAGGACCATTATTTCCAGTGGCCATCTGGTTGACCCCAATTTAGAACAAGTTAATAATTTGCTCCTCATCAGGTAGGTACTCTTCAATTTTTGTGTGTGTGTGTGTTGTGTGTGTGTGCATGTGCTCAATTGTGCCCAACTCTTTGTGACCCCATGGACTGTAGACTGCCAGATTCCTCTGTCCACAGGATTTCCCAGACAAGAATACTGGAGTGGGTCACCATTTCCTTCTCCAGGGGATCTTCCCAATGCTGGGATAGAACCTGTGTCTCTTGAGGCTCCTCCATTGGCAGGTAGATTCTTTACAACTAGTGCCACGTGGGAAGACTTATTTCTTTCATTTTCTTGAACATATATTTGACTAGATGGTCTCATGGGGAGGAGATGAGAGGAAGGAGGTTCAGTGGAAAGTTCTGAGGAAATAAACTCACTGCACCTGTTCACAGGTGAGTCTGATCTACAACATAACCACCTCCCAGCATCCTGTGCTGTGCTGTGTCGCTAAGTCGTGTCTGACTCTTTGCAACCCCACAGACTGTAGCCTGCCAGGCTCCTCTATCCATGGGGATTCTCCAGGCAAGAATACTGGAGTGGGTTGCTATGCCCTCCTCCAGGGGGGTCTTCCCAACCCAGGGATCAAACCCAGGTCTCCCACATTGCAGGCAGATTCTTTACCGTCTGAGCCACCAGAGAAGCCCTCTCAGCATCCCACCTGATTCTAAACCTCCTACAATGGCCCTCATCATTTTAGGCCTTTGATGAGGAATACATCAGTGGGAAGACGAGGGTGACAGTGAGATATAATAAAAAATATTTGGTCTTCATCCCTCATTCCTGGCTCAAAGTTCATAAAACACTTATAATCTCCTGAGAGTCTTTTATTGTTCATAATAAGCCCCTTTCAATGGTACGTGAGTTTATGCTAATAAGGCCACTTTCAGAGGATGGGAACTGGTTACCAGAGGAATCAGCCATGTGATTAGAGGGTTGGAGCTTTCAGCCATGTTCCCTCGGCCTCAGGGGCTTCCCTGGTGGCTCAGACAGTAAAGAATCGGCCTGAAATGTGAGAGGCATGGGTTCAATCCCTGGGTCAGGAAGATTCCCTGGAGGAGGAAATGGCATCCCACTCCAGTATTCTTGCCTGGAGAATCCCCATGGACAGAGCCTGGTGGGCTGCAGTTCATGGGGTTGCTAAGACTTGGACACAACTGAGCGACTAAGCACACAGCACCTCGACCTCTGAGAAGGGGAGAGGAGCTGGAGAGTGAGTGCAGCCACCACAGCCCAAGATTTAATCAACTGTTAATGGAAAACCAGAAAAACACCTAAACAATGGGGTTCCCAAGCCTCCCTGCTGGTGAACACACGAAATGCCAGGCAGTCGGGGGCCCAGAGAGGACATGGAAGCTCCCCCCGCCCTCCCTACCTCACCCAATGCATCTGTTCCGTTTCCTGTTCCTGAGCTGTATCCTTTACAGTGAACCCATGATGGCAAGTAAAGAGTCGCCTGAGCTCTGTGACCCTTCCAGCAGGTTCTCAAACATGACCGAGGGGGTCATGGGAACCCGTGAGTTATTGCTGGTCAGTTAAAAGCACAGGGGACAATCTGGGGCTTGTGAATGGCACCTGATGTGGGCAATTTTGTGGGCCTGAGCTCTAAATCTGTGGGGTCTGCACTAAGGCTGAGCAGTATCAGAAAGTGAATTAGACTGCAGGACACCCAGCTGGTGACTAGAAGCTGGAGAGCTGGCTGGTGTGGGAAAGATGCAACACATTTGGGATCATAAGTGTTCTGAGTAGAGGAAACAACATATCTTTTCATGAGTGACTAGCTGATCTAGGCCTATTACTGGTACTGACATATTATAAATTAACGACAATTTTTAATTCTATCAAAGTTTAATGCCCTATTGACTGATGACTGTGATTGAAATTCTTTACTATGTTCCTTTAGTAATTCTGGATTTCACTCTCCTCTGCAAGGAAAGCATTTAAAATTTTAAAAGAGGCAAGAAGGAATACAGCATTCTTGGGTTAACTATTCTCACTCATGGTGATTATGTTACAATACGCACATATATCAAAATATTAGGTTGGACACCTTAAACTTATACAATGTTACATATCAATTCTAGCTCAATAAAATTGGAAAGAAGAAAAATAAACACATTTTGCATAAATAATTCCTTTGATCTTTATGTGGGTTCTAAGCAAATTCTGGTAACTGATTTGACTCTGACAGCTCTTATAAGAAAACAGCATTTACTGGGTGGGTTCTAGCCCTCCAGAGTTCAGATTTTATTTCTTGAGACAACCATTCAGCCAGAAGAGCTCAACAATTGTCAGAATTCCCAGATCCTAAGAATGCGACATCATCCCATAAATACCAAGTTGGATAAAATGGTTAATACTCCCTAGAGTGGAGCAAGAACCTACAACACTCTTTTAAACATCAGAGGGAAAAAAAGTTAGCTATTAAGCTATTCGTTCTCAAATGTATCTTCTGGCTTAAAACTGTTCATCCTCCAAGATGTGTTTGAAAAGTAAATACGAGATTCCCTGTAATTCTTCTAAATGCTAGGATACAAGAGGAATTTTTTTTAATGAATTTTTTTCCCATGCATTTTCTTTTCTTTACAGGCACCCCCCCCACCAATTACTAGCTGCAAAAGGCTGGATTCACACAGCTGTTTTACAAATCCATCGACACTTCAATAAAAGTCCAAAATAAACATTTTAATTTTTTTCCCAAATAACAAGTGATTGTTTGTCTTGTTTGCACGCGTGAACAAAGGCTGCGTAGCCGCAGTTGCCTGGCTTCTCTGTGATTTTAGGCCCGAGACTCAGCAGACGCTGATTAACCAATCCATCTGCCATATGTGTGGGGAGAGATGGCCAGCCTCCCTCTCGGCAGGGAAAATTGGCATCCATCTTGGTTCACATGGAGATGTCCTTCTCATCTACAGCCACGCTGGCGCAGTGCAACTTCCATGGCCTGAAATACCTTTTGCTGG
Source organism: Bison bison bison (assembly GCF_000754665.1). Taxonomy (NCBI): domain Eukaryota; kingdom Metazoa; phylum Chordata; class Mammalia; order Artiodactyla; family Bovidae; genus Bison; species Bison bison. The sequence continues at coordinate 1,184,324 of NW_011494635.1, read as the reverse complement.
CTTCGCGGCGAGCTGTGTGTGCACGATAAGAATGTATTATTTATAAGACCGCTGTTAGTAATGAGCTATTACACTAATGGCTCGTCGTGTTTGGAATTTGATTTCAAATGGCATGGATCACACATTCTGATGAAAATGAGAAAAACATGTTGTGCCATTAGGAACAAAAGATTTCACGTTCTCCAATTCTGCAACCTGTTATATTCTCGTCATTCATGCTGGGGCTGTGACAATTCACAAAGTTAAGGATGATGGACCCAACACAGCGAGGATATATTGTGGATGTGCCTGCTTTTTTCCTTTGGGTTCCTTTGTGATTACCGTTCTGACGTGAAAAACACTGCTCTTAAATATGAATTTGTGGGAGTATTCAAATGCATCTTTGTGTGAGTATGTGTTTTCCAGAAAAAAAAAAAAAATAGTTGATTTGATGGATGTTTTCTTTTTTACTTGTACAGTGAAAAGGTAATGATTGCAGGCTCCTGTCTGTCTTCCAGGTAACAAGTACTTTCCACTCCAAGGGTGGCTTTCATTATTTCACAGTGAGCAAAACTGAGTTTGCTGCTGTGCTTGTTTTTCCTATGAGGATCCATACGACAATGCATAAGGCTAAGATCATCATAACCACACATTCGGTAGCCAAGTCTTCATAAGCAGGTCCATCAATAGGCCCGTGTGCAACGTGTCATTCACATTTCCATCTAAAAAGCCCTGTATCACCCACCTTTCTGGGTGACCATACTCCACAGTGAGGTTGCCCTCATTGTAACAACTGTCAGCTCTGATCCTTCCTGCCTGATGCCAGAGGCACGGCTGGGCAGGCAGGCTCTGCCCACCCGCAGGTCAGTGGTGCCTCCTTGGACTGCTGCTGCCCATGCTGTGGATGCTGCCAAGGCAGACACTCTGTCCATCTGTCTCCAGGAGCTGCCCTTGGCCTCCAACCGCCCTGCCCTGAAATCTCAGTTTGTGTAAACACCAGATGTCAAGGTAAGCCAGGATGAAGTTATAAAAAGGAACTTTGCTAACTCAGAACTCCTCCAAAGTGTAGATGAAGTCAAAGAAAGCACTCTCAGTTAAAACCCTTTACTCCACAGCTTGCACAGTGCAGATACAGTTCTCAGGCCTTCCACACATGTGGCCTGTGACTGCCGTGGATGGGTCTGGAAGGGGCAGGCTTGCTGGACTGTGCCCTGTTCTCTCTGCTCACCCAAAAGTGCAGTGTAACTCCTAAGCGGCAGTTACAAATATGCGGGAAAAGCTTATTCCTAACTGTTGCCAATTTCTGTGGTATAAATACTCCTGTTGCAGCCTATCATGAGTTCCTGGTATGATGTCACTGAGAGGAAAACTGGGAAAAGATGCCCAGTAGCCATAATTACAGTAATTCTTCTGCACAGAGACTACAAATATAAGTGACTTCAAGAGGGCAGATAATAGTAAAATAATGACAAAGTTATGGTCTTTGAGCCCATCTTTGCATGGGCTCAATAAAAGACAGAAATGGTACGGACCTAACAGAAGTAGAAGATATTAAGAAGAGGTGGCAACAATACACAGAAGAACTGTACAAAAAAAGATCTTCACGACCCAGATGATCACAATGGTGTGATCACTCACCTAGAGCCAGACATCCTGGAATGTGAAGTCAAGTAGGCCTTAGGAAGCATCACTACAAACAAAGCTAATGGAGGTGATGGAATTCCAGTTGAGCTATTTCAAATCCTGAAAGATGATGCTGTGAAAGTGCTGCACCCAATATGTCAGCAAATTTGGAAAACTCAGCAGTGACCACAGGACTGGAAAAGGTCAGTTTTCATTCCAATCCCAAAGAAAGCCAATGCCAAAGAATGTTCAAACTACCGCACAATTGCACCCATCTCACACGCTAGTAAAGTAATGCTCAAAATTCTCCAACCCAGGCTTCAATAGAATGTGAACCATGAACTTCCAGATATTCAAGCTGGTTTTAGAAAAGGCAAAGGAACCAGAGATCAAATTGCCAACATCTGCTGGATCATCAAAAAAGCATAGAGTTCCAGAAAAACATTTATTTCTGCTTTATTGACTGTGCCAACACCTTTGACTATGTGGATCATAACAAACTGTGGAAAATTCTGAAAGAGATGGGAATACCAGACCACCTGACCTGCCTCTTGAGAAATCTGTATGCAGGTCAGGAAGCAACAGTTAGAACTGGACATGGAACAACAGACTTGTTCCAAATAGGAAAAGGAGTACATCAAGGCTGTATATTGTCACCCTGCTTATTTAACTTATATGCAGAGTACATCAGGAGAAACGCTAGGCTGGATGAAGCACAAGCTGGAATTAAGAAGTGGCAGACTTTATTTTTTTGAGCTCCAAAATCACTGCAGATGGTGACTGAAGCCATGAAATTAAAAGACACTTACTCCTTGGAAGGAAAGTTATGACCAACCTAGACAGCATATTAAAAAGCAGAAAGCTTGCCAACAAAGGTCCGCCTAGTCAAGGCTAATAGTTTTTCCAGTAGTCAAGTATGGATGTGAGAATTGGACTATAAAGAAAGCTGAGCACCAAAGAACTGATGCTTTTTAACTATGGTGTTGGAGAAGACTCTTGAGAGCCCCTTGGACTGCAAGGAGATCCAACCAGTCCATTGTACAGGAGGTCAGTCCTGAGTGTTCACTGGAAGGACTGATGTTGAAGCTGAAACTCCAATACTTTGGCCACCTGATGTGAAGAACTGACTCATCTGAAAAGACCCTGATGCTGGAAAAGATGGAAGGTGGGATGAGAAGGGGACAACAGAGGATGAGGTGATTGGATGGCATCATCAACTCAATGGACATGAGTTTGGGTAGACTCCAGGAGTTGGTGATGGATAGGCAGGCCTGGCGTGCTGCAGTCCATGGGGGTCACAAAGAGTCGGACATGACTGAGCAACTGAACTGAACTGAACTGATTTTTGAGGATTTATTGATTTTGCTTTTAGTATAATTTATTATACTGTTAGTTGATATCACTTAATTTTTGACAATGGCTATGCTTAACAATCAGTTTGCCAAGTTCCTGAAGATTTAACAACTGGCTCCCATGAGCCAGGGCGAGTGCACCTCCCTCCCCCTCACCCCAGAACACTTCTGCCGAACGGCCAGCCTGAGTAAGCCTACAGGGGTTGGAAAGAGGGTCCTGGGAGGTCAGTGGGAGGGTGGTGACTGCACTGCTCTTGAACCCAAAACAGGCTGAGATACCTAATATGGCTTGGTGAAGACCAGAGACTCACTCCCAGATCCTAGGTCAGCTTGCTCGCCATGGACATGTCCTGTTCTCGACCATCCACGTAAGACTGAGGCCTGTGGTCACATCTCCACCGAACACACAGAGATCACACTGGACTCCGTTTGTGTCTTTAGAGATACCAAAGGATCCCTGCAGGGATGGGACTGCAGTTCTCAGCCGGAGATGTTGCTTTGATGTTCTCACACACTGAAAGCTTGTAACACGTGACAGGAGAGGGAAGGAAATGAGTGAGGAGGCTGCTATAGCTGCTTCTCACAAGCACTAAAACTCAAGAGACTTGGGTTCTAACTTGCATCATGAAACCAAATAATTAAAGGCCTTCTCCAGAGTGATATCAGTATCATAGTGATAAGACATCCCTTGGTTTTGTCTCCTGCTCAGCAGCAGATATTTGGCTTCCATGCACGAACAAAAGTGCATGTGAGGGAGCTGTGGGATCCAGCACCATCCACCAAGGGGCCTGGGGGGAGTCTCACCTGCCTGTGAACTGGGAAATAGGCAGACAGACCTCAGTCGTGGTTGTGGACCCTGCAGAGGCCCATGAAGTGACTCTAGCGCCTCTGAGCCTCGGTCCAGGAGCTCCTGAGAACAGTGCCTGAGACAATCACTCATGGATGCGACAGCCTTTGATCAAGTTCAGACTTCCAGAGGAGAAGATTCTGATCCATTTGGAGCAAAATACAAAAACAAAAACCAGTTTGGATATCCTAGACTAGGGTAAGACAGTCTGCCTTTCCCCACAACATCCATCCTCCAAGGCAGTACAGCTTAGGCCAAGATTTATTCCCATAATTTGTCCCATGGGGGTAAGGGAGTGCCTGGCTTCCCTAGCTATGCAGGATGCTGCCAGAGGGACTCATTTCTCTCTTGCCAGGCTTAGAGTACTAAATTAGGAGCTCATGACTGGGTTGGAGGGTGGGGGAGGAAGGAATCTGAGACAGCAGCAGGTAGGGCCCTCAGAGGACATTAACAGGCATCACGGATTCCATCAAGAAGCCCACCCATGAGCTGCTGGGAATACCCCACCCATGGATCCTACCAACTGGCCCAGGAATGTCCCACATGCCTTATCCCCACACCCGCCCACCTTGTGGCAGCTCTCATGTACACTCCTAGGAGTGGCGTGGGCAGACCTGGCAGATGGCTAAGGAGCATAATGAGAAAATCGGTCTAATCTGTGGTCCAGGAAGATTCTACAAACTTGAGCTTTAGTGCCATCTCTGGGAAGACAAAACACTCAACCTGGTGCTTTGGAGGCCCATAGAAAATAAACAACTTGAAAATTCTGCCAAAAGAGAGAGCAAGAGGCACAGAGGAGGTGTACCACAAAAGGACACCTCAGAATCTCTAGCAGGGCTGAGAGAAGGTATTTCTCACCCAAAGACCAGAGGAAATGATTGCTATTCAAACGTGAAGTCAGCAATGCAAAACTCCAGGACCGTGAAATATCAAGGAAATATGACACCACCAAAAGGTCACAATAGTCTTCTGATAACTGAACCCAAAGACAAGGACAAATGGTTAACTCTCCAACGCACTAGACAAATAATTCAAAAAAGCTGTTTTCAGGAGACAGTGAGCTACAAGAAAACACAGACAGTTCAACAAAATCAGGAAAACAATACACAAATAAAATAAGAAGTTTAGCAAAAGAGAATCCATAAGAATCAACCATAAATTCTGGAGCCAAAGAATCAATGAATGACATGAAAATACAACACAAAGCATCTAACAGTGGACCTGATCAATCAGAAGAAAGAATAGTGAGACTGAAGACAGGAACTTTGAAAATATCAAGTCAAAGGAGAACAAAGTAAAAAGAATGAAAAGGGTTGAAGAAAGTCTGTGTGATCTATAAGATACGATCCTAAGGACCAATTTGTGAATCACCAGAGTTCCAAGACAAGCAGAGAGGGAAAAGGGGGCAGAGAGCTTATTTAAAGAAATAATGGCCAAGAACATCCCAAAGCTGGGGAGAGATATAGATACCCAAGTTCATGAAACCCATAGGTCACCAAACAAAATCAACTTAAAAGATCCTTCCCAAGACACATTATAATAAAACTCAAAAATCAAAGGTAAGAGGAGAATCTTAAAAGCAGCAGAAGAAAAAAATCTTGTGACTTCCAAGGGAACCCCCCCAATAAGACTGTCAGCAGATTTCTCAGCAGAAACCCTCCAGGCCAGGAATTAGCAGGATAATATACTCAAAGTGCTGAAAGATAAAAACTGCCAATAAAGAATACTTCACTCAGCAAAGCTGTCCTTAAAAAATGAAAGACTTTCCTAGACAAAAAAAAGCTAAGAAAATTCTTCACCACTAGACCTGCCCTATAAGAAGTGCTGAAAGGAGTTCTTCAAGATGAAATGTAAGGATGCTAATAACACAAAAATATATAAAAATATACAACACAATAGTAAAACCAAGTATACAGTCAAGTTCAGGATACTATAAAACTTTAATATGGCAAAGCATTAACCACTTAACTCTAGTGTAAAGATTAAAGGATGACAATTTAATATTTAAATAACTATAGGTACAATAATTTGTTAGTAAATATGGGATATAAAAAGGGGTAAATTGTGATATTAAAAACACAGGGAAGTAAAAGGGTAAACCTTTTGTGTGCAATTGAATTAAGTCTTTAGTGTAAAATAGACTGTTATGTCTGTAAGCTGTTTTATGTAAGTTTCATGGTAACCATGCAATAAAGATCTACAGTAGATTCACAAAAGATAAAGAAAAAGGAATCAAACCATTTCACAGCAGAAAATCATCAACTCATAAAGGAAGGCAGGAAGAAAGGAACAAGGTACTACAAACAGCCAGAAAACAGTAAGATGGCATTTGTAAGTCCTTACCTGTAATTACTCTAAGTGTAAATGAATTGTATTCTCCAAACAAAAGACACAGAGTGGCTAGATGGATAAAAAAACAAGACCTATCAATTTGCTGCCTACAAGAAATTCACTTCCTTTAAGGATACACATCATTTTCAAGTGAAGAGATGGAAGAATATATTCCATGATGGTGAAAACCAAAAGAGAGCATGGGTAGCTATGCTTATACCAGACAAAACAGACTGTAAGCCCCCCAAAAAGAGACAAGGAAGGTTATTAAATAATGATAAAGGGATCAATTCATCAAGAAGATATCATAGGACTTCACGGGTGGTGCAGTGGGTAAGACTCCGACTGCCAATACATAGGACATAGGTTCATTGCCTGGTGCGGGGAGATCCCACGTGCCACAGAGCAACCAAGCCCATGTGCTACAACCACTGAGTCCAAGTGCTGCAACCACTGACACCTGTGCGCCTAGCTCCTATGCTCCGAGCCAAGTGAGGGCACCGCAGTGAGAAGCTTGTGCACTGCAAGAAGGAGTAGCCCCCGCTCACTGCCGTAAAGAAAGCCCACGCAAAGCAATGAAGACCCAACACAGCCAAAAATAAATGAATAAATCATTTTTTTAAAAAAGAAAATAAATGACCCAATCAAAAAATGTGCCAAAGAACTAAACAGACATTTCTCCAAAGAAGACATACAGACGGCTAACAAACACATGAAAAGATGCTCAGCATCACTCTTTATCAGAGAAATGCAAATCAAAACCACTATGAGGTACCATTTCATGCCAGTCAGAATGGCTGTGATCTAAGTCTACAAGCAATAAATGCTGGAGAGGGTGTGGAGAAAAGGGAACCCTCTTACACTGTTGGTGGGAATGCAAACTAGTACAGCCACTATGGAGAACAGTGTAGAGATTCCTTTAAAAAACTGGAAATAGAACTGCCTTATGACCCAGCAATCCCACTGCTGGGCATACACACTGAGGAAACCAGAATTGAAAGAGACACATGTACCCCAATGTTCATTGCAGCACTGTTTATAATAGCCAGGACATGGAAGCAACCTAGATGTCCATCAGCAGATGAATGGATAAGAAAGCTGTGGTACATATACACAATGGAGTATCACTCAGCCATTAAAAAGAATACATTTGAATCAGTTCTAATGAGGTGGATAAAACTAGAGCCTATTATACAGAGTGAAGTAAGCCAGAAAGAAAAACACCAATATAGTATACTAATGCATATATATGGAATTTAGAAAGATGGTAACGATCACCCTGTATGCAAGACAGCCAGAGAGACACAGATGTATAGAACAGTCTTTTGGACTCTGTGGGAGAGGGAGAGGGCGGGATGATTCGGGAGAATGGCATTGAAACATGTATAATATCATATATGAAACGAATCGCCAGTCCAGGTTCGATGCAGGATACAGGATGCTTGGGGCTGGTGCACTGGGATGACCCAGAGGGATGGTACAGGGAGGGAGGTGGGAGGGGGGTTCAGGATGGGGAACACGTGTATACCCATGGTGGATTCATGTTGATGTATGGCAAAACCAATACAATATTGTAAAGTAATTAGCCTCCAATTAAAATAAATAAATTTATATTTAAAAAATAAAATAAAAATATAAAAAAAGAAGATATAACAATCAAAAATATATTAATATATATCCTCAACATCAGAGTACCTAACTATGATAAGCAAATACTAACAGATCTGAAGGGAGAGATAGACAACAATACAATACTAGCAGGGGACTTCAATAGCTAACTTTCGACAATGGATAGACATCCAGAGAGGAAATCAACCAGGAAACGTTAGACTCGATGTGCACGTTAGATAAAACTGACCTAACAAATGTGTACAGAACATCCCATCCAACAGCAGTAGAATAACACTGTTCTCAAGAACACATGGAACATTGTCCATGATACAGAATATGATAGATCACAAAATGAGTCTTAGCACATTCAGTCAGTTCAGTTCAGTCACTCAGTCGTGTCCGACTCTTTGCGATCCCATGAACTGCAGCATGCCAGGCCTCCCCGTCCATCACCAACTCCCGGAGTTCACTCAGACTCACGTCCATCGAGTCAGTGATGCCATCCAGCCGTCTCATCCTCTGTCGTCCCCTTCTCCTCCTCCCTCCAATCCCTCCCAGCATCAGAGTCTTTTCCAATGAGTCAACTCTTTGCATGAGGTGGCCAAAGTACTGGAGTTTCAGCTTCAGCATCATTCCTTCCAAAGAACACCCAGGACTGATCTCGTTTAGAATGGACTGGTTGGATCTCCTTGCAGTCCAAGGGACTCTCAAGAGTCTTCATTAAAAAGATTTAAATCACACCTAGTATCTTTCCCAACTACAGTGGTATTACCCTAGAAATTAATAGGAGGAAAGCTGAAAATTCACAAGTATATGAAAATTTAATATACTCCTGAACAACTAAGAGGTCAAAGAAGAAATCAAAAGGGAAATTAAAAAAAACCTTGAAACAAACAAAAGTGGAAATACAATAAACCAAAATTTACAGGATACTGCAAAAAGCAGTTCTAAGAAGTAAGTTTATAGTAGTAAATGCCTACATTAACAGAAAAAAAGGAAGATTTCAAATAAACAACCTAACTTTACAACCTTTAGAAAAAGACCAAATTAAGAAGCCCAAAATTAGCAGAAGGAAGAAATTAACAAAGAGCAGAGCAGAAATAAATGAAATAGAGACCAGAAAAGTAATCAAAAAGACCTGCAAAACTTAGAGCTGTATTTTTAGACAATAAACAAAATTGACAACCTGTTAGCTAGACTAAGAAAAAGAGAGAACACTCAAAATCTGAAATGGAAGAGTAGGTGTTAAAACTGATTTCATGGATACAAAGGATAAGAGATTACTATGATTAATTATACACCAACAAACTGGATAACCTAAAAGAAACAGACAAATTCCCAGAAACAGATAAGCTACCCAGACTGAATCAGGAGTTGTTAATCAAGGGATACAAATTTCAGGTATAAGATGAATAAGTTCTGGGCATCTACTGTACAGCATGATGATTACAGCTAATAACACTGTATTATATACCTAGGAGTGGTTAAGAGGTAGATCTTAAATGTTTTCACCACAAAAGAAAACAGTATTAATAATTTTGTAACATAATGGAGGTGCTGGCTCACGCTAAGGTGGTGATCATTTTGCAAGATAAGTACATCAGACTAACACACTGTATACCTTAATCTTACACAATGTCATATGTCAATTACATCTCAATAAAGCTGGAAAAATAAATACATAAATAAATGCCTTCTCTAAAAAACAAAGAACTGACTTAACTGGATGGGTACAGTGGGATCATTAAAAGCTTATTTGGGTCTGTATGAATCATTTTAACTATCAGGGCTTCTCAGGTGGTAAATGTCTTGAGTCTTCTCAGGAGACTTAAGAGATGGGGGTTCGATCCCAGGGCTGGGAAGATCCCCTGGAGTAGGAAACGGCAACCCACTCTCTTATTCTTGCCTGGAAAATTCCATGGCCAGAGGAACCTGGAGGGCTACAGTCCGTGTGGCTGCAGAGTCGGACGCGACTCAGCACATACGCGCACACACACACACACACACACACAGTTTTTGACTCATCGTGTAAGACGTGGTTTTTCAAAATGGTGCTGCTGGGCCCAAATGCTTCCTGATCCTTCCTTCTGTCACTAGCCCGGAGCCAAAGGTCAAATGACAATATTTGAACAAACGTCCTTAAAAGACAACACATAAACCTAAATATGACAAAAAAAAAAAAAAAAATGAAGTCTTTCAATGCAGAAGAAACAACTATCATGCACTAGTACATCTGAATCTAATTTTTAAGTCTGGTTCTCACCTGAAACTAAACCTCTATGAACATCTAAACTCATCTTATTCTTTTTTTTAAGATGTTAATTTTTTTTTTTTAAATGTGGAACATTTTTAGTCTTTATTGAATTTGTTACAATACTGCTTGTTTTATGTTTTGGTTTTTTGGCCACAAGACATATGGGATCTTAAGTCCCCAACTAGGGATTGAATCTGCATCTCCTGTACTGGAAGGTGAAGCCTTAACCACTGGACCACCAGGGAAAGCCCCCATCCTGGCCTTCTTCCGATGTGTCTTCTTCCATCATATAGATCAATGTTTCACCACCTGGACTGCATAAGGGAAGTATACGGGGAGCGTTTTCAAGATACTGACGTGCTCTACCCCCAAAAGATTGATTTCATTGTTCTGACTGCAACCTGGAATCAGGAATTTTTTCTGAGATAGAATTCACGTTCTGATACTGAGGGTAATAATCCGTTAAATCCATCACACCCGGGGCGCGGCATCACTGATTAAGCTTGCCTTAACTGTTGCTATCTATACAAATGACTTGCACATCCGCCAAGAGGCACATAGCCCAAATGATAAGATGTTTGCCCAAGTTGTTTTCCGGGAACTTGGAGTCAGCTGTGTCTAGTTCAGGCTTGAACCTGTTAAGACTGAGCATCTGGGAGGGCCTCGTAAAACCTGAAAAACCTAGAGCGGGAACCCTGGGGAAGCGGGTGACGTCGTGGCTCCAAGGATGTTCCTCGAACCAGGACCAGGGCTGCCCTCCTCTCACCCCTCTCCCGGGTGGGCCCCAGGTGAGTTATCATGCACCTCACACACGACAGCGTGATTCTCCTCGTCTTGGGCCTCGATGAGCTCAGCCAGGAAGTACTCGCCATATGTCTCCTTCAGGATGGTGTCATGGTGTAGGAATATTGGCATGAGGTCGTCGTGATCTTCCACCCTGTCAAAGGAAAGGCCTAAATCAGTGTTGGTTCCTCCATCTGCTCCTTTGACCCTGTCTTAAATGCCAGGGATAGAGCAACACACCCAAGAAATGGACTTACATCGTAATGGGGGGAATAGACAAGAATGTAACAAACAAGTCTCCTGGAACATTTCAAAGTGCGACCAATTGCTTTGGGATGGAGAGTGAGGGGGCCAAGGGGTCAGGGATAGGACACCTGAGTGAGACCCGAATGGAGAGATGGGGAGGAAGCTATGTCGAGACCTGGAGGTGGGCTGTACCAGGCAGAAGGGACACACTCACTGGCTGGGTGCAGACTGCAGGCGCAGCATCACTCGTGAGCCAAAGGACAGGAAGATGGGCACAGCACCTCCCATGTGTGTTTCAAGGAGTACTGTTTCTACAACACTGCTTCCAGCACCCCCTTCCTCCCCTTAGAAGAAAACCATAATCTAAAAACACTTTTCTGCTATAGGGTCCCTCATGGATTATCACAGGTAAGACGTAAAGGTTCTGGGAATGACTATGATAAAGACTATTTCCTTCAAGGGGCCCATGGTGCCCTTTGCTCCTGAGATGCCTACTTCCATGGAGGAGGAGATGCTGGTTTGCAGGTAACGAAGCTCTGCTCCCTACCCTGGGCACAACTACCTCAAGCCTCCTTCCCACGACTGCCTATCATGACCTTGACCCGCAGTGTGGGCAGGGATGGGAGACCCAAGAACCAAGTTTATGGCAGCACAGTGGTGCTGGCCCTTGGCTTTCATTTTGCTGCCATATTACATGTTTGTTTCTTCTTTGTAGCAGATTCTTGATTATGCTATTATATATATATATATAGAGAGAGAGAGAGAGAGAGAGATTAACGCTATTCTAGTTTTCCTGTCTAGGGTATTCTTATACATTTTCCTGGTCCTTTTCTTTTAAAAATGTTCCATATTTGTATTGCTTTTCTCATATAACTGATTTGGCTACCAGCCTTTATCCCCCCTCTTCTTTCATTACTCTGCCATCTCATGGGGCTTCTCAGGTGACACTAGTGGTAAAGAATCCACCTGCCAATGTAAGAGACATAAGAGATGCAGGTTTGATCCCTGGGTTGGGATGATATCCCACTCTAACTTCTGGTATGTTCTTTTTGATGTTACTAGCAGCTCCATCTAATGAATGGCAAAGACTCTCCCCTTGACCAGACTCTGACCCGGGACACTTGAAGTCTCTTCTTGACTAATTCTGAGCCCTGGCCTGAATATCTGAACAAATACTAGCAGTTACTTAGGACAGCTCAAGGCCACATCCCTAGGATGATGTGAGACTGCCTTAAAGTGCCTGCCTGAGCAAGCTCAGGTTGCCAGGAGAATTTCCAGCTTGTTCCAGCCCACACCTGTGGTTACCCTGTCTCCCAGCATCTGCAGGAGGGCAGGAGCCTGGCTTCTACACTCAGACGAGTCTCATAGAGGCTCTCTCATTTTCACTCTCTCATTTTCTCTTTTTTAAAAATTTTTGATAAAGCCCACTTTATTTCATTAAACTACAGATTGATATTAATGAGCATATATCCTTTTGCCTGGAATGACTTCTATTTGCTTCTATAGGTTAATTGATGTTCATTAGATATGATCACAAGCATACTACACAGTATTTTATGTTTCAACAGATTTTAAATTACATTGTAGCTAATATATATCTATTATTGTATGTAACGTATTATTTCTACTACCTTAAAGTTCATAGCATATAATTGCTTTGTTTTAGTCAAATATCTAATACAGCAGAATAGTTCACTTGCTGACAACACCAGATAATAATTTTCTCAGTCATAATTGCTATTCCCATGGACGGAGGAGCCTGGTAGGCTGCAGTTCATGGGGTCGCTAGAGTCCGACACGACTGAGCGACTTCACTTTCACTTTTCACTTTCATGCATTACAGAAGGAAATGGCAACCCACTCCAGTGTTCTTGCCTGGAGAATACCAGGGAGGG
>NW_011494635.1:1170440-1171303 GCF_000754665.1 Bison bison bison | reverse complement strand
TGGCTGCCGTCTATGGGGTCGCACAGAGTCGGACACGACTGAAGCGACGCAGCAGCAGCAGCAGCAGCATTACAAGAAAATACCAATATATTGATTCTAAATAAGAACTTAAAGAATAAGATCACTGCCTGAATTTAAATTTCAGTCTTTTTTCCTTTGGGTCTTCTATGCAGTTTCTTCTTCTCTTAGATACTGCATAATTTGTCATTATAAAAAAATCTTTTTAAAATAAAAACATTTCTATGAGAAACAATCATCATAACATTAAGTTGCTTTTTTTTACTCCAACTATTAGCTATAATGCAATTTTAAAATATAATTTTTCTTGATCTGTATCTCTATGAAGTATCTCTACAATACCCTCAGAATTGAAATTATTACAGTTTGAATTTAAAAGATGATGCAGATTTCAGTTTTCTTGTGAGATTTTGATAATGTTACTTGATTCTTCCTTTTATTCTCCATTGTTGATATCAGCAGACTGTCTGCCCGTTCTGTAGATCACAATATATAATCGAAAGAATAACTCTTGGATCCAATGCTTTAAATTCCTGCAGGATAAACTAATCACATAAATTCCAAATTTTTTTCTCCCTCCCTTCCTTCCCTCTTTTCCTCCCTTCCTTCGTGTAGTATTTTCACTTCAGAAGGCCCAGTCACCTCTGTACAAATGAAAGCTGAGTTTGGTCCACCCTGGACCACACTCCCAATGGAGTTCCCTCCCAGTGGTTATTTAGGATTAAAATCTGTCCTTACCAGAGTCCTGCTTTGTTTGACCTTTGATGTCTGCACACCCTGGAGCCCATAGCCCAGGGGCAACAGTGACAGCCAACGTGGAAGGGACTCCCCCCACCACAGGCACT
>NW_011494635.1:1164613-1170340 GCF_000754665.1 Bison bison bison | reverse complement strand
CTGCCCCGGGGGTGCCATCGCTAGGCCTGTTTGCCAGGAGTGGCTATGTGGTCCGAAGGGGGGCCCTCTGGGGAGTGAACCCGCCCCAGCCCTCCAGCCTGCCTCTGACTCCCCTGCTGAGACTACCGCCCAGATCTCCTCACTGTGTGGCCTTGGGGGTCTCACCTACAAGACGGTAGAGACGAGGAGAGTCAGGGGGTACAGTGTCCAGACACAGGGAAGCCCTCAAGGTTACTCTCTCGCAGGCATTCAGCCCCCGGCAGCATCTGCTATGGTGCTATTCACATGCCATCCACCACCACCCCCTACCATCTGACACACTCTGAAACCCCTGCCGGCAACCTCCATCTGAGTGCCCAAGCCCTCTGCTGGGAGAGCCAAGAAGGCCCCACTGCATTCAGGACACCCCTCCCTTCCCCACACCACAGCCTGCAGAAGGGCGCTGCTAACAGAGGTGGCTTTTCTCTGTAAACAGAGTCCTCAGTGATAGTACTTAAAAAAAAAGATTCTAGGCTAGAATATACAACCAATCCATTTTCAAATATCTTGCCAAAAATTAAAGCCCCCACCAATATTTTTTTAAGAATTTAAAAAATATTGATTTATTATTTAGACTGTGCCGGGTCTTAGTTGCAGCATGTGAACTCTTAGTTGCGGCATGTGGGATCTAGTTCCCTGACCAGGGATTGAACCCGGGTCCCCCCGCACTGGAACTGCAAAATCTTTAATGCCTGGACCACCAGGGAAGTCCCAATATTAGTTCAGTTCAATTCAGTCACTCAGTTGTGTCTGACTCTTTGTGACCCCATGGACTGCAAGATGCCAGGCTTCCCTGTCCATCACCATCTCCTGGAGCTTGCTCAAACTCATGTCCATTAAGTCAGTGATGCCATCCAACCATCTCATCCTCTGTCATCCCCTTCTACTCCTGCCTTCCACTTTCCCAGCATCAAGGTCTTTTCCAATGAGTCAGTTCTTCGCATAAGATGGCCCAAGTATTGGAGTTTCAGCTTCAACATCAGTCCTTCCAATGAATGTTCAGGATTGATTTCCTTTAGGATGGACTGGTTGGATCTCCTTGAAGTCCAAGGGACTCTCAAGAGTCTTCTCCAACACCACAGTTCAAAAGTATCAATTCTTCAGTGCTCAGCTTTCTTTATAGTCCAACTCTCACATCCATACATGACTATTGGAAAAACCATAGCTTTGACTAGATGGACTTTTGTCAGCAAAGTAATGTCTCTGCTTTTTAATATGCTGTCTAGGTTGGTCATAGCTTTTCTTCAAGAGGTAATTATTTTAAATTATGTGAAAGTAATTCAATATCCTAATCATTTTAAGAGAACAGAGACAGCTATCACTCAGAGAACTCCAAAATCAACTGTGTACCATGGGTTTTTATCCATATGATGGACACAAAAACACTACTTCGTGGTATAAAAATCAAGAATAAAGGCTCAGAGAGACCCAGGGCCGAATGCCTAATCATGAGCCCTCGGCAGCCTGTGAACAAAGTGATTCATAATCACACCTCAGTACTTATTCTTCTGGGAAAAAGAAGAAAGAAAATCCAAGCTGTGGAGCTCCGAAGAGTCTCTCCCTTAAGCCCATCCCCAAAATGTATAAAGAGGAACCTGCTCTGCAAGCATGTTCCTTGGGGTAATCAATGGTTTATGCTCTTGCATCAGCCCCGGTGCTAATGATAAGGTATGACATCAGCCTCTCGTAGTCTCAAATGGCATGTGACAAAGACTAGCCCCTTGGAAATAAGACACCCCAGCTACTGAAAACAACTCATTCAGGAAAGTGTTTAAATTTGTGCACTGCCTGCTCAGAAGGTAAAGACTCTGCCTGCAATGCAGGAGACCAGAGTTCGATCCCTGTGTTGAGAAGATCCTCTGGAGAAAGAATGGTAACCTACTCCAGCATTCTTGCCTGGAGAATTCCATGGACAGAGGAGCCTGGGAAACGGTTACAGTCCATGGGGTTGCAAAGAGTCAGACACAACTGAGCAACTTTCACTTTCACTTTGCCACTCAGATAGGAAAGCCACTTCTCCTGGAGCCGTTGGGCACAGCAGGGCCACGTGGCCAGCACCTCCATGACCCCCAGTGTTTAGGTGGTGATGACTCAGAAGGTTACAGTTGATTAACACAAAGTATTGACACACGGGGAAGACGCTGCTGAGTAAGCAGTAACCTTCCTTTACATCTTGCAGCCGTTATGAGGCTTGGAGTGGACGACGACCCCCATGCTATGGAACTAGTTACAGACTATTTTATTTTAACCTGTTTGGAGGAAACAAAAGGCCCTTCCCATAGAAACTGGTTTGATCCCTCAGGCCCCTAAATGCCCATCAGACTCTGAGAACCATGCCAGATGAAAGCAGGCTGGAATCCAAAGCTGAAGAAAATCAACAGCCTCTCAGGACACCTGGCTTGGGGTCCAGTGTCCCGGAAGCCCTGGAGAAGGCAAGGTGAAGGACGACAGGGACCTGTGGGCTCTTGCTGGCTTCCTGGGAGGTGGGGAGGAGGAAGAACAGGCTCACTCCCCACCTCCTCCGTGTTAGTGAGGAGGGCTTTCAAGGAACAGCGTGATGCCAGACCCCAGGGCACTTGCCCAGCTGCTGGCATGGTCCCTTGATGGCAGGTGGCTCCCTCATCATCCTGACCTCTCTTCTGCAGCATCAAGTGTGGAAGAGAGCCCTCAGAAGGCTTCCCTGGACAGGGAGATGCACGTTGTTTACTTGCCAGCAAAGAAACCGCTGCAAACGCATAGATGGAAAGCTCATGCTCACGGGCTGTAAACGACGGCTGCAGCCCACCTTTGTGTTCGGGATACTGGCACAGCTTCCTCTCTGCTGCCTGAAGGCATCTGCCACAGCCGGAGAGGATCTGCATGATTAGCGAGACTTGAGAATGTGTCATTGGAAAAGGGATTCTGATGTCACTTTAAACGCCATAAATATTGTATTTCTTCAAGCCTGAGAGTGCGTGCATATATGTGTGTATGCGGAGGGGGTGTCCCTGGTGGCTCAGCGGGAAAGAACCCACCTGACAATGCAGGAGATGCACTTTTGATCCCCTGGAGGAGGAAATTGCAACCCACTCCAGTATTCTTGCCTGGAAATGCCATTCTTGCCGGGAAATCCCATGGACAGAGGAGCCTGGAGGGCTACAGTCCGTGGGGTCACAAACAGTTGGACAAGACTGAGTGACCAAACAATATTCTTTAAGAAATCAGTGAAGACAGAAAAATTCAGAGAATCCAGTTTAGTGGTCGTGCTAAAGAATGCCGCGTATTTGCTTAAACCAACCCCTAACACAACTGGTTTTAATTTGGAGTTGGAGAACCTACAGTAGCTGCCAACTTGGCACCCAGATTTTTCTTTTTATTCAGACGTGTGAAACAAAGCACCTTTTTCTTTCCAAGATCTCTTGTGACCTCTAGTGGTCTTCTCTCGGAGAATCATATCCATCATTTCTAAACTGTATGTTCCATTCAAAACTTTAAAATGGGTTTTGGAACCCTTTAGCCTCTGCTCATTGGAAAATGTCATGATTTTAACAAGTTGTGGAGGACTTCGGGATAACTTCAAAGCACATTTGGGCCAGCTAGAGGCTCCTGAACTTCCACCACTGCGATCTGATCTACATTGGCACATCTCTGCTCCAGTTGGACTGTGAACCAAATTCTATCTGCTGGGTCACTTATCAGGACCCAGGAAGACCAGTGGGGAAATTCCGAACTGCCCCACGTATTCTTTTTGAATCCTTTAGTATATTTATCACTCAAACATCAGAATGTTTATTTACATGAAATTGCTTAGAAGTCAAGCTTAAGTGGATTCCTAAAAAATCATGAGACTATCAAACGCTTAATAAAAATAACTGCTTTAAAAGGTGAAAAGTTAGCATTTTAAAAACACAATCTTAAAAGTCCTAATTTTTTCATCTATTTTAAATAGCAATAATGCTGACCTAACTTAATTTCTGTTATTAGCAAAAAAAAGCAGTATTATATTAAGGAAACTTTAAGTTACTTTCAGTTCAGTTCAATTCAGTCACTCAGTCATGTCCAACTCTTTGCGACCCCATGAATCGCAGCACGCCAGGCCTCCCTGTCCATCACCAACTCCTGGAGTTCACCCAAACTCATGTCCATCAAGTCGGTGATGCCATCCAGCCATCTCATCCTCTGTTGTCCCCTTCTCCTCCTGCCCCCAATCCCTCCCAGTAGTGATTTCATGTAGCATATTTGGCATCTATCGACCTGGGGAGTTCCTCTTTCAGTATCCTATCATTTTGCCTTTTCATACTGTTCATGGGGTTCTCAAGGCAAGAATACTGAAGTGGTTTGCCATTCCCTTCTCCGGTGGACCACATTCTGTCAGACCTCTCCACCATGACCTATCCGTCTTGGGTGTAAGTTTCTTTACAACCCTGATTGACGGCACGATTATAATCCTTACCTTGGTAAGTACTCTCCCAACCCCGTGAGGACTTGAAAAAGGTAGGTTTCTTCCCAGAAAGCCCATTTCAATAGTTTCTACATCTGAGAACATCTCAAATCCACCAGCAGTGATGAATCAAGTCCATGATAGGTAATAAAGGTGTGTCTAGAAGCAGCTGTGCTTTCCTTCATATTTCATACAAAACACAGAACAGTAACTGTGATCATTAGTTTCTAAGTAGAAGGGGACACTACAGCACAATACAGATGAGTCAAAGAAATGGGACTGGGGATGATCACATCAGTATGCTGGCTCTGAATATGTTGCTAGGTAAACAGCAGAAGTATAATCATATCCCCAAACCCTTCACTGGTTTGTTATCTTAAGGATTGTGTTCTTCACTATTAATTATCAGTGCAAGTAACAACAGATGTCAGAAAATAAATGTAGGGGAAACGAGAAATGAGGCAGCCTAAGTGGATGCGTGGCCGCACCCATCTGACTCCAAAATGGTTTTTTCCTGCATCATTAAGGAGGGAGCTTGTCCACATGAGTGCTGTTTCCAGATATCTGAAGAACTACGCCTGCAGGTGTCAAAACTCGAATTGGGACACTGTGGAGGGAGGACCTCCTAAGCTGTGCCACCGCCCCCACCTGCAAGCAAAAACACTAATTCTAACGACACCATAACTGCCTCTACATTTCAGTGCTACCCCCCAAATTCTCTTCTTATAAGCATCCCTCCCTCTCTACAAAGAACCCCCTGTCATCTCTTGGCCACCAGGACCACGTTCCTCTCGTGAACTACTTTTGGCAGATTTTCTGGACAGCTCACTCTCAGAGGGAGGCTAAATAAGCAAGACCTCAGGGAAAAGGGGAAATGGGAGGTTTAGTTCAGGCCGAGGGGAAGGTTGGCGTTCTTAACATTCAAGTTTGCAAGAGTAAAAGGAAGAAAGGAAGAAGGAGGTGGGAAGACGAGAACTGGGGAGACCAGCTCCTGACCCCCAGTTCCTGTGTGCTCCTAGGAGCCAGCGCTGGGCGGGGCACACCCTACAGCGGGCTTCTCGAGCCACCTGCGTCCTGAAGTGGCAGAAGCCGCATCACTGAGTTAGCCAAGATGCCACTTACTTTTTACACAATGGAAGAAACAGGTGATTTTTCTCCCCCATAATTCATTTATTTTGTAACTGGATGTTTTTACCTCTTAATCTCCCTCGCTTACTCCACTCATTCCCCACCCCCCCAAACAAACACCAGAAACAGGGGATTTTGAG
>NW_011494635.1:1158997-1164474 GCF_000754665.1 Bison bison bison | reverse complement strand
ATATATATAAATTATATATATATAATTTCTATATTATAATAACGTCTTGATGAATATCTATGTCAAAAAAACATAAGCTTTAAAATTCCCCAAGGAAATAACAATTTGCACAATCCAAATTCCATATACTTTTCGTATACATTTTAAGAGAATTCAGAGTGTGGAGGTTTGGGGAGACTGGAAGAGGCATGGAAGCCCTGAGCCCTTCCCCACATCCTGCCTTGTGCATTTCGTCCATCAGCTGACATTTCTTTAATGGATATAGAATTATTCAATTATTACCGTCTTTACAATGAGTGTAGGTAGTTTGTGTTTTTCAGGGAATAGGAAACATTTTAGATGATTATATTTATCTAAACAATTCAGATAAGCATTTTATCTAAATTGTTGAATTTATAGAATTGAATCTTTTCAGTGTCTGTAAAATGAAGTTTACAGTGAAAAGTTAAAGTTACTCAGTTGTGTCTGACTCTTTGCTACCCCCACGGACTCTACAGTCCATGGAATTCTCTAGGCCAGAATACTGGTGTGGGTGGCCTCTCCCTTCTCCAGGGGATCTTCCCAACCCAGGGATCGAACCCAGGTCTCCTGCACTGCAGGCAGATTCTTTACCAACTGAGCTATCAGGGAAGCCCCTCAATGTCTGTAGGATCTGTACTAATATCACTTCTTTCAATCCTGCTATTGGTAGTAAGTCTACTCTCCTTTTCTTTTTGCTTGATAAGTTTGGCTAGGAGTTCATCAGTTTTATTCATCTCATCTGTGTCTTTTAAAATGCCAAATCCAACGGTCTCTTTTTTGTAATCAAATTATTTGATCTCCCTACAAATTATTTGATTTGCCACTTTAAGAGTCTTTGACTTCTGTGACTCTCTTCCAATTTTCTTTATTATTGTTAAGAGTTTCATCTTTCAAAATTCTGCTCTAATTCTCTGCTTTTTACTTTAAAATACCCCCCTAAACTAGACCATCTCTTTTGTTCTCACGATCTCCTCAAACTCTCTCCTCTACATATAGCACTATTATTTTTACCTTTGGTTAATGAATCCACCATTCCCCAGTTCAGATCAGTTGCTCAGTCGAGTCTGACTCTTTGAAACCCCATGGACTGCAGCACACTAGGCCTCCCTGTCCATCACCAACTCCCAGAGTATACTCAAACTAACGTCCATTGAATCGGTGATGCCATCCAACCATCTCATTCTCTGTCGTCCCCTTCTCCTCCTGCCTTCAATCTTTCCCAGCATCAGGGTCTCTCAAATGAGTCAGTTCTTCACATCAGGTGGCCAAAGTATTGGAGTTTCAGCTTCAACATCAGTCCTTTCAATGAATATTCAGGACTGATTTCCTTTAGGATGGACTGGTTGGATCTCCTTGCAGTCCAAGGGACTCACAAGAGTCTTTTCCAACACCACAGTTCAAAAGTACCAATTCTTCAGTGCTCAGCTTTGTTTATGGTCCAACTCTCACATCCATACATGACTACTGGAAAAACCAAAGCTTTGACTAGATGGACCTTCGTTGCAAATAATGTCTCTGCTTTTTAATATGCTGTCTAGGTTGGTCATAACTTTTCTTCCAAGGAGCAAGTGGCTTTTAATTTCATGGCTGCAGTCACCATCTGCAGTGATTTTGGAGCCCCCCAAAATAAAGTCTGTCACTGTTTCCACTGTTTTCCCATCTATTTGCCATGAAGTGATGGGACCAGATGCCATGATCTTAGTTTTCTGAATGTTGAGTTTTAAGCCAACTTTTTCACTCTCCTCTTTCACTTTCATCAAGAGGCTCTTTAGTTCTTCGCTTTCTGCCATAAGGGTGGTTTCATCTGCATATTGAGGTTATTGATATTTCTCCCGGCAATCTCAATACCAGCTTGTGCTTCTTCCAGCCCAGCATTTCTCATGATGTACTCTGCATATAAGTTAAATAAGCAGGGTGACAATACCAGTCTGTTGTTCCATGTCCAGTTCTAAGTGTTGCTTCCTGACCTGCATACAGATTTCTCAGGAGGCAGGTAAGGTGGTCTGGTAGTCCCATCTCTTTCAGAATTTCCCACAGTTTGTTGTGATCCACACAGTCAAAGGCTTTAGCATAGTCAATAAAGCAGAAATAGATGTTTTTCTGGAACTCTCTTGCTTTTTCAATGATCCAGTGGATGTTGGCAGTTTGATCTCTGTTTCCACTGCCTTTTCTAAATTCAGCTTGAACATCTGGAAGTTCATGGTTCACGTACTGTTGAAGCCTGGCTTGGAGAATTTTGAGCACTACTTTGCTAGCACGTGAGATGAGTGCAATTGTGTGGTAGTTTGAGCATTCTGTGGCATTGCCTTTCTTTGAGATTGGAATGAAAACTGACCTTTCCAGTCCTGTGGTCACTGCTAAGTTTTCCAAATTTGCTGGCATATTGAGTGCAGCACTTTCACAGCATCATCTTTTAGGATTTGGAATAGTTCAACTGGAATTCCATCACCTCCACTAGCTTTGTTAGTAGTGAAGCTTCCCAAGGCGCACTTAACTTCGCATTCCAGGATGTCTGGCTCTAGGTAAGTGATCACACCATCGTGATTATCTGGGTCATGAAGATCTTTTTTGTATAGTTCTTCTGTGTATTCTTGCCACTCTTCTTAATATCTTCTGCTTCTGTTAGGTCCATACCATTTCTGTCTGGTCATAGCAAACACCCTCTTCCAACAATACAAGAGAAGACTCTATACATGGATATCATCAGATGGTCAATACCAAAATCAGATTGATTATATTCTTTGCATGCAAAGATGGAGAAGCTCTATACAGTCAGCAAAAACAAGACTAGGAGCTGACTGTGGCTCAGATCATGAACTCCTCATTGCCAAATTCCTACTTAAATCGATGAAATTAGGGAAAACCACTAGACCATTCAGGTATAACCTAAATCAAATCCTGTAGGATTATACAGTGGAAGTGACAAATAGATTCAAGGGATTCGATCTGATAGAGTGCCTGAAGAACTATGGACAGAGGTTTATGACATCGTATAGGAGGCAGGGATCAAGACCATCCCCAAGAAAAAGAAATGCAAAAAGGCAAAATGATTGTCTGAGGAGGCCTTACAAATAGCTGTGAAAAGAAGAGAAGTGAAAGGCAAAGGAGAAAAGGAAAGATATACCTATCTGAATGGAGAGTTCCAAAGAATATAAAGGAGAGTTAAGAAAGCCTTCCTCGGTGACCAACGCAAAGAAATAGAGGAAAACAGTAGAATGGGAAAGACCAGAGGTCTCTTCAAGAAAATTAGAGATATCAAGGGAACATTTCATGCAAAGATGGGGACAATAAAGGACAGAAATGGTATGGACCTAACATAAGCAAAAGATATTAAGAAAAGGTGGCAAGAATACACCAGCCCCCACTAACCTTGAAAATTCCGCATCACCATCAACTCGTTCTCATTCTTCAACTTCTCTATACAACTGGCAACCAAACTGCACCCTCCATCTCAATCATTTCTTTGCATCTATGCAACTGCCTTGGTCCATTCCGCGACCTGGACCTCTGACTGGTCACTGCCTGAATTCTAGCCGGCATCACTCTTGGACAGACTGTTCTGTGCTACTCCCCTGCAAGTCACTGACCACAGGAAAACCAGTTATTCTTTGACATACAGTCCACACCACGTCTTTCTTCAGTGTTCCCTGCTGGTTCCGAGTTGAAGTCTGCTCATTTCAGTTGCGTGCTTCCTCATAACTGCCCACCTGCCTAATGCTCTCTTGCCTTCATGCCTTTGCCCATCCTGTCCATCTGGCTGAACTCTGACTCATCTCCCCTGACTAGAGTCAGAGGCTACCTTCTCTGTGAAGCCCCTTTTTCATTTACATTTCCCCCACTGAGGTATAATAACATAGTGTAAAATGCACAGGTATTAAAAGTTGATGACTTCTGTCAGCCGCATGCACCCTAATCAATCCACAGAGCGTGGTCTCCCCATCCTGTCCCTCCACCATACTCTTGCCTCTGCCAGGGGCATCTGTTGATCTGGCTTCTGCCATTTTGTACATCATACAAACAGCATACAGTCTTTGTTTCCATGTCTGTATTCTTTCACTCAGCATAAACTTTCTGAGCCTGGTCCACGCTATTGTGTATGCGTATGTGCTCAGTCACTTCAGTCCTGTCTGCCTCTTTGTGACCCCAAGAACTGTGCTCCACCAGGCTCCTCTGTCCATGGAATTCTCCAGGCAAGAATACTGGAGTGGGTTGCCATGTCCTCCTCCAGAGGATCTTCCCAACCAAGGGATTGAACCAACATCACCTGTGTCTCTTGCATTGCAGGTGGATTCTTTACCCACTGACCCACCTGGGAAGCCCACTACTGTGTATATCTGTAGTTTATTCCATTTCATTGCTGAGTAGTATCCATTACACAGAGGGACTGCAGTCTGGTGGACATTTAGATTTTGGAGAGTCTAGGGGTGGTATGAAGCTGTCTTGATCCCTCTCTGTCCTTCCCTCCTCCAAGCTATGAAGCATTACAGCTTGTAAGTGGATCTGTCTCCCCCACTTAACTAACAATATTAGTAATAATGTTGAATTTCCTTGGGCACCTACATGTGATGGGCAGTGTGCTGAGTGCTTGATTTCTGTCAGCTCATCCCATCACTACAACAGTCCCACGTGGCATACAATATCTTCACATCCACTGACAGAGATTAAATCAAGGCCTGCAGAGGCCCGGTTCCTTGTTTAAGTTAACTCATCTGGAGAGGAGTAAAACCAAGATCAAGATCTACCTCTACCTGATGTCATTATTACAAATTCATGATACTACAAGCCTGGTAAATAGTAGGCTCTCCCTGAATGTTCAGCGCTGATTTTCTTTAGGATTGACTGGTTTGATCTCCTTGTAGTCCAAGAGACTCTTGCTTTTTAAAAATTGAGATTTTATACTTTCTAAAGAAACCGAGTACTTATCCAATATGGCAATGATGGGAATTGTCTAGCAATATAGTAGTTAGGACTCTATCCATCCACTGCAAGGGGCACGGACTCAATTCCTGGTTGGGGAACTGAGAGCCCACAAGCTACATGGTGTGGCCAAACCCCACCTCCCCCCAAAAAAAACAGGAACTTTCCTGGTAAGTGGTTAGGACTTCATGCTTCCAATGCAGGGGGTGAGGGTTTGATCCTTGAAGGCCCTTTGTGGCTCAGATGGTAAAGAGTCTGCCTGCAATGCAGGAGACCCAGGTTCAATCCCTGGGTTGGGAAGTTCCCCTGGAGAAGGCAATGGCAACCCACTCCAGTAATCTTGCCTGGAAAATCCCATGGATGGAGGAGCCTGGAAGGTACAGTCCATGGGGTCGAAAAGAGTCGGACATGACTGAGCGACTTCACTTTCACTTTATTTCTGGGGAACTAAGATCCCATATACAGTTGGGCAACACCAGAAACAAACAAAGCACATGAAAAAACACAACAAACAAACACAACCCATGAATATGGTGGGA
>NW_011494635.1:1139688-1158897 GCF_000754665.1 Bison bison bison | reverse complement strand
TGGTGGGATTTCCCTAGCAGTCCTGTGGATGGGACTTGGCCTTCCAATGCAGGGGGCACAGGTTTGATCCCTGGTCGGGGAGCTAAGGTCCCACATGCCTCCGGGCCAAAAGACCAAAACATAAAGCAGAAGCAATACTGCAACAAATTCAATAAAAACTTTTAAAAAGCTCCACATCAAAACAAAAAGTCAAATATGGGGTCTGTCTTTAGAAACTTTTAAGAAGTAAAATCACAGCTTTGCTGACCACATGGCACCAAATGACTCTCAATCATGCACACAATGACTCTCAAACATGCAATCCTATTATGTCATCAAGGGGAACTATAATCGCCTCCAAATGAATGAAAGTTCCTGGGTATTCTAAAGCAATTTCATTCAAGCTATAATTGTTTACAGTAAGAACTGGCGATTTTTAAACTCTCTGTAAGGTAACTGTTGGGCTTCCCAGCTGGCACTAGTGGTAAAGAATCCACCTGCAATGCAAGAGATGTGAGTTCAACTATTGGGTCAGGAAGATCCCCTGGAGGAGGGCACGGCAACCCACTCCAGTATTCTTGCCTGGAGAATCCCATGGAAAATGGAGTCTGACGGGCTACGGTCCATGAGGTCGCACAGAGTTGGACATGACTGAAGCTACTGAGCACGCACGCATGAAGGTAACTGTCGGGGTAAAGGCTTAGGTAACAGGGGGCCTGGCATCAGTCTTACCTGGCTTTGCGGATGTGCAGCTGAGGGTAGTGGTTGTGCCTGTGACACACGTGCACGGCAAAGTCCTCATCATTCGTCAGGCTGGGGACATACCCCACTTGGCTGAACACGGTTATGAGAGTGGAGCCTGAATCCCAGAGACAAAGAAATGAGGCCTGGATTTACCAAGAAGTAACTTCAGGGCTTCAAGAAAAATGAAGTTTTCACTCTCACATGTGTTGTTTGTTTTTTTTTTTTAATTGAAGAATAATTGCTTTACAGAATTTTGTTGTTTTCTGTCAAACCTCAATATGAATCTGCCATAGGTATACATATATCCCCTCCCTTTTGAACCTCCCTCCTGTCTCCCTCCCCATCCCAACCCTCTAGGTTGATACAGAGCCCCTGTTTGAGTTTCCTGAGCCACACAGCAAATTCCCGTTGGCTATCTATTTTACATGTGATAATGTAAGTTTCCATGTTACTCTTTCCATACATCTCACCCTCTCCTCCCCTCTCCCCACATCCATAAGTCGATTCTCTATGTCTGTTTCTCCACTGCTGCCCTGTAAATAAAGTCTTCAGTACCATTTTTCTAGATTCTGTATATATGTAACATGTGTTTTAATTGTTACAATCAGATGGGCACGTTATGTCTCAAGGACCTGGAGACCATTCTTATGTCCCATCCTCGATGCCCCATTTTAAGCACGAAATTCCTGCCTCAGCTCCTGGAGCTAGGACGTGGTGGAGGAGGCCTTACCGAGGCTCATGCAGGATGGCACGATGAGGAACACAAAGTGCAGGTCCAGCACCGCCTTGAACACGGTCCTGATGAGGGTAAGAGAAGGTCGGGGTGTCAGCAACGTGACCTCGTGAGCCACTGAGGTAGGAGATAGATGGGCCTCGGGGCCAGACAGCTGGTGTTTGTCAAGGGGAGTAAAATTCAAGCTGTGTCCCCACCCAGGACTCCAAGGACAAAGCTAGTGGCAGAAGCTGAGCTCTGCTAAAGAGATAAGATGACCTTTCCTGAGGTCAAGGAAAACTTCCCTGTTCCCACATATGCAGGAAGCCTTCTAAAAGGGGGTCAAAAAGGGAACATGCACCCCAGGCCTCTACAGTGGGATCTATTTTAGAAAAAAGCTGCACAGGCATCTTGGGGAGGGTCCTAGGACCAATCAGGAATGAGGAAAGAAACAAGGTAATTGGCCAATTGTAAACAAAGATCTGGAAGGACTGCCTATTACAAGTGCTTCAAAGCACCTCTTTACTGCTCTCATTTAGGACCCCTCTCCGGGTACGCCCCTGCCTTGTTTCTGTCTTCAATAAACCAACTGTTTCTCTGTGTGCTCTCCCACATGCTATGCTGCCCTCTTTAGTAATAAACTTTGTGCCTGTCTACAGCTTTTGCCTCCTTGAAACATTCTTGCTTTCACACGGGGAAAGAGCCCGGGTCACTTTGATTCTTAGCCTCCAGCCCCTGGGGGTCTGGTGGCTAGGATTCCTGGTTTTCATCCAGGCTACCCAGGTTCAGTTCCTGGGCAGAGAATGAAGTAAGATCTCTCCTCAGGACCACTGACTGCTGTGTCTCTGAGATCAGCACCTGAGTGAGATACACGCCTTCACTACAAAAATGAGACATTCATAGATGCACCCGGGTGCTCTGCTCCCCACCGGCAAAGGGAACCTACAATTCCTTTCTCTTCTCTGCTTTTCTCTGGATTCCAAAAGGCCCCCTTTTGTATCTGTTCCATGGAGGTGGCAAGAACCAAGGCACCACATCCATGTGGTGCACCAGATTTCTGCTGAGATTAACCTTTGCCCTGGCATCTGGAGGTTCTGGTGTGACATTACAGAGGCCCACCACCCCCAAATGTCAGGGATCCACCTCGGGAACTCAGCAGGTCATGTTTCCCCATGACCTGTTACTCACGATGTTCTGCCGGTTGTCCTGTTAATAACGTGTCTCAGGATAAGCCTGGGGAAAGCTATTTTTACAAACATCCAAGCCTGTGACCTTTTTCTTTCCTTTCTTCCCCCAAATCCATGTTTTCCCAAAGGACGGTCCAACCTGTTTGCCTCCAGTGGCAGCAGTTAAAGGCATCCATTTAAAGGAAGGATTGTTTTCTTTCAGAAATTACACTGCTGTACAGAGGAAATGCTTTACTAGAGCCGGAAAGCAAACTGAACACCACAAAGAATTAGGACCTTTAAAAATATTTTTAAACTATCTATCATGTATGTGTATGGCAAGTCTGTCACAACATTGTTTATCGGCTATACCCCCAACACAAAATAAAAAGTTTTTAAAAAAGCAACCTAAACTTTAGTTCAAAAAAATATCTCTGAACTATCCAGATACTTAAAGACATGATAGAGACAGGAGCAAGTCTTGTCTGTGATGCTGCTACCAGTGCTCCATGTCACCGTCTGCCATGCTATGGCCACTCACCGAATAATCTCTTTGCAACAGCCGACAGAATACTCGTCCACAGCCACAAAGAGGTGCATGAACAGTGTGTTCAGAGGCTGCAGAAGGAAACAGGACATGGTTAGAGGCTGAGTCAGAGCAAGGGGAAGGTGGGAGGTGGGGTGGGGGGAGGGTCTGGAGGTGGGCACAGCCCAGAGCTGCCAAGTGCTGGTGGATGAAACTTTGTGTCTAAAATGAGGAGACATCCAGGCAGGGTTCAAGCTGCTTTCTGTCCTCCTAGCTTGGACTTGTTCACGGACATGGAGAGCCTCCATTCGGCCCTTCCTCCCACCTCATTGCCAGCTACGTGGCAGGGGCGTGCCTACAGGGGCGAGAAACCGACTGAGAACTGAGAACTCCGTCGTCTTGTCCTGGGGCACCACTGCCTAGTGAAAGACAATGCTGGGGCTCCCGGGTCAGCAGCTGCTGCTCTATTCAAGTGACACCCGAGGGAAAGAGTCTCTCCCGAATTTCCAGGGTGGGAGGCAAATGCCCCAGTTATGAATCCGATGGCTTGTTTCATTCCACATTCCCAGAGTCAGAATCTAACCCTACTCTCAGGATCCAGAGAACCTGAGCGGGAAAACAAAGCAGCAAAGATTCTTCTATGACTCTCAGGATAAGATTTTAGGGTTTTTAAAGAGCTCTGCCCCATAGCTTAAAAAAAAAAAAAATTCTGTCAAAGTGTATGGTTGATTTGGGGGCATCCCTCATGGCTCAAAGGTAAAGAATCCGACAGCAATGCAGGGGACACAGGACACTCAGGTTCAATCCGTGGGTTGGGAAGATCCCCTGGAGGAAGAAATGGCAACACACTCCAGTATTCGTGCTTAGAAAATACCATGGACAGAGGAGCCTGGTGGGTTACAGTCCACACAGAGTCAGACACAACCGAGCCACTGAGCATGTAGTTGATTTACAATGCTGCATCAATTTCTCCTGTACAGCACAGTTGTATTGAAGGCTTCCAAACTGTTCTGTGCATCCCCACACTGGCCTGTTTGACTCTGTACCCCTGTGCTTACTGGCAAACCCTCAAATTCTGGAGATGATGCAAATGGGAGGTAGCTGAGTGGTGAAGGGAAGGCAGTGCCTGCACCTCAGTCCAGACACAGCAGCACTTCTGTGTCTCCTGTTTCCTGAGCAATTTCATAGGTGGGCCTTGGGTGGCTGCCGGCATGTCTGTGCCTTGGTCTCCCCTCCTGTTGGGTGGCATGTGCCCTCAGAACACTCGGAAGGAGCTTATCAGGCATAAAATGGTGAGAGAAGAATCATGAGTTTAGTTCATGAGCTTGAAAATTCCCCAAAGGTAAACAACACAAACTCCAGAATTCAGATATCACCAGGGACAGTGAGTGACAACGTAACGTCACAATGCGAGCACTTTCCGTGCACAGACTGGCCTAACCCCATGGCATCTTTTATATTCTGAACAGGACTTGGCTTATGGTACACGGCTTATCACTTGGCTGGTGTATTTCCCAAATTCTTTCTTCCATCAAGAATATTACAGTTCAATATTTATTCCTCAGCTTTAAGATAAAAATCATTATTTCATTTGCAGATACCCCTGGGGTAGATAATACATTAAGCCATAAGGGTCTATACCTATGCTAAACAATAGGAAGATAATTCAAGCCACAAATGCTAGGTACATATTAGATATATTTTTTAAAAAGGAGTAAACAGGTTAAACTAATTTTAATATGTTTTATTCAATCTATTTAAATTATTATCCTTTTAAGAAGCAGTCAGTATAAAACTTCTCAACAAGATATTTTACACTCTTCTTTTTCCTACTGAGAGTGTTGATGCCCAGAGTATGTTTTATACACATCAGTTCAGTTCAGTTCAGTCGCTCAGTTGTGCCTGACTCTTTGCGACCCCATGGACTGCAGCATGCCAGGCCTCCCTGTCCATCACCATCTCCTGGAGTTTGCTCAAACTCATGTCCATCGAGTCGGTGATACCATCCAACCATCTCATTCTCTGTCGTCCCCTTCTCCTGCCTTCAATCTTTCCCAGCATCAGGGTCTTTTCTAATGAGTCAGTTCTTCGCATCAGGTGGCCAAAGTATTGGAGTTTCAGCTTCAGCATCAGTCCTTCCAATGAATATTCAGGACTGATTCCTTTAGGATGGATTGGTTGGATCTCCTTGCAGTACAAGGGACTCTCAAGAGTCTTCTCCAACACCACAGTTCAAAAGCATCAATTCTTCAGTGCTCAGCTTTCTTTATAGTCCAACTCTCACATCCATACATGACTACTGGAAAAACCATAGCCTTGACTAGATGGACCTTTGTTGGCAAAGTAATGTCTCTGCTTTTTAATATGCTGTTTATACACATAGCTCATCTCAATTCAAACTAGCCACATTTCAGGTTCCCAGTAGCTGCACGTGGCTAGTGTACCACACAGGAAAACTCAGCTCTGACACTATTGAAGGAAGTAGTTGAAAAAGAAAACAATCTTAAAAGAACAAGAAGAGGAATAGAAGGGGAAAGAATTTATGAAGAATCGTGCTAATTTATAATTTTTGAGAAGGTAAAATCATGACCCTAATGCAAAGACAAAGTGCAAGTGTCAGAGATTGATTCAATGCATCAATTCAGGAGGCAACCAGCAAGATGGTTAAAAACAAAAACAACAACAACAAAAAATGATTCATTGCACTTGAGAAGCTGTCTTCTGGCAGTTTAATGAGGAAATTGTTAGAAGATTGCCTGGCTAGATACAAAGAGTTCCTGTCCTGCAGGGTCAGAAATGGTGACCTTTGAGGTTATCTCTTCCACCAGACAGAAGTGACTTACATCTCAAATGGACCCAAATCTACAAGCTAATCACTGCTCCTGCAGAACTGGAAAACAGCTCAGTCAATAGAAAATCAATCAAAGGTACAATCCCTGACCGAGCAGATCTTTTTGGCCTATTTCCAAGTTTGAGATCACTTTCCTGACAGTGGGGACCAGGACAGCACAGGGTGGTGGGCAGAGGGGACCACAGGGGATGAGGGGGAGGTGGACTCTGGATGGACAGATGCTGGGTAGCCAACATGCTGGCTGGGCGTGTTTGTGTGTATGCTCCAATCCACCCCTGCACGCGACTGCCGTTCCCCAGGGCTCTGGGGACACACTCTTGAACTCCATGGTCGCAGCTTCTGACTCTCCCCAGCAGCTGGGACCGGACGTGGGCCTGGCTCTGGAAGCCGAGGCAGGGTCAACTCAGGCTGGGCACCCCTCCCAAAGCCCCACTTTCCTGGGACCCCCCGACCGGGCTCCCGTGGGTTCACAGGGTGTCCTGCATCTGCAACTGAAAGACATCAAATGAGCTAGAGCCCACAAGGGCGCTTTAAAAATTAAAGAGTATGACTTGAACCTGAGACTCTGTTGCCAGTATTTCAGGAGCAGATGGAGTAAATGGCAGGTGCCTACCAGGCAGGTCAGAGACTTGGGAGCAGAGCGTGGAGACATGGGAAGCAGAGTTCTGCTGCTCCGCTAATTCCTTGTTCCCCCAGGTCCTCCTCAGAGGCCTTTTGCTCCCAGACTCCCCTTCCCTCTCCACCACCTATGTTTATGTCTGTCTATCATGATGTCACATACATTCTGTCATGACCTTTAAACTGCTCAGTCTGAAAACTGAGGCGATCCACAGGGAAACACAGGACTTCCCTCGGAAATTCAGGCTGTTCTCACAAATGACATGCGTGGTCACTCACTGTGCATGGTATGTCACTGTCCAGCTCCCGGAACACGGACACCCAATCATCCTGCGTGGCAATATTCCAGTTGGGGTAATCCAGGAAGGTGGCCTGGGCCATGATCTCCTCTTGGTCATTGTGGAGGGTGATGGCAAGGTTTGCTTTCTCCCTGTGGAAATGGTTTGAATTGCACACATGAAGAAGGTACCAACCGTGAAAGGAAGAGGTGTCATTTTCTCCTACCTTGGGCTCCTGGAGTTCAGCACCCGCTGAGTCAGGTGTGACAACCTTTCCAAGAGGTGGCAGCAATGAGGCAGCATCTGTGGAACATCTTTCAGGACACCTGGCGCTATCAACCACATCTCTACAGGAAGTTACACTTCCTGAGAAAGGTGCTACATCTATGATATGAGATGCCCAGGATCCTCCCTTGGAGACGGGTGGGGGAAACATCAACTGCAGACTTCTGCACACTCTCCATGTTGCCAGCTTCATCGTGCTGGCCAAAATACACGTTTAGGACGGTCAACTGACCCCTGTGAGTCTCTCACACACATGCACCTCCTACACATCATTATTATCTTTAAGCCAGTTCATTTTCGGCTACAATGAGTCTATTTCAATAACAAGTTTTACATTACTATCATAAAAGGAAAACCAGTATCCCTTCCTATAAGTAGAAGCTATCTATAAAAATGAAGATAGAACATTTAACACAAAAATTGCTCTACATAATTGGAGTCAAATCACTTGAGTCAAATCTGGTACCACCAGAGCTGTGGGCACCTTAAGTAGCCACTGCACTTGGGACATCAATCTCAGCACCTCTAGCCACCATCCCCTCTCACAGGAAGTCACAACATTTAGCCACAGGGGACTCCCAGCAGGGTGCCCTTGGCCCAAGCTCTGCAGCTGGCTGCCCTCAGGTATTGAGAACACGGGATCCACACAGGACGTTCATTAGCAGGAGGGGCAGCCCCCCAGATTCTCTCATCTAATTCACTGAAGCCTCTGCCCCTCATTCTACTTCTGCAGGTCTCCCTCCAGCTCCTGTCCTCTGGGCTCCCCTGCTCCGGGTTCCCAGAGCCATGACCTATGACTTCATACTGAGTCTCGTCCTCACTCTAACCAGGATGAGAATGGTCAAAGGTGCAGGACCATTGACCTTGACCTTGATCAGGACCTTGATCACTGAGCATCAGTGATGGCAGTGATGAAGGTGGTAGAGGAGGAAGTGGGCAAGACCTGGGACCGGGCAGCTACCATCCCTTCAGTGAAGGAAAGGAAAGGTGTTCCTGGGATCCCAATTAGAACCTGAAATTCACTTATCCATGGGAACCTAGGGTGGTGGTGGTGCTCTGCAGCACAATTAGCACAGTGCTATACCGCACACACAGTATAGATTAAATAGGCTTTACTGGGGTGGCCTGGGAAGCCAGCCACCAATAACTTTATTTCAATGGGAAAATGCACTGCAGTTTCCAAAGAGCCTGTTTGCAAAAAGTAACTTTGGCAGCAAATCATTTTATATATACAATTTCCACTTATTACTGCTTAGCGAATAGGTCCTCTATAGGACAGATAAAAATCATTGTGGGAGTGAAAGCGGGAAAGGAGGGATAAGGTAGAGGGAGGTGTGTGCCTTTAAAGCTGGTTTAAAATTATCCTTTGTAATAAGCCAAATCCAAGCCAAAGGAGCCCTTAAAAAATACACAGACACACACACACACACACACACGTGTGCACACTTATGTATTTCATCAAAACATATTAAAGTTCAAAGATGTTACCAGCAATAGAAATCAGAGTTCTTTCCATTAGAGCAGTGCTTCATTTATTCAATAGGTTTCAGGAATTTAAGTTCAGCCAGTACTCGTTTTACTTAACTGTATTTGGTGAAAATCTGGTTGGAAAAGGGTTCCCATTTTCTGCCTCGTTAAGTAGTGAAACAAGGCTTCATGTCCCTTTTTCCCCCCAATACTTCAACTTTAAATCCTTCTGTGATTTTTTATACCTTAGGTATGTCTCATATGTAAAACATGACTGCTCTTCGTTTCATTCTGTTTTCAGCCAATCTACTCATCTTTATATTTTAACTGAAGAATTTTGTTCAGATACATTTATTTTGATTACCGATATACAGAATTTTTTTCAATCTTCCTATTATTTGTGATTTTAACGTGTTCTATGCTTTCTTTTTTCTTCCTCTTTTCTTGCTTTTAGATTCTGGTTTCTTATTAATTTCCTGTTCAATTTTCCCCTCTATAGATCAGCAGTTATAATCTCTACGCCTATCCTTTAATGATTATACTAGCCCAAGTTAACATGTATTTCTAACAAAGTCTTTACCCTCTGTTCCAGTTATCAACTGACATGTACCAAACCAGCCCTAGGCTCCAAACAGCGATTTTATATCATCTCTCATGGTTCTGTGGGCTAGCTGGTTTTGACTGAGCAGTTTTTGGTGGAGGTCTCTCAGGTGATGGCAGTCAAGTGGTGCTAATAGCTGGAGTCCGCTGAATATTCAACGTCTAGAACGGTTCCACTCACACTGTTAGCAGTTGGTGCTGGTTATTGGCTAAGAGCTCAGCCAAGGCTGTCAGGAGAGACATCTGCATGTAGCCCTGTGACTTGAGCCTTTAACAGTGTGGCATCTGGGTTCCAAGAGGGAGCATTTCAGAGAGCAGGGGGAGCTGTAGACTTCTTACAGTCTAGACTTGAAGTCATAGAGCATCCCTGTTGCTGATTTCTATACACAGGGCCAGCCCTTACTCAGGACAAGAAGAGACTTGAAAAGGACTTGATGGGAGGGTGTGTGGCTAGTGGGAGGGAGGGGGAACACCTCTGAATACTAGCTACCACACCCTCCTCCTCAACAAATCCTTAAAACTACTTTCTATTTAATCACATGACGCCCAATTTATCAGCTATTTTTGTCCTGCATTTTATCTCATTATTATATTTTATAATTTACCATTTATAGTTAGTATCTATATTAGATTAGTCATTGTTAATGTTACTGTTTCATACAAGCTAGATTTTTAAAAATATTTATACATATTTTTACTTTCCTTCTTTTATATTGGGTTTTTCCAGCAGAGATATTTTTCCTTCTGCTTAGAGTATGTTCTGAGGAATTTCCTTAATTCAGAGTCTACCAGTAAAGTAACTGATAAACTAGTTTTTGTTTATCTAAAAAATTCATTCATTTTTTCCCCTAAGTATTGAAACATTGTTTTACTAGGTATAAATTCTAGTTTGATGTTATTTGCTCTCCAACATTTCACTGTCTTCTGGGTACCATTGTTGCTAGTAAGAATTATCATTAGACTAATTTTTAGTTGTTTGCAGGCAACTTCTTTTTTCTCTACAGGTATTTTTCAGATCTTCTCTTTAGCTTTGGTGTTTTGCTGTTTCATTATGATGTGGTTAGTTGTAGAATTCTCTGTGCATTTTTCCTATTTGGAATTCATTGAGTTTTCTGTAAGAATGTGTGCTTTTCAACAATTCTGGAAAGTTCTCAGCCATTATCTCTTCAAATACTGACTCTTCCACTTTCTATTATGTCCTTCTAGATGTCTGATCATACCTAATTGTTAAGTATCCCATTTTTATGTTTTGTCTCTGTCTCTTTGTACTGAATTCCAGGTAATCTATTTTTATTGATCTTCCAGTTCACTACATCTGTCTTTACCTGTGTCTATTATGATGCTTAATTCATCTACCGAGCTTTTAATTTTAACTCTATTTCTTTCTAGATGGTCTATTAGACTTTTTCAATACTCATTTTTCATTTTATGGTCTTTTAAAACATACCTTTTCACTTTAGACATAGTATAGTTATTTTATATTCTGTGACTTAATATCTGAAGTCTTTGAGTCTGATTCTCCTGTATAGTTTTTGTCTTTGATTTTCACTAATGGTGACTGTCTCCTTGTGTATTTGTGTTGTGATTTTTAGCTGCGAGTTTATGTTCCTTGGAACCTTATCTGTGAGTATTATTTGAAGTCTAAGCTGAAGCTCCACCCTTTCAGACCTGATCTGCATTTATTTTAGCAGTCTCCTAGATACAGTACTAACCTGTAACCACTTTTAATCAAATTTTCCACTGCCTTTACTTTATTCAGTCTATGGGCAAATTAACTTAGTTTTGGTTGTCTGAAAATGCATCCATTAATTAGGAAGTTTTGAAGCTTTTGCAGGGGAGCTTTATCCCTCCCCCCAACCCTTTCATTCATGCTGAGGTTGAAATGGCCAAGTTTCCTTACTTTTATGCAGTGGGTTTATATCTCCTTCATCCCTACAAATAATATAATTTTATACAAAGAAGTCTAACACTTCCCTCCTTAAGTGTAGGGAGTATTTAACTTCTGTTCCTTGCAAACCTGTCAAAACAGAAGTGTGAGGTTTCTAGAATGTAGCAAAAAATTCTCAAGGAGAAAGTGGCATGGGTTCCTGCTATTGTCCTGAAGTTTCTGATTTCATTCTGACAACTTGTGTGTGCATGTGTGTGTGTGTGTGCATATCAACATGTTTCCATCCAGAGGACATCATTAAGGTGTTTAATCCACAACAAGGCCAAAAAAAAGAAATAATTTCATTGGTATACGTATTTTTAAAGCTTTTATATATATTGCCCTACTACTCTCCAACAAAACTATGCCAAATTTACATTACATTCATCAGTGTGGTGATCAGAAACTGTAAATTTTAATGTCTTAGGCTGGCCTAGTTTAAACTCTTCAATTACATTTAATCTGAAGCTTTATGAGATCCAAAATACTGAGCTATCTCTTAACATGCTCAATCAAAATAACAAGGAGCTGATTATAGGATATTTGTATGTGTTAGTCACTCAGTCGTGTCCAACTCTTTGCGACCCGATGAACTGTACCCCACCAGGCTCCTCTGTCCACTGATTTTCCAGGCAAGAACACTGAAGTGGGTAGCCATTCCCTTCTCAACCCAGGGATCAAACCCGGGTCTCCTGAATTGCAAGTGGATTCTTTATCATCTGAGCCACCAGGAAAGCCCTATATTCATATTATAGTGCCCCAAAACAAAACAAAACAGGGAGAAAAAAAGACATTTTCTTAAAAAAAAAACTATGCCTAATTCAAAGTTTAGAAGAACAGATCAACAGAAGTGGCTGAGAGCACATTCAGGCTTTGTCACTTACTAATTGCTGGACCTTGAGTGGGCCTCCACTTTCTCATTTGTAAAAATGGGCATGATGGTGGCTACCTCAGAATTAAACAAGACAATGTTGGCAAAGCACGGAGTCTGAAGGAAAATAAATTCTCAATATTTGTAGCTAATATTATTAACTTGCTTTCAAGTGACTCTACTGGTAGGTGAGGCAGCCGAGATTTGAACACAAGTTTGCCTGAATCCAAAAGCTGTGAGAAATCTTTCCAATTTTTATGTTTGTTATAGGACTTAGTGATGGTTGTTCCCAGAGACCTTCTGCTCAGGAGGGCAGACTTTCCTGCTGTCTGTTTCCTTGCCATAAGCCCCGTGAGGACAAAGGAGTGGAGCCCCTTGGCTACATACTTACAGAAGATAGATGATATTAAGATTTCCAAAGAGCTTCTGGGTAAATTTTCTAATGAGGTTTTTGATACAATAAATATCTTGTGTCTCTGTTCTTCGGCAATGTACCACTTCAACTTTTCCTCTTGGAGAAGTGAGTACTGACATTTTTGATCCTGTCCCCAAAAGAGAGAAAAACAGCCCACTGTTAACCTGAGATGATGAGCCAATCTAGCTACGTATTTACAAAAATGGGACACTCCTTCAGTCTTCATGTGGTCAGGGTGAGCACGGTTGGTGGGATACATCTCCCCTGGGAATAGGCTATGACAACTGCCCCCCAAAACTAGCTGACACGTGTCTCTCCAGGAAAATGAGGTTTCTGAGAACTGGCCTGGTTAGAAGTGACTGCAACGATATTTTTTGTTTTCCACAAAGCTGCTTTAAAAATATTCAAGCAATAGGACTGAAGAACATTGAAAGGAATTTACTGATTCAGGGTCCTCATATTTGATCAGTCACTGTGGTCAAGAGTTAGAGGGGAAATACAGACACCGCCCCCTGTACAAACAGAGCTCCCCCAAACCAGAGCCCAAAGGGCGGCAGTCCTGGGGGATATTTTGAGGTTGAAAGAGTTGCTGTTAGTCAGTTATGTCGGACTCTTTGCAACTCCATAGACTGTAGCCCACCAGGCTCCTCTGTCCATGGGATTTCCCAGGCAAGAATACTGAGCCACTTCCTTTTCCAGGGGATTTTTCCAACCCAGGGATCAAACCCACATCTCCTGCTTGGCAGGCAGATTCTTTACCACTGAGCCACCTGGGAAGTCCTAAGGTGAGAAGAGGTCTGTGGCCAAATAAGTGTAAGAGACGTGGCTTGCAAGGAGCTTCCGCCCACGAAAGTCTCTGGGAAGCTCCAGGATAAAGTTGCAGCTTTCTCTGTAGACCGAGCCTTCCCCACAGCCATTCTGAGAAGAATCTCTAATGACAGCAATGGCGGAGAGTCTCACGTTGGGAAAGACACGCGGGAGATGCTACTGACAGAACAGCAGGCCCAAGACGAGCTCCATCTGTCTCGATGTCTAGGGGCCTCAATGTGTATGTGTCTCTTCCTCCCTCTCTTTCCTTTCCTCCCTCCTTCCTTCCCTTCCTTTTTCTTTTTTTCCTGTTTCCTAAGGGGAAATACCTTATTATGGTCTAAGCCAGTAAGCTGGAAGACAGGGAAGTTAATTTTCGCCATCGCATTGACTCTAAGAGCAGTGCGGAGCGTTCCCAGCACCCCGGAAGGTGGCCCCATCCACAGGTAGTCACCATTCTGACTTGTATCTCATAGTGCCCTTGGCCATTTTTTGAACACTATATAAATGGAATTACACAGTGTGCACTGCATTCTTTCAAAACACAGATTGTATCATTTGACTTTTTGCTGTTGGCACCCCACTCCAGTACTTTTGCCTAGAAAATCCCATGGATGGAGGAGCCTGGTAGGCTGCAGTCCATGGGGTTGCGAAGAGTCGGATACGACTGAGCAACTTCACTTTCACTTTTCACTTTCATGCACTGGAGAAGGAAATGGCAACCCACTCCAGTGTTCTTGCCTGGAGAATCCCAGGGACGGGGGAGCCTGGTGGGCTGCCGTCTATGGGGTTGCACAGAGTCGGACATGACTGAAGTGACTTAGCAGCAGCAGCAGATATATTCTTGCACAAATTACATGATGACTGTATTCCAATAAAATTTTACTTATGAACACTGATGTTTGACTTTTACATAGTTGAGTGTATCCTGAAATGTTCTTTTGGTCTTTTATTCAGTTGTTTAAACATGTTTTTGTTTTTTTTTTAATTCTTAGCTTGTGGGCCACATAAAAAATAGTTAATGTGTTGAATGTGGCCTGTAGACTACTGTTTCCCAACTACCAGAACAAGTATTTCAAAAATACAGAGGCAAAAATAATTACTAAGTGAGAGTTCTATATCTAGCTGAATAATGGTTTAAAAATCAAGGTGATAATAAGACAATTTACTACAAAGAAATTACCATTCAAAGAACCCTGTTGAAAGAACTAGGACAAGATGTATATCAGGAAGAAGAAAATTAAAATCAGAAAGGAATAGAATACAGGATGAAATGTTGAGGAGATAAAAGTAAATGAGAAGATATATCTATATAGGCATTGACGGTCAGGAAAAAAAGTAATAATGATGATAAATCTTGCTTTAGAAACAACAGCTGGATTGAATTACCACACAATAAAAACTTGTGAGATGGAAGGATGATAATCAGAAATGAAACATTCTAAGGTTTGAGAGGCAGCTATAAATGATTAAACTTTGTCAAATCAACTGCATATAGTTACAGATTTAAGGGAATTCACCTAAGGTAAATATCTTTTTTTATTTTAATAGCTATTTATTTATTTCCCTAGGTGACTTCTCTTTATGGCGGTTATATAAAATCTCATTCATCTAGAATTTGAAAAGTAAAGTAAAATAAATAAATAAAAGAAAAAAAAGAAAAGTGAGACAACTTTTAAATGTTTAAATAATAAAATGGTGATATAGAACTATGGCAACTGTTTTTATATTGGTTACGAATGACTTCCATTTGAGAAATCAGCATAAAAAGCTTTTTGAAAAAACTATCTGCAGAGGTAGATGTGATAGTTCTACATACTGCTGCTGCTGCTGCTGCTAAGTCGCTTCAGTCATGTCTGACTCTGTGCGACCCCATAGACGGCAGTGTTTTGAATGAAAGAGACATATATGTGAGCCACATACACAATTTACAAGATTTTTCTACCTTTTGAAGTAGTGTTTTTAGTTCAGAAAAAGTAAAATATGATATTGCTTATATGCGGAATCTTAAAAAACGGTACTGCTGCTGCTAAGTCACTTCAGTTGTGTCCGACTCTGTGCGACCCCAGAGATGGCAGCCCACCAGGCTCCCCCGTCCCTGGGATTCTCCAGGCAAGAATACTGGAGTGGGTTGCCATTTCCTTCTCCAATGCATGAAAGTGAAAAGTGAAAGTGAAGTCGCTCAGTGTCCCACCCTCAGCGACCCCATGGACTGCAGCCTTCCAGGCTCCTCCGTCCATGGGGTTTTCCAGACAAGAGTACTGGAGTAGGGTGCCATCGCCTTCCCCGAGTTCTACATACATAAATACATAAACAAGAGACTTGGCAGCTGTCAAAAATCTCTTAACCAATGAACTAACAAGCCATGTAAAGACATGGAGAAATCTTAAATGCGTATTACTAAGTGAAAGAAGCCAGTCTTCAAAGGCTATACACTATCATTCTAATGATATGATATTCTGAAAAAGACTGCTGATAGTCTGAAAAAAAAAAAAGTAAGTGGCTTCCAGAAGAAAATGGGTAGGGAAGGATGAACAGGTGAAGCAGAGAGGATTTTTAGGGCAGTTAAACTGTTCTTTCCCCTGGAGGAGGGCATGGCAACCCACTCCAGTATTGTTGCATGGAGAATCCCACGGACAGGGGAGCCCGGCAGGCTACGGTCCTTAGCGTTGCAAAGTGTCAGACATGACTAACACAACTTAGCACCAACTGTTCTTTACCATTCTGTAATGATGGATACATGACATTGTATTTTTTGTCAAATCCTATACACTGTACAACATCACAAATAAACCCTTACATTGGATGATAATGACGTGTGATGTGACAATGTAGGTTCGTGGACTGTAACAAATGCAGTACTCTGGTGGTGGATATTAATCATGGGGCAGCAAGGGGTGGACGGGGCAGCAGAAATAGAAATTTTTTGTACCTTTCATTCAATTTTCCTGTGAATCTAAAACTGCTCTAAAAAATCAAGTTTATTTTTAAAATTTCTCTTAACCATTTGTGTGCACATAATTTTTCTGCTTCTGAAGACAGATTAGGTATTTACGGAGCACTTTACATAGATTATTTAACTTATATGCAGAGTACATCATGAGAAACACTGGGCTGGAAGAAGCACAAGCTGGAATCAAGATTGCCGGGAGAAATATCAATAACCTCAGATATGCAGATGACACCGCCCTTATGGCAGAAAGTGAAGAGGAACTAAAAAGCCTCTTGATGAAAGTGAAAGAGGAGAGTGAAAAGGTTGGCTTAAAGCTCAACATTCAGAAAACGAAGATCATGGCATCCGGTCCCATCACTTCATGGGAAATAGATGGGGAAACAGTGTCAGACTTTATTTTGGGGGGCTCCAAAATCACTGCCGATGGTGACTGCAGCCATGAAATTAAAAGACACTTACTCCTTGGAAGAAAAGTTATGACCAACCTAGATAGCATATTGAAAAGCAGAGACATTACTTTGCCAACAAAGGTCTGTCTAGTCAAGGCTATAGTTTTTCCTGTGGTCATGTATGGATGTGAGAATTGGACTGTGAAGAAAGCCGAGCACTGAAGAATTGATGCTTTTGAACTGTGGTGTTGGAGAAGACTCTTGAGAGTCCCTTGGACTGCAAGGAGATCCAACCAGTCCATTCTGAAGGAGATCAGCCCTGGGATTTCTTTGGAAGGAATGAAATAGTTGGGCTGAAATAGTTTCAGCTAAAGCTGAAACTCCAGTACTTTGGCCACCTCATGGGAAGAGTCGACTCATTGGAAAAGACTGTGATGCTGGGAGGGATTGGGGGAAGGAGGAAAAGGGGACGACAGAGGATGAGATGGCTGGATGGCATCACCGACTTGATGGACGTGAGTTTGAGTGAACTCCGGGAGATGGTGATGGACAGGGAGGCCTGTCATGCTGCGATTCATGGGGTCGCAAAGAGTCGGACATGACTGAGCAACTGAACTGAACTTAAATAGATTTTTTCTTTAATCCTGGTGAAATAGATATTATTTGTCATATAGTTAAGGACTAAAGACTTTGATTGTGTGGATCACAACAGATTGTGGAAAATTCTTAAAGAGATGGGAGTATCAGCCCACTGTACCTGTCTCCTGAGAAACCTGTATGTGGGTCAAGAAGCTTACTGGACATGAAACAACTAACTGGTTCAAAATTGGGAAAGGAGTATGATAACACTGTGTATTTTCACTCTGCTTATTTAACTTCTATGCAGAGCATATCATGTGAAATTCTGGGCTGGATTAATCACAAGCTGAAATTAAGATTGCCAGGAGAAATATCAGTACCCTCAGATAAACAAATGATACCACTCTAATGGCAGAAAGTGAAGATGAACTAAAGAGCCTCTTGATGAGGATGAAAGAGGAGAGTGAAAAAGCTGGCTTGAATCTCAACATTAAAAAAACATGGCATCCAGTCCCATCACTGTGTGGCAAATAGAAGGGGAAAACGTGGAGGCAGTGACAGATTTTTTTTTCCCCTTGGGCTCCAAAATCACTGCAGGATGATAACTGCAGCCATGAAATTAAAAGATTCTTGCTCCTTGAAAGGAAAGCTATGACAAACCTAGACAGTATATTAAAAAGCAGAGGTATCACTTTACCAATAAATGTCTGTATGGTCAAAGCTATGGTTTTCTCCATAGTCATGCACAGATTTGAGAGCTGGACCATAAGGAAGGTTGAGCACCGGAGAATTTATGCTTTCTAGTTGTGGTGCTGGACAAGCCTCTTGAGAGTCACTTGGACTGCATGGAGATCAAACCAGTCAATCCTAAAGGAAATCAACCCTGAATGTTCATTGGAAGGACTGAAGCTGAAGCTCCAATACTTTGGCCACTAGATGCAAAGAGCCAAGTCAGTGGAAAAGACCTGATGCTGAGAAAGACTGAAGGCCAAAGGAAAAGGGGGTGGCAGAGGGTGAGATGGTTAAATGGAATCACTGACTCAATGGACATAACTTTCAGCAAATTACAGGAGATAGTGGAGGACAGAGAAGCCTGGGGTGCTACAGTCCATGAGGTCGCAAAGAGTGGGACCTGAATTCGCGACTTAATAACAACAAAAGTTAAGCGCACTGGCGCTAAGAAAATTGACATTAAGACACAATGACAGAAAATTTTAAATATCTGTTTATCTGATACTATTTAAGATTGATATATTGTTTATCTGATATTATAAGGCTGGATTATTTGCTAGTACTCTGATTATTTATTTTCACTTTTTTCTGTGTATCTGGCTTTAAAATTCCTTCAGTTACTTTCAGTTATAAGCCATAGAATTATTTGGTCACACTGTCCAGAAACCAAGGGGCAGTTGACCATTCTGGACTACACAGCCCAGAACGCACCCCAGCTCAGGGCGGCCGAGCAGCTCAGCAGCTTGCCGCTAGGCATGCCAGGAATGGTAGTTTTCTACCCGACCCCCGGCCTCGAGCATCCGCACGGGAGCCGGGTTCCTGTCCCCTTGCGGGATACCCCGGCTTCACGGATCCACCCGTCCTCGCACGGTCATCCCAATCCCAGAGGCGACCTGATGATGAGTCCCTGACGCCCCGGATTCTGCCCGCCATAGGCCGGCAGCCAGCACTCCTCACCTCACCTGCAACTCCAGAGAGTCCCGGGCTCCGAAGAGGACGCGCAGCCCGGTTACCACAGAAACGACGTTGACTCCGTCACGGCGCGGGAGAGAGGTCAAAAGTCGCTCCAGCCAGTTCCGCTTCCGGTTCCGGGATCCCGCTTGTTGTCAGAAAGTTGGGCGGTGTGGGCGAGCCCTTGGGGAAGGTGTTCTGTGGTCCCGGGCTCGCCCGCTGTCGCCGCTGCAGCCATGGCGGCCTCCACCGCGGCCGGGAAGCAGAGGATCCCCAAAGTGGCCAAGGTGAGCGGCTCGGGGCCTTGTGGGAGGAGGCCGGGGACGGGGTTGGCCCGGCCTCGGTGGTGCCCGGGGCGG
>NW_011494635.1:1137668-1139588 GCF_000754665.1 Bison bison bison | reverse complement strand
CCCGGGGAGCTGGTCGTCCCTCCCTGAGTGGGGCCGCGGGCGGGAAGGGCCAGCCGGGCGTGGGGGGCACTCCCGCGTCCGTGTGGTCGTCGTGTTAGAAGGTGTTTATCTGGGGGAGGAGAGACGTCCTTCAGCACAGACCCGCTGAACCAGACACTCGTTAGGCGCTTGGTCTCCGGGTAGAGCGGGCTAAGAGCTGTCCTCCGTAAGGGTAGAATTGCAGCCTTGCAAAGACTCCTGAGTCCCAGAGGAATATGCCGTGGCTTCCTGGGCTCGTGTGAGGGGTCTCCAGCGCAAACTTTGCCGAGGACGTGATGGTTAAACTGTGCTGAAGGCGGTAATAGGAGTCAACCCCGGGTGAGAGTGGAAGGAGTGAGAAGAGATGACAAGGGCTGTGTTTTGGCTGATCTGACTTTTTTCGTCGGCGGTTAATACTTAGCGAATGCTTAATATGTGAC
The DNA here is from genome assembly GCF_000754665.1 of Bison bison bison. Classification (NCBI taxonomy): domain Eukaryota; kingdom Metazoa; phylum Chordata; class Mammalia; order Artiodactyla; family Bovidae; genus Bison; species Bison bison. The sequence goes on along the minus strand of NW_011494635.1, from coordinate 1,139,130 downwards.
AGCATTTGTCCTAAACGTTTGCACATACTCTTCCCTCCCGTCTTTCTCCAGCTCAGATGACTTTCTAGAGATTGTCTTTTAGGTACCCGTTTGGATAACTCCGGGAGAGAGTGCATAGAAAGCACTCAACACAGTTTCTGGCACTTAATGTTCATTAGATAGGCACCCTCAGCATCCTCACTGCACACATGGCATTATATACTTAGTATTTCTTATAGTTCAGTTTCATAAACTTTTATTGGGCTCCACAGGCCCCATAAAAATTTAATGTGAGCCACATAGATAATTTTAAGTTTTCTCATAACTACAGTAAAAACAAAAAGTCAAAGCAGGTGACATGAATTTTAATTATACATTTTATTTAACCAGTGTATCCAAGATAGTGTCATTCCATTATGTCATGAATACAAAAAGTTTGATTGGATAATTTATTCTTTTTTTTCCCCCCCATACTAAGTCTTCAAAACCCCTTGTGTGTTTTACACTTGCAGCCCGATTTGGACTCACCAAATGTGATTCAAGGCCGCTGTGTTAGACAGCACAGCTCTAAGACCTCAAGAAGCTTACAGTCTAATGATAGGAACTTACTGAATGTGTCTTTGACTTGAAATGCCATGAAAGATCAAAGACGGTTATCCACCTGGGGCCAAGGCAGAAATTGAAGGATTCTGTAAATAGAGGTTGAAATGCCAGTTAAGGCATGGCGCACATCTAGATAAGACCTCTAGTTATAGAGTTTTACCTCAGTTCAGTTCAGTCACTCAGTCGTGGCCGACTCTTTGCGACCCCATGAATCCCAGCACGCCAGGCCTCCCTGTCCATCACCAACTCCCGGAGCTCACTCAGACTCACGTCCATCGAATCAGTGATGCCATCCAGCCATCTCATCCTCTGTCGTTCCCTTCTCCTCCTGCCCCCAATCCCTTCCAGCATCGGAGTCTTTTCCAATGAGTCAACTCTTCCCATGAGGTGGCCAATTTACTGGTTCATTCCTTCCAAAGAAATCCCAGGGCTGATCTTCAGAATGGACTGGTTGGATCTCCTTGCAGTCCAAGGGACTCTCAAGAGTTTTATCCAACACCACAGTTCAAAAGCATCAATTCTTCGGCGCTTGGCTTTCTTCACAGTCCATCTCTCGCATCCATACATGACCACAGGAAAAACCATAGCCTTGACTAGACGGACCTTTGTTGGCAAAGTAATGTCTCTGCTTTTCAATATGCTATCTAGGTTGGTCATAACTTTCCTTCTAAGGAGTAAGCGTCTTTTAATTTCATGGCTGCAGTCACCATCTGCAGTGATTTTGGAGCCCCCAAAAATAAATTCTGACATTGTTTCCACTGTTTCCCCATCTATTTCCCATGAAGTGATGGGACCAGATGCCATAATCTTCGTTTTCTGAATGTTGAGCTTTAAGCCAACTTTTTCACCCTCCACTTTCACTTTCATCAAGAGGTTTTTA
>NW_011494635.1:1136390-1137568 GCF_000754665.1 Bison bison bison | reverse complement strand
ATAAATTCTGACATTGTTTCCACTGTTTCCCCATCTATTTCCCATGAAGTGATGGGACCAGATGCCATAATCTTCGTTTTCTGAATGTTGAGCTTTAAGCCAACTTTTTCACCCTCCACTTTCACTTTCATCAAGAGGTTTTTAGTTCCTCTTCACTTTCAGCCATAAGGGTGGTGTCATCTGCATATCTGAGGTTATTGATATTTCTCCCGGCAATCTTGATTCCAGCCTGTGTTTCTTCCAGCCCAGCGTTTCTCATGATGTACTCTGCATAGAAGTTAAATAAGCAGGGTGACAATATACAGCCTCGACGTACTCCTTTTCCTATTTGGAACCAGTCTATTGTTCCATGTCCAGTTCTAACTGTTGCTTCCTGACCTGCATATAGGTTTCTCAAGAGGCAGATCAGGTGGTCTGGTATTCCCATCTCTTTCAGAATTTTCCACAGTTTATTGTGATCCACACAGTCAAAGGCTTTGGCATAGTCAATAAAGCAGAAATAGATGTTTTTCTGGAACTCTCTTGCTTTTTCGATGATGCAGTAGATGTTGGCAATTTGATCTCTGATTCCTCTGCCTTTTCTAAAACCAGCTTGAACATCAGGAAGTTCACGGTTCACATATTGCTGAAGCCTGGCTTGGAGAATTTTGAGCATTACTTTACTAGCGTGTGAGATGAGTGCAATTGTGCAGTAGTTTGAGCATTCTTTGGCATTGCCTTTCTTTGGGATTGGAATGAAAGCTGGCCTTTTCCAGTCCTGTGGCCACTGCTGAGTTTTCCAAATTTGCTGGTATATTGACTGCAGCACTTTACAGCATCAGACCTTGCTTCTATCACCAGTCACATCCACAACTGGGTATTGTTTTTGCTTTGACTTCATCCCTTCATTCTTTCTGGAGTTATTTCTCTACTGATCTCCAGTAACATATTGGGCACCTACTGACCTGGGGAGTTCCTCTTTCAGTATCCTATCATTTTGCCTTTTCATACTGTTCTTGGGGTTCTCAAGGCAAGAATACTGAAGTGGTTTGCCATTCCCTTCTCCAGTGGACCACCTTCTGTCAGACCTCTCCACCATGACCCGCCTGTCTTGGGTGGCCCCACAGGCATGGCTTAGTTTCATTGAGTTAGACAATGCTGTGGTCCTAGTGTGATTAGATTGACTAGTTTTCTGAGAT
>NW_011494635.1:1126202-1136290 GCF_000754665.1 Bison bison bison | reverse complement strand
TCATAAGGGATTTGATTTAGGTCGTACCTGAATGGTCTAGTGGTTTTCCCTACTTTCTTCAATTTAAGTCTGAATTTGACAATAAGGAGTTCATGATCTGAGCCACAGTTAGCTCCTGGTCTTGTTTTTGTTGACTTTATAGAGCTTCTCCATCTTTGGCTGCAAAGAATATAATCAATCTGATTTTGATGTTGACCATCTAGTGATGTCCATGTGTAGAGTCTTCTCTTGTGTTGTTGGAAGAGAGTGTTTGCTACGACCTGTGCATTCTCTTGGCAAAACTCTATTAGTCTTTGCCCTGCTCCATTCCGTATTCCCAGGCCAAATTTGCCTGTTACTCCAGGTGTTTCTTGACTTCCTACTTTTGCATTCCAGTCCCCTATAATGAAAAGGACATCTTTTTTGGGTGTTAGTTCTAAAAGGTCTTGTAGGTCTTCATAGAACCGTTCAACTTCAGGTTCTCCTGCGTTACTGGTCGGGGCATAGACTTGGATTTCTATTGAATGGTTTGCCTTGGAAATGAACAGAGATCATTCTGTCATTTTTGAGATTGCATCCAAGTACTGCATTTCAGACTCTTTTGTTGACCATGATGGCTACTCCATTTCTTCTAAGGGATTCCTGCCCACAGTAGTAGATATAATTGTCATCTGAGTTAAATTCACCCATTCCAGTCCATTTTAGTTCACTGATTCCTAGAATGTTGACATTCACTCTTGCCATCTCCTGTTTGACCACTTCGAATTTGCCTTGATTCGACATTCCAGGTTCCTATGCAATATTGCTCTTTACAGCATCAGACCTTGCTTCTATCACCAGTCACATCCACAACTGGGTATTGTTTTTGCTTTGACTTCATCCCTTCATTCTTTCTGGAGTTATTTCTCTACTGATCTCCAGTAACATATTGGGCACCTACTGACCTGGGGAGTTCCTCTTTCAGTATCCTATCATTTTGCCTTTTCATACTGTTCTTGGGGTTCTCAAGGCAAGAATACTGAAGTGGTTTGCCATTCCCTTCTCCAGTGGACCACCTTCTGTCAGACCTCTCCACCATGACCCGCCTGTCTTGGGTGGCCCCACAGGCATGGCTTAGTTTCATTGAGTTAGACAATGCTGTGGTCCTAGTGTGATTAGATTGACTAGTTTTCTGTGATTATGGTTTCAGTTTTACCTAGGCATCCTCAAAATTTATTATACTATTCTAAAAGAGAAATGTTGTTTTTGCTACCTTTCCTCTTGAGACTTTTATCAATGGCTTTGTGATAAATACCTTGCATGAAATTAAAAAGTTTGTGGGGTTTTTTTTTTTAGTTTCATAGAGAAATGCGAGCACGTCATGCAAAGGGGGCATCTTGTAATAGTGTTTATAAAGTTCACATTCTAAAAAAAGTTCATTTGTTTCTTATACTTTGTGTGAAAAGCATCTGCTAAAAATGGAAATGTCTCCTGTGTTAAAAGGTGAAAAACAAAGCCCCAGCTGAAGTTCAGATCACTGCAGAGCAACTGTTAAGAGAAGCTAAGGAGAGAGAACTTGAGCTTCTTCCACCTCCCCCTCAACAGAAGATCACAGATGAAGAAGAGTTAAATGATTACAAATTACGGAAGAGGAAGGTTGGTCTGTGTGGTCTGGTTTAGTCTGTCAATATCATTAAGAATTTATAGGTCAGAGTTTGAAAAGTTCCTCACTGATTAGAGAGACTATAAACTAAGAAGAGTTTAGTGTTTCTGGCCACCTGCGTAATGTGACTTCTGCTCACCAAGCGGTTGCATTATCGCTAAACTTCATAAAATACACCACGAGTTGTCTGTCTTACGTTAAATCCACCACGGACAGAATTTTTAGTGCTGAATCAAACTTGGGTGGGAGTTTACCAGGCAGAACAACTGACAGCTGAGGAGGGGCGGGAGTAGTGAGTTTGCGCCATGGTCTTCTGTCTGTAGCGCCTCCTGTGCTGAGAGGTAAGACCTGGGGATCTGATCCGACCTTCCCCACCCCAGGATGTGGGATTATTATTTTTTTTTTAAATCCTGTTGCTCATCCTGTTGTATCTACATATTTAGTTATCCTCAGTAATGTCTGAGACGTTACTGAGAGGACTTAAACAGTCAGAAACGCTTTCTCATTAGTAACACATGTAGAGTATATTAAAGTACCAGTTGTTAACGGGCAATAAGAGAAAATGTCAGCAATTCTACTAATAGTTTTTATCTAAAGTTTTCTCTTTGTTTGCCTGTAAGATTTTAAAGAAACACTTGTGACTTTAACCTTCTTCAGTGGGTTTCTTATCTCTCAAGGATTCCAGGATGTAATTTATCTTAAATAAGAGCAAAATGAATAAATTTCTTAGTACAAGGGTTAATAGACAAATGTCATCTTTAGTTACTTTCCCTTTAATTTGACCCTTTTTGCCTTTTGGCAGACTTTCGAAGATAACATAAGAAAAAACAGGACTGTGATTAGTAACTGGATAAAATATGCACAATGGGAAGAGAGTCTAAAGGAGATTCAGAGGTAAAGTCACTGAGCATGTAACTCTGTAAATAGAAATTCTTAAGTTACCAGATACAAAAACATAGAAGTTAAAGCACGTGTAAAACTGTGTGCCTCTGATAATAATAAAATAAAAATTTTCAGAGTTTGTTCCCTTGGGACCCTAGGCTTCCTTTGAGGGGCCTCAGGAATGCTGTGGTGGGCTGGTCCAAGGGAGGAACAGTGGAGGAGGCTCTCCAGGTGATTCTCGTCACCAGCACACACTCTGCAGCCAGAGAAATGCAGTTCTATCCATTTTCTCCATATTGGGAATTTTTTTTTTTTTTTTAAGAATTATTGTTCCACTCAAAACCAGTGGCCAACAAAATGAAATCATGACCTGACCCTTCCTGTTGTCCCACCTTCCTGTGTTCTCCCAGTATTCCCCCTACCCTGGCCAGGCCCAGAACCTACCGCATCTCCTCATCCCTGAGGAGTGGCAGGGACCCCCACCCCTCCCCCGGCCCCCTGCCACTCACCTCAGTCTTGGGAACTTTTCCCAAGTTCTCACCTACCACTTAACTAACTTTTCCACTTGACATTTTTCTTTCTTTCCCCTCTGCTTCCTTGTGCAGACCTTCACTGTAACATCACATTGCATTGCAGTTAAACGCATGTCAGTCTTTCTCTACAACTTGTAAGGCTCCTGAGAACATGGTATCTTGTCACCTTTTTATGCCCGGAACCTTGCTCACAGTAAACACCTGACAGAATAGCGAGCCGTGGAGGTGGTTGCCGGGTGTGTTGCATGTGCTGTAACTGATACCTTCCAAATCTGGCTTCTCAAGGGCTCGATCCATATACGAACGTGCCTTGGATGTGGACTACCGAAATATTACGCTATGGCTGAAATATGCCGAGATGGAAATGAAGAATCGCCAGGTCAACCACGCCCGTAATATCTGGGACCGAGCCATAACGACTTTGCCTCGAGTCAACCAGTTCTGGTAAGTTCCTGATCTGATGAAATGGCTTTTTGTAGACTAAATTTCCACATTTTTTTGTGTACATGTGTTTATTTTATATTCGTTTATTTGGCTGCGTCGACTCTTAGTTGCAGTATGTGGGGTCTTTGTTATGATGTGTGGGCTATTCTCTAGTTGTGGTTCCTGGGCTCCAGAGCGCACAGGCTCAGTAGTTGTGGCTCATGGGCTTAGTTGCCCAAGCAGGGATCAAACCCGTGTCTCCTACATTGGAAGGTGTTCTTAACCACTGGACCATAAGGGAATCCCTGTGTAATTATTTTATTTATAGTTGTAATCATATGTATTAAGTCTTGCATCCTACTTTTTCTTTAAACGTACACTCATTACTGTTTAATGTCCTCTGGTCTCTTAAGTCATAATCCCAATATATAATTGCTGTGTAATCAAAACTGAAGTTTTGGTTACAGTCTTTTATACAAAAGAATCTTTTTGTTGAACTAAGCAACATTTGAGGAGAAAAATCCTTTTTTTCCAATGTCTGATCCTTTTCAGAATGTCTCATCCTTTTCAGATTTCTATTTTAATAGGAAAACATGTTTGACTTCACCTTTTGGGAAGATAAAGCCCTGACTCTCATGTGTTAACAAAGTTAGAGCCAGAGATTGCCAAAGACTGTTTTTTTCCGAAGTCATTTTGACCGTGACTGATAAGTTCAGATGGTTCTATTGAAGGTACAAGTACACGTACATGGAGGAGATGCTCGGGAACATCGCTGGTGCCCGGCAGGTGTTCGAGCGCTGGATGGAGTGGCGGCCAGAGGAGCAGGCCTGGCATTCGTACATCAACTTCGAGCTGAGATACAAGGAGGTGGACCGGGCCCGCACCATCTATGAGCGCTATATCCTTCAGATGGGTCTGCCTGCTGCACTGCCGGGGGGCTGTGGTCTGGCTGGGCCACGTAGTCACTGATGTTGGCCCAGAAGTCAACTTCTGCTTCATAAGTTGCGTTTATATTTTCTAGGGACGTAGTATTCAGAACAAAAGTTTGTGGTCTGGATAATTGTGTCTTTTCCAAGGAGACTTGGGTTTGTTTATACTTTGGCATTAACGCTGGTTCTTTGTGGAAGTTAATACCGTAAGACCCTGTTTGCTCTGGGGTGTATGTTGGTCATGGGCACTGGTACTGGAGTTGGTCCAGAGGTTTACTGTTTACTAGCCATGTGATCTCAATGCGTCAGATCACTCCTTGGAGCCTAGGTGTCCTCATCTTTATTTTTTCAATTATTTACTTATTTTTTGGCTCTGCAGGCTTTTCTCTCATTGTAGTGGGTGGGGGCTACTCTAGTTGAGATGTGCAGGCTTCTTTCATTGCAGAGCACTGGCTCTCGGCACACAGGCCTCAATAGGTGCGGCTCCTGGGCTCTAGAGCACAAGCTCGGCAGTCGTGCCACACGGCCTTAGTTGCTCCATGGCATGTGGGATCTTTCTGGACCAGGGATCGAACCGGTGTCTGCTGTGTTGGCAGGCAGATTCCTTACCACTGAGCTACCAGGGAAGCTCCCTCATCTTTAGAAGGGAGGTAAAAGTCCCTGCTGTGGGCGGATTGTGAGGAGGGAGATGGTGACGGGAAAGCACCCTCAGCAGTGCTTGATTCGTGTTTCACTGTTCTTGTGCTGGTTTATCTCCTACTTGCTAGCGTTTATTCATAAATCCACAATCAGTATTTGTGGCACTTTGGCAGTCGTTTGCAGACAAGCCCCAGAGTGATGAAAAATTTGCATTACCCGAGGCACTTGGTCCCAGTGGAGGACAAACAAAACGGCCGTCTGCCTTCCTGTCTCTGCTCTCTTGCAGGGTTGACTGGGGCAGGGAGCGGGAGGGGCAGTGCAGGGGAGGGAGACGCCCGGCTCTGGGCCAGCTGAACAGGACAGAATTCCTTCTCTGGCACCGGTTAGTGGGCAGCTTTAGGCATGTCACTTAACACTTCTGAGACTTGTTTTCTCTTTTCTAAAATAAAAGAATTTGCCAATGATAGTTATTTTTAGGATTGAAAATCACAGTCTATGTGAGATACATGTGTGTATTCATATGTATAGATATAGTATATATGTGTGCGTGTATCATGCGTACATATTTCTTCTGGGAGTAGCGATTTGGTATTCTCCAAGCAGAGTGACTTCATAGAGCATAAGTACCATGAGATAGAAGACTCAACTTTATTATGTAATTTTAGCATCTTAACTGTGACTATTCATTTTGGTATTACTAGTTTAACCAAAGCATGTATCACACCTGCTCTGTGCCATGCATTATTCTAAGCGCCTTACAGATACTGTTGTTTAATCCCTGTGACAGCCCTCGATTCAGGAGCTGCTTCCTTCTGCAGATGAGGAATCTGAGGCAGGATAGCACCTTTCAGGTGCTGGTGAGGCTGGGATTTGAGCCAGTCAGCTTCAGAGCTGGTGCTCTTTAATCATTGCCCTAATGGAACATGTTCAGTTCATTCGCCAGTCATGTCCGACTCTTTGCGACCCCATGGACTGTGTACTCTTTAATCATTGCCCTATTGGAATGTGTTACTACTTTGAAATTTAATTGATTTCTTCAAGGAAAGTAGATGAAAAACACATCCTATGAAGAAATAAAATTGTAATCAAAAATGTCTCTGTTGGCTCTGATTAGTAGTTTTCTTTTCGTGACATGTTTTTTCTTTCTTTCTTCTTTTTTTTTTTTTTTGATTTTCTGGCCATGCCACACACCTGGTAGGATATTTGTTCTCCCAACCAGGGATTGAATCTGGGCCATGGTAGTGAAAGCACTGAGTCCTAACCACTGGACCACCAGGAACTTCTTTTTTTTCCCTTAAATCTTTATTGGAGTACAGTTGATTTACAATGTTGTGTTATATAGCAAACTAAGTCAGTTTTATATATATATGTATGTATATACATATATGCATTCTTTTTCAGAATCTTTTCCAATATAATTGACCACGGAAGTGTTTCCTGTGCTGTACAGTAGGTCCCTGTTATCTATCTTATATTTAGCAGTGTGTGTGTTAGTCACTCAGTTGTGTCCGACTCTTTGTGGCCCCACGGACTGCAGTCCACCAGGCTCCTCTGTCCATGACATTCTCCAGGCGAGAGCACTGGAGTGGACTGCCATTCCCTCCTCCAGGGGATCTTCCTGAGCCAGGGATTGGACCCAGGTGTCCTGCAGTGCAGCTGGCTGCTTTACTGCTTGGGCCACCAGGGAAGCCCAGTAGTGCATGTATGTTAATTCCTGTGTCCCAGTCCATCACTCCCCCACGTTTCCCCTTCCGCAACCATAAATTTGATTTTGGGATCTGTGAGTCTGTTTCTCTCTGCCAAACAGTTCATTTGTGTCATTTTTGTTGTTGTTGTTAAATTTCACCTGTAAGTGATAAATGGTATTTGTCTTCCTCTGACTTACTTCAGTTAGTATGACTGACTTCATTTCTTCTTTGGAGAAAAGTCTACTTAGATCTTTTGTCCATTTTTTGATTGGGTGGTTTGTTTTTCTTTTGATATTCTAGGTTTATTCATGTTGATGCAAATGACATTATTTTGTTCATTCTTATGGCTGAGTAATATTCCATTGTATGTGTGCACCACATCATCTTTATCCATTCTTCTGTTGATGGACATTTAGGTTGCTTCCATGTCTTGGCTATTGTAAATAGTGCTGCAAATTAAAATAGTGAACACTGGGGTGCATATGTCTTTTTGAATTAGGGTTTTCTCCAGATATATGCCTAGGAGTTGGATTGCTGGATCGTATGGTAATTCTGTTTCTAGTTTTTTAAAGAACTTCCATAATGTTCTCCATAATTATATTCAAATATACCAAATGTACCAAATTATATCCCCATCAACAGAGTAGGAGGGTTCTCTTTTCTCTGTGTCTGCTCCAACATTTATTATTCACAGATTTTTTGATGATGGCCATTCTGACCAGTGTGAGGTGGTATTTATAGTTTTGATGTGCATTTCTCTAATAATTAGTTATGCTGAGCATCTTTTCCTATGATTTTTCCCCATCTGTCTGTCTTTGGAGAAATGTCTATTTAGATCTTCTGTCCATTTTTTGATTTTTTTTTTTTTTTTTAGAGAGAGCTGCATGAACTGTTGGTGTATTTTGGAAATTAATCCTTTGTTGGTTGCTTTATTTGCAAGTATTTTCTCCCATTCTATGGGTTGCCTTTGCATTTTCTTAATGGTTTCCTTTGATGTGCAAAAGCTGTTACGTTTAATTAAGTCCTGTTTGTTTGTTTTTTGTTTTTATTTTTGTTACTCTAAGAGGGGGTTTCAAAAAGATACTGCTGTGATTTATGTCAGAGAGTGTTCTGTTTTCTTCTAAGAGTATCTGGCCTTACATTTAGGTCTTTAGTAATCTATTTTGAGTTTATTTTTGTATATGGTATTAGGTAGTATTCTAATTTCATTCCTTCACATGTAGCTGTCCAGTTTTCCCAGCACCGCTTATTGAAGAGACTCTCTTCTCCATTGCCTATTCTTGCTTCGTCATAGGTCAGTGTGTGGGTTTGTACCTGGGCTTTCTGTCCTGTTCCATTGATCTGTATTTCTGTTTTTGTGCCAGTACCATACTGTTTTGATGACTGTAGCTTTGTAGTATAGTCTGAAGTCAGGGAGCCTAATTCCTCCAGCTCTGTTTTTGATTCTCAAGATTGCCCTGGCTACTTGGGGTCTTCTGTGTTTCCATACAAATTAAAAATTTTTTTCTCTCAGTTCTGTGGAAAATGCCATTAATAGGGATTGCATTAAATCTGTAGGTTGCCTTGGGCAGTATCGTAATTTTTGACACTATTGATTCTTCCAGCCGACGAACATGGTATGTGTTTCCACCTGTTTATGTCATCTTTGATTGTGTTAACCAGCTGATCTCTCCAGCTGTAAGGGGGCTTCCCCAGGTGCGGGAATCTCTCCTCTCCTCCAGTCCCCCACCAGGGGTGCAGGTCCTATCCCGCTCACTGTTGGCTATTGTTTTTCTTTCTTTCATCTTGCCTGGATACGTGGGCATCTTCTTGTTCTTTCAGGTGTCTGAGGTCCTCTGCTGGTGTTCAGCAGGTGCTCCGTGAGAACTGTTCCCTGTCTAGCTGTACTCTTGGTGTACTTGTAGGGAGAGGTGAGCGCCACATCCTCCTCTGCCATCCAGAGTCCTCTCAGGAGTTTTTTTCTTAATCAGTAATTCAGATATTATTACTAAGCAGATACCACAACAGGTGCCATTTGTTGAGCACATTCTTTTGACCTGAAATTGCAAAGACTTTTCTACACATTTTTTCTAATTTATAGTTGACAATCATTAAATGAGGTTGGTTGTTACTATTTTCTTATCATTTATAGATGATAAACTGAGGCTTAGATAAGGTAAGAACTTGCCCAGATCACATGGCTAGTCCTGGGGTTCAGCTTTTCATGACTCCAAACTCCTCTTTGTACTGCTCCTAAAATATGAAGACGCAGTGGAGGAGGCCAGAGAAACAAGACACTGCCCCCTGGGGAGTCACAGGCTAGTGTGTCTCCAGTCACCCCCATAGCCATAGTGGGTGTTGTTGAGGTTCTGGGTTTGGGCTTGGGTTTTTGTTCTCTAAGCCACATTGTGCTACCTGGTTTTTCCTTCATTCCACTCACTTGTTCTCGTGCACCCTGATGTGAAGAACTGGATTAAGTATGCCCGCTTTGAAGAAAAGCATGGTTACTTTGCCCACGCACGGAAAGTGTATGAGAGGGCTGTTGAATTCTTCGGGGACGAACATATGGACGAGCACCTTTATGTTGCCTTTGCCAAATTTGAGGAAAATCAGAAAGAAGTAGGTAAACTTAAAGGAAATCAATTATGTTGCAAAAGAGCTTAGAAAGGATGACTTTTTGTGCACGTTGAGTTCATTTACAGTTTCTTACTTATCCTTGGAGAAAATAATTTCAAAATACGAAAACATGATTTCTCAAGGAAAAAGTGCACGTCACTAACCTGCAGGTTGGGAGTGGTTATAGATTGTATTACAGCGGTCTTGATTTTGTGTGCTCTACTTGAAAACAGATCTTTAAATCTAGAATGAGAATATTATCTACAAACTAAGAGTCATTTGATACTCTGATTAAAAGGCTTCTCAAGTAATGAGCCTGGGAAACAAAAGGCCTAGAGCCTTCAGTACTGAGAACAGAATTTGAAATGAAAACAATGATGGCCCCACAAATAAGTCAGTTGTGTTCTCCTGTAGCATATGTGGAAAACAATCCCTTCTCGTAGTTCAGATAATCTGGGATGGGGAGGGCCATGTGCTGGGGTCTGAGTGTGGGGTCTTGCACAGGTCCCAGGGGTGAGTTCAGGTTCTGTCCTCAGGCTGGTGGGAGGTGTGGAGGGTCTTAAGCAGGAAGTGGTCAGATGTCGTCTGTGTGACGTGTGGTGGGCCTGTGGCTGCTTCAAGCGCAGCGTATGGGGGGAGAGCGGCAGAAGTGGGATGGGGGCTTTTCACATGGTCCACAGAGAGATGGAGGTGGGTCGGCAGGGACCTGGGGGGAGTGGAGGGCTGAGTTGAGGAGGTAGAAGGGGCGGACTGTGGAAGCAGGGAGTGTGGGGGTGCA
>NW_011494635.1:1123091-1126102 GCF_000754665.1 Bison bison bison | reverse complement strand
CCCTGGCTGAGCAGGTGCGTGATCAAGACCAGAATGAGGAGTCTGACAACGACCCAGCTGGGCGGGACTCAGGTGAGTCCGAGATGCAAGGACGATGTCCAGCTGGCAGGTTAGGTAGACTTAAATGTGGGGCTCAGAGTGTCTGTCCATCCTGACAAAAGTACCTCAACAAAAGGGAGAGGGAAAACCGTACTTTGGACACTTTGAGGCCTCACAGTCTAACCTACAGGTCATGTTTTATGTCAGAGTTGCTCCCCGTACTGTGGCTAGAACAAGAGTGCTGTGTTCTGGAAGAGTAACCATCCTGTCTGCTTTCAGTTTGAGAGGGTGCGAGTGATCTACAAGTATGCCCTGGATAGAATTTCGAAGCAGGAGGCCCAGGAACTCTTTAAAAATTATACCATCTTTGAGAAGAAGTTTGGTGACAGGCGGGGCATCGAAGACATCATCGTGAGCAAGCGGAGGTTCCAGTACGAGGAGGAGGTGAAGGTGAGTGTCACAGGGCGGCACCGACGGGCCTGTCAGCCAGGCCTCTCCCCACCCTGTGTCTGCAGTAAACCGGCAAACAGGACAGGGAAAAGGCAAGCAGACAGCACTTGGACTTGTTCTGCCACGCGAGTGTTGGAAGTCACAGTGTTGGCTGCTAACTGGACACAAAGAACTTGAGCAAAGGAAATTTGGAACCCATTTGAGCTCATTATTTAAAGAAGATGGAAGAGTCAGAGATTGACCTAAAAGAACCATATTTATACATTACCCTTTAGTTTAGCTGCCTGAGCAAGACTATTGTAGTTACAGTTCCATCCTCATCTCTCTCTGTAACATACTGTTTTGATTTGAATTCAAAGGTAGTAGTGTTTGCCTTTATTGCTCTGCTATGTATTTTAAAATATTTCTGCCTGGTCAAATTAATTAAGATATCTCCAAATAAAGGACCAAGTGGTGGTAGATGAGGTCAGCAAAATATGTTCAAGATATATTATAATTAAATGAGAAGGCAGGTTCTGCAGTTGTGAGAGTGGTACAATCCCATTATAATATTAAATTTAGACATAGAGTCACATACATAAATAGACACTTAGGAGAACAGACGTCTGTTTTCATGGCTGTAGATACTGGGAGCTTTGCAGAAGCAGTAGGAAGCTGGGGGAGGAGGCTTGGAAAGTGGGCAGGAATCAGGCCAGTTGCAGAGAGTCCTGAAGAAGAAGGTGGGACAGTCACATTTCAGTCCAGCTGGGAATGATCAACCCATCAATGGAAAGCGCTTCCACAAGCCAGTTCCCGCTGTCCTTCATCTCTGTGTCACCCACCAGCATGAGCCAGACTCTCAGACAGGGGTCCTTACGTTGCCAAGTGCAGTGGCTTCCAGGGGCCAGGAAGGGTGGGCCCCTGGCTCCCTTCACTTCTGTGGAGGAGAGGTGTGCAGGGCATCGCCCAGCACAGAGCTGTGTGTAATTTGACCAGCAAATTACCAATTGCTGCTTCATTTAAAACAAACAGAAAACCAGTTGTTAATTAATTTTTATGCATTTGCCTCTAAGTCATTTTTCCATTTATACCTTCTTTTAAAAAACTTAAAAATTGTGTGTTAAGTCACTTCAGTTGTGTCCAACTCTGTGACCCCATAGCCTGCCAGGCTTCTCTGTCCATGGGATTCTCCAGGCAAGAGTACTGGAGTGGATTTCCATGCCCTCCTCCAGGCGATCTTCCCAACCCAGGGTTTGAACCCATGTCCTGAATTGGCAGGGAGGTTCTTTACCACTTATGTCCTACATTGGCAGAAGGTTCTTTACCATTAGCGCCACCTTGGAAACCCAACTTAAAAACTGGGATGCTCCCCCCCAAAAAAGGCTGTTGTAGGTGAAAGGAGCTTTGCTGGGGAACCTGGTAACAGTCTGTCTTCTCTCTCCTTTTCCCTTTCTATTTATAAAATCTCAAGAATGGTATTTTTCAATGAAATAGTGTACAGTCTAGAAAAAAGGCTGCTGGAGTATAGAAAGTCAGTCTGGTGCCTTCCGTCAGCTCGCCTAATCCAGCAGGTGCAGCTCTGGGTTTGGTTTCTGTTTAATCCAGCCTGGTGTTTCCAGGCTAACCCGCACAACTACGACGCGTGGTTCGATTACCTGCGCTTGGTGGAGAGCGATGCGGAGGCCGAGACGGTGCGGGAAGTGTACGAGCGCGCCATCGCCAACGTGCCGCCCGTGCAGGAGAAGAGGCACTGGAAGCGCTACATCTACTTGTGGATCAACTACGCCCTCTATGAGGAGCTGGAGGCCAAGGTGCAGAGTGGGTCCTGGCCGCCGGGGGCTGCTCCCCTGGGCAGCCGGCTGGCGTGGGTGGGAACTGATAACTGCGGAGCCTTGACCACACAGGAATTTCTCTGTACATTCTTACAGGCCTCCTTGCAGCCATTTACATTCTTTCTGCCACGTTTTAAACTCTCTATACCTGTTGTGGGCACAGGCGAGGTGGTTTTTAGTTTTGATTTTTTTTTTTGCACCTTGAGGCGCTTGAAAGAATAGCTTCATTATTTATAGTTGCCAGGGTTTTCTCATAACTAGGGATCACAGCTGGATTGCACATTCTTGCTCTTAGTAGAATTTTCAGAAATTGGTTGTAAGTTAATAGGAAAAGACGAATCCTGTTGGTTGAAGACTGCAGAACATCTTTGTTCCTGCTGTCACACACCCTACTGAGAAGCTCTCACTTGGTGGCTCAGTGCTGTGGGCAGGTCTTTGACCAAAGCTTGATGCCCAAAGTTAGTTCGCTTTTGATGATAAATAGAATAACAGCTTGTGGAAACATACTCAGTGTTCAGATCAGATCAGATCAGATCAGTTGCTCAGTCGTGTCCGACTCTTTGCAACCCCATGAATCGCAGCACACCAGGCCTCAATGTCCATCACCAACTCCCGGAGTTTACTGAGACTTACGTCCATCGAGTCAGCGATGCCATCCAGCCATCTCATCCTCTGTTGTCCCCTTCTCCTCCTGCCCCCAATCCCTCCCAG
>NW_011494635.1:1122403-1122991 GCF_000754665.1 Bison bison bison | reverse complement strand
CCAGCCATCTCATCCTCTGTTGTCCCCTTCTCCTCCTGCCCCCAATCCCTCCCAGCATCAGAGTCTTTTCCAGTGAGTCAACTCTTCACATGAGGTGGCCAAAGTACTGGAGTTTCAGCTTTAGCATCATTCCTTCCAAAGAAATCCCAGGGCTGATCTCCTTCAGAATGGACTGGTTGGATCTCCTTGCAGTCCAAGGGACTCTCAAGAGTCTTCTCCAACACCACAGTTCAAAAGCATCAATTCTTCAGCGCTCAGCTTTCTTCACAGTCCAACTCTCACATCCATACATGACCACAGGAAAAACCATAGCCTTGACTAGACGGACCTTTGTTGGCAAAGTAATGTTTCTGCTTTTGAATATGCTATCTAGGTTGGTCATAACTTTCCTTCTAAAGAGTAAGCATCTTTTAATTTCATGGCTGAAGTCACAATCTGTAGTGATTTTGGAGCCCAGAAAAATAAAGTCTGACACTGTTTCCATTGTTTCCCCATCTATTTGCCATGAAGTGGTGGGACCAGATGCCATGATCTTCGTTTTCTGAATGTTGAGCTTTAAGCCAACTTTTTCACTCTCCACTTTCACTT
>NW_011494635.1:1095167-1121661 GCF_000754665.1 Bison bison bison | reverse complement strand
TTTTCCAAATTTGCTGGCATATTGAGTGCAGCACTTTGACAGCATCATCTTTCAGGATTTGGAATAGTTTAACTGGAATTCCATCCCCTCCACTAGCTTTGTTCGTAGTGATGCTTCCTAAGGCCCACTTGACTTCACATTCCAGGATGTCTGGCTCTAGGTCAGTGATCACACCATCGTGATTATCTGGGTCGTGAAGATCTTTTTTGTACAGTTCTTCTGTGTATTCCTGCCATCTCTTCTTAATGTCTTCTGCTTCTGTTAGGTCCATACCATTTCTGTCCTTTATTGAGCTCCTCTTTGCATGAAATGTTCCCTTGGTATCTCTGATTTTCTTGAAGAGATCCCTAGTCTTTCCCATTCTGTTGTTTTCCTCTGTTTCTTTGCATTGGTCGCTGAGGAAGGCTTTCTTATCTCTTGCTATTCTTTGGAACTCTGCATTCAGATGTTTATATATTTCCTTTTCTCCTTTGCTTTTCGCTTCTGTTCTTTTCACAGCTGTTTTAAGGCCTCCCCAGACAGCCATTTTGCTTTTTTGCATTTCTTTTCTATGGGAATGGTCTTGATCCCTGTCTCCTGTACAATGACATGAACCTCATTCCATAGTTCATCAGGCACTCTATCAGATCTAGGCCCTTAAATCTATTTCTCACTTCCACTGTATAATCATAAGGGATTTGATTTAGGTCATACCTGAATGGTCTAGTGGTTTTCCCTACTTTCTTCAATTTAAGTCTGAATTTGGCAATAAGGAGTTCATGGTCTGAGCCACAGTCAGCTCCTGGTCTTGTTTTTGCTGACTGTATAGAGCTTCTCCATCTTTGGCTGCAAAGAATATAATCAGTCTGATTTCGGTGTTGACCATCTAGTGATGTCCATGTGTAGAGTCTTCTCTTGTGTTGTTGGAAGAAGGTGTTTGTTATGACCAGTGCATTTTCTTGGCAAAACTCTATTAGTCTTTGCCCTGCTTCATTCCGTATTCCAAGGCCAAATTTGCCTGTTACTCCAGGTGTTTCTTGACTTCCTACTTTTGCATTCCAGTCCCCTATAATGAAAAGGACATCTTTTTTGGGTGTTAGTTCTAAAAGGTCTTGTAGGTCTTCATAGAACTGTTCAACTTCAGCTTCTTCAGCATTACTGGTTGGGGCATAGACTTGGATTACTGATATTCAGTGTTAGGGGTATACATTTTTGTTAGTAATGGTAAAATTAGTATTGGACATGAATATTTTGTGCAAATTTATTATCCTAATGTAGGATCCCGAGAGGACAAGACAGGTTTACCAAGCCTCTTTGGAACTCATTCCTCATAAAAAGGTATGTTTGCTGTAAGCATTCTGTTCTAAACACATGGAAATCCTGTGTCTGTTACTTGTGAAATAATCCCGAGGAATCCTATTTGTTGATGAGCTCTTTCCCTGTGCTAGGCACCCTAGGAAAACATAAATAAGAACTAGGTATGCTCTTTGCCTCTGAAAACAGCTTCCAGTCTAGTTGAATGGACAGCCTTTAAGTGACCAATGACTGACAGAGATAATGGAGAAATTCCGAGAGGATCATAATGGGAACAGACTGAGCGGAGTGCACTCAGCTTGCATAGGGACAGCCAGCTGCTGGCACCTGCGTGGATGTCCATAGGCACAGGAACACGGGTGTTCTGGGAGCAGTTGACACGTGGTCTCTGCCCACTGTGGGCAGTTGGCTTTATTTCCTGACACCAGAGATAGCGAGCGATGTTGACCAAATTACTGTCTGGAACAGAGGGGCGTGTTCTGCCTGCTAACTGCACACCCACAAAGCTGCCCCTCAGTGGGGGCCGGAGAGCCCTGCGTCACAGTGAAGTGTCCAGATTACTCTTGGTGATTTCTGTCAGATATTGTTAGCTTAGCTTATAAACGAGAAAATACATCTGCCCTAGCTGTGAAGCTTTAGGGAAATTCACTTGTGGCCTTGTGTTAATTTAAGTTTAAGTGAATTTTTGTGCTTTTGTTTTCTAGTTCACATTTGCCAAAATGTGGTTACTATATGCACAGTTTGAAATAAGACAGAAAAATTTACCATTTGCCAGAAGAGCTTTGGTGAGTAAATAAAGGATCATGATGCATCATTAAGTCCTTTGAGAAGGAAATTTACATCTTAGTGTTTACAGGTTGTCCAGTCCCCCACTAAGAAGGCAGGAGAAATACTGTGCCTTTATAACGTGAGACATGTTTTCAAAAGCTGGGCCTTAGAGGGAAGATTGGGCGATAATGCTTAAATTATTCTGTTGTCAACAATGGACAGTTACAGCTACCTGTTAACCAGATCTTTCCTGCGGCTAGGGAGATTTGATCTTAAATTGTTAGTAGTCTGATCCTCTGCAAGATTTTTGGTATATTAAATGCACCTCCGTCTTGACAGGTATTCTAAAGTTTCTCAATAGGATCAGATGCAGCTGTCCTTCTGATAAGCCCCTGGCTGTGGGCAGCAGGGTTCGTTCATTGATAACCCCTTTATCATGGGAAGTGTTCTCCTTTGACATCTGGATTCCATAAGAGATCCTGAGAATCTAGGTGAGATTAAAAATAGTTTTCCAAACACTTCAGCAACCCTGCCTCTTACTGAACAGGCCCAGTTGATGGCTGAGTGAGCTGGAGGGTTTCTTTGGGCCTCTGTCAGGAGCCAGTAGAGCAGTGTGGTACTGCAGAGGGAGTGGGTGGTTCACCGGATCAATGCACCAAGGCTCTTGCTCAGTGGAGTAACGGCTTCTCAGCTAGGTCAAGGATGTCTGCACAAGTCAGACCCACTCAGGCATCACCTCAGTGTCTTCTTTTCCAGGGAACGTCCATAGGCAAATGTCCAAAGAACAAATTATTTAAAGGTTACATAGAACTGGAGCTACAGCTTCGAGAATTTGACAGATGCCGGAAGCTTTATGAAAAGTTCCTGGAATTTGGGCCAGAAAACTGTACCTCTTGGATTAAATTTGCAGAATTAGAGACAATCCTTGGCGATATTGAGCGAGCCCGGGCGATCTACGAGTTAGCCATTAGTCAGCCACGCTTGGACATGCCAGAGGTGAGGCGCTTGCGTTGACTGGCTTTATTTCAGACACTGGCCCAGCTTTACCTTAGATAACAATCTAAGTCTGTGAGCCTTTTGGAGCATAGAGACAATATCACCTGTAGTCTTTCACTAAGATCAGGGCTTCTGTTTTAGAAACAGAAAGGCAGGGGGAGAAGCCCTCTCTAGCGGGTAGCTCAGCCCTGCCCCAGTGACACCAGGATGAATTGGAATTTTACAGGTGGGCTCTTCCTGCCTTTCTGTAACAGAAGGCTAAAGGGGGCGGCCAGGGCAGTGCAGTCTAGGCCACGTGAAGTACAGGGGAGGGGTTCTTCTGGCACAGATTTGCCTGGATTAGGCCCTCACCAAATCAGGATGTTCCTGGAGGCACAAGTGCCCTGGCCTGGCCAGCTATGGGGTAAGCTCGAGCCTCCAGGTGGTGCCAAACTGCAGCCTGGACAACGTGAACCTCAGGAACCTCCAGGCTTGCGCAGGTGTTCTGTGAATCTTGCTCTGGGGTGACTGCACTCAGTGGTTTACCAGGCCCCACTGACTGCACTGGGCAGGGCTTTCTCGGTCACTGGTCCCGTGAGTTGGCCTCAGCTTTTCCACAGACTGCAGTCTCAGGTGACCAGGCTACATCTTTCTTGTCCTTGTGCCCTGACAGGCTGTACCAGGCGAGTGGGCAGCTGGTCCCTGGATGCTTGTTGAGTTGAATTCAGACGCATCAGGGAACTTACAGTGATGGCAAAAACAGTGTACACTGACTGACCGAGGCCTGTTTTCTCCGCACAATTTCCTCATATGTGGCAGGCTTATGATAGTGCTGGGTGGTTTGTTAAGTTTCTCTGCTCTTCTTGTTAAGTCCAGCATTTGGGAAATTTCAAAAGAGAATCTGGAAATAGATCCAAGGTCTTTTTTCTCATAATGTAGACTCTTAGCCAAATCTTGGCCAGCTTGTAAATACTAGCATTAGTCGTCATATCCCGTGTGTTCCTTAGAAAGTTCTAGGTTCCTGGATGTTCTAGGTTGAGATGCTAGTTAGGCTGTGCTTCAAACAAGAGCATGTTGCTTTTTAAATGTCAAGACTGACCTATGAATTTGTCTTTCTCAGGTGCTTTGGAAATCATATATTGATTTTGAAATTGAGCAGGAAGAAACTGAGAGAACACGAAATCTTTACCGAAGATTGCTTCAGCGGACACAGCACGTCAAGGTATTCTGTGATTTGTGTGTTTGCTCGAATCAGCAGTCTGGAAGAAATAGTGTATTTATATATATATATATATGTATGTATGTATTTTTTTTTTTATATATATTTTAAGTGGCTTCCTTTTACAGAGAGCTTGTGAGTCTCAAGACTTTGGAATGTTAAGCTTATACCAGGCCAATATTTATATTGCATGTGAGCAACTTGGATATTGTAGGTTGAATAAAAATTAAAACTTTTTTCAGTATATTAAGATTACTTCAGACACCTAATTAGATATAAAAGCAGACTTCTTCACCATTACTGTATAGAAGCAGCTAGTCAATAGGTTACATTCTTTAGAATACTCGAGATGAATACAGTAGGTATGTTCAGATGTTGTCAACAAGAAATTAGCTTATTACATTATTGTTTCCTGGGTGACATGGTTAATTTGGTTTGGTAATAATTTCTTTCTAAGGTATGGATCAGTTTTGCACAGTTTGAGTTGTCTTCAGGGAAAGAAGGAAGTTTGGCCAAGTGCAGACAAATTTATGAAGAGGCTAACAAAACCATGCGAAACTGTGAGGAAAAGGAAGAGAGGCTCATGCTGCTGGAGTCGTGGCGAAACTTTGAGGATGAATTTGGAACAGCGTCAGATAAGGAGAGAGTGGACAAGCTCATGCCCGAGAAGGTCAAGAAAAGGAGAAAGGTCCAGGCTGACGACGGGGTAAGGACTGAGCTTGTGCTGGTCCTCCATGCCAGCCGAGCAGAAGCGCCCCAGACTTTGAAATGTGTGTGCAATGCATGGCACGTGTACAGCCTGAGGACAGGGTCAGCAGCTGGGGAAGGAGTCGGTCACAGTCTGGCTGCTGTGGGAACACGGCAGGGTGTGCGGTCCACCCAGGGTGGAGCCCCAAGGAGGGCTTGCAGAGGGTCTTCCTGGCACTGCTGGTTCTGGGAACTGTCTGAAGTGTGTTGTTTCTGGAGCATTAGACAGGAGGTGGAGGGCAGGGTAGCTCCGCCTCTAGGTGGGAACTAATGCAGGGGAGGCTCCGTCGGCCGTAGGAAAGCCCCCAGAGTCTGACGCAGTTGGCGTCTCCTGTGGGTGGATTGCGGGGGCTTGGTTGCAGAGGGTCTCTTGGGAGGCTGTTGTATCAGAGAGGCGGTGCTGGAATCTGGGACAGTGCACCCATGGGGAGTGCAGCGAGTGGCTGACTGGACGTGGGAGGGGCAGGCAGGGAGCCAGGAGTCCCAGGTCTGTGGCTTCACTGTGAGGTGAAAGTCAAGTAAATCTTTAGAAGTTCAAAATCTCACACACAGGACTGCAAGGTGGGGTGGAGGACACTGCGTATTTTCTGGTTGACTGTGGAGCACTTTTCCCACCACGCTGTTGCTTTCAGTGAGCAGCAGCTGCAACACCCCCCATCCAGCAGTACGCACTCACTCCCGGTCTCAGGGCCTGCCCTTGAAAGTAGAACTTTGAAAGTAGGCCTTGATGTTGTTTTGCACAGTAACAGTAAGTTGAATACGAACCCTGGGCTCCACAGTGACGATTCTCTGCTGTAACTGGAAAATGCATTTCAGCCACAGGTTAGCTTACCTTCTGTTTTTCTTTGTCCCTGTAGTCAGATGCAGGGTGGGAAGAATACTATGATTACATCTTTCCCGAAGATGCAGCCAACCAACCCAACCTCAAGCTCCTGGCCATGGCCAAACTGTGGAAGAAGCAGCAGCAGGAGAAGGAGGCTGGAGAGCAGGACCCAGACACAGACACTGCCGAGCGGGAAGCTGGGCCCTCCTGTTCGTATTGACAGATGCTATATTATTTTTATAAATGTATAGTTTGGAATTCTTGAAACTCCTGTTAAGTTTTTGGGTATTCCACCAATAATGAATTGATGGGGATCTTTTGACAACTACTTTTGAATTATTTTTAAAATGCTCTTGGGTTAGTTGGGGGTGGGGTTTGTAAGTAAGGGAATTTTTCTTTAGCTGCTGGGTTTTCTTTATCTGAGTCTAAAACATTTTGTGCCTCCATCATTCATTAGGAAATCTAATTCATCTGTTTTAGATGGAACTGCAGAATTTTGAAAGTCTTTTATAAAAAGTTCTCAATTACATTCCATAGTAACTTTTTTCTCATGGTTGTCTTCATATTTTATGCATTCATCTGAAACCTGTAACTTACTCACGTCTCGAGTCACTGACTTGAGTTCCATCCCCAGCTCTGTCACTTAGTGATACATAACCTTTCAGTTTATGGACTTTTGCCGGGTCATTTTGAAGATTAAATTAGAAAAGGAGTATGCCTGGCAGAGGGAGTGCTCAGATGTCCATGCCTTGTGGAATTGGGCATGCTTGGATTAATTTTAACATGAATAACTGTACCTTCTTAATGGCCATTTATACTGAATGTTTATGAAAACACCAGTTGGGAAATAATTTACAGTTGCTACATTTCTGCACAAGGTGTTTTTTTTTAAAAACCAAGAACATTTTAGTAAAATTTCAGTTATACCATAATCAGTTGCCCAAACTGGCCGAGTTCTGCAGTGGCTTGTTTAAACAACAGTAATTCAGGAGCTGTGAAGAACAATGTCCCATGCTCCAGTGAGTGTGGGAAACCCTAGGTTAAGCCTTGCAGACAAGTCTCTTTATACTTAGGCTTCTTAGGGCTCTTGACACATTCCTGTATGTTATGAATCCTCAGCAGCAAGGCCTCGCTGTGTTCCCCAAAATACAGTGAAAAGGAAACCATTTCTACCAAGAGCACCAATAAACACTGCCCAGCATGCTGCAGCAGACTGTCTACCCATAAACTTGACTCATTCAACCTGGCCTCGATTTAGAATGTGAAAAACACCTGCGGGAACTTATATGACACTTAGCAACGCAAAGATGGTGGTGTATTTGCTGGCTGATACATTGCGTATATTCTCAAGCAAAAAAGCATTTGCCTTAGTTAACCAATCTGTGAAATTGTTTCCTTTAATCTAGCCCATATTCTCAAGCCTGTTTTTTTGTTGTTCACTGCCAAGGTTATTTGACTGGAAGCATAGCTGTCTTGTTTCTTCACCTGTAGGGACAATTAGCAAATTTACTTGGGCAAATGTATTATTACATTGTCAAGTATGTTAGTCACCCAAGGGAGTAAAAGCTAGTTGTTACGGTGTTAAAATTCTACCTTGAAAATAGGAGCGTTTGAGAGCAGAAAGAAATAGGACCAGCAGGTAAAAGCAACCTGTTCTCCACCTCACTCCTTCGGTCACCAGACTGGCATTGGCTGCTGGAGTCACAGGCTCTGAGTCCCGAGGTCTGAGCAGGGGCTTCAGAGGAGCACTGTGTTCTGAACTGGCTAAGTTGCACAGCCCCATGGGTAAGATGAAAACGGGCCAGATGCTACTGTAAGTGATTAATCATAATCATGTTTGTGTTGCACATGTGTGAAAGGAAAAAAAACCAGCCAAGTTCTTGTGTAAACTCCTTCCGCTATTTGCAGGCACATACCATGCCTGTGTAAAATGCATGAAGAAAAAGTTACTCTTTGGGGAGACTATCACTTCTCTCTCACCTCCACCAAAATAAGTCCTTTCAAAAGTAAAGGGTTTTAACAGTCATTTGTGATTCTTTTCATTTTCTTTAGCTACTTCTTTTATGCACTGGTATTACAAGTGAAAACTAAACATGAAAATAAGTGGTTAGCCTGTGAACTAATCGTTTGGCCTTTTTTTTTTTTTTAAAGAAATTAGGTTCTGTTCTCCTTTTATCATCTTTTTGTACTTTGAAAGGCAGGAATACAGTATTGTGAAACTAGACAGAGGAAAGACCTGAGACCAGCAGTGTGGAAACAAGTATCTGGGAAGAATTTCGTCTGCAATAAGCAGGAAGCTCAAGTGTGCAGGGCAGGGGCTGTTCACGTAAGCATTTAAACAATGCTTTGTATGTAAATGAAAAATGTGACAAACCAACCCTAAGTGATGACCTTTCTCAATCCTGCTAGCTATAGGTTTACAAATGACCATCAAAACTTCCAGAAAACATTCATAGAGTCAACAGTGCATTTTATTATACATCTTAGATTTATACATTTCATATATGCTTTTAAAGCTTAAGTTCAATACAAAATAAAAACTGTATATGCAGCAGTGGTTCTCAGGCACAGAATTTAGGGGGAGACTGGAGCAATCATTTTCCCTAGCACACCGTGAATAGTGTGTTATGAGCCATGACAGTGGAATGTTTCCTTCTCACCTAGCTGCCTTTTTTGGTTGGATTTTATTACAGTGAACAGCTTTAGAAGGTATGATATTGCTAACAGGAAACAAGATGACTTAAAGTTTGATAACCTATATTTTCTTGAAGTCTTTAAGAGCTAAACGATCCCCTTTTCTCCTAATAGAGCTCCAAGGTCACCTAATGAAAATAATATTGTCCATAATTCTATTTGGAGCATCATCAGCCTAAGAACCACTGCTCATGGTTATTCAATGTCTTCTGGCCTCACAGGATGAGGTAATGGTATGATGGACTTCTTCTCAGTATCCCTGGATAGAGCTTTCCTCATATCTGTTAAGAAGCAAAGTTTAATGTAAGTACCCAAATGTCAGAGTATGATTTTATATCAGATTTAAAGTGTACAGATGTTTTAAAAAACACCAAAGCCATAAGTGGTTTTGTCCCCTACTCTCCCACTTTTACCAGATTCTAAGAGAAACGTATTTATAAGTGAGACTCCCAAGCAGGAGTACACAAAACACTAACCGAACCCTAGCTGGGATTCAGCTCTTCCTACAAATGTTCTTTTAACAAAGTCTTAGTAACATGTCTGTAACAGCAAAACAACCACCGATGGTAATTAACCATTGGTTAGTTAATATAAGTTAGTTAGTGGTAGGTTCATGAAGGTAGCTTACAGGATATTTAAATACTATAGCTCAAATTTATATATGGTTTTTTTAAGCGTATTGAAAGAGCCGAGTATTTTGGTCTATAGGATGCATGTAAACGTCCCTTCTTCCGGGACGCTGCCCCAGCGGGGACTCACCGTAAGCGTCCTCATCGGGCTCCCCATTGCTCGCCGAATAGTACTCTATGACTGTCCTGTACACGCTGTAGCCCAGCTGCTTGTACATATTGACAGCAACTTGGTTAGACACTCTTACAAAGAGATCAACAAAAAATCCACCCTTTCTGTAATTAAAAAAAAAAAAAAAATCAGAATGGGAGAAGTCCTAGAAAACAATACTGGCATGAGTAGTTCCTCTCTTCACTTACAAAGGCCATCTTTACTGTCTCTGGATAAAGCTGTATGAACTTCAGAGAGGTCTTGCACAGCTTTTGTTAGATTTTTCCTAAAGGCTTAGTGGACTGATGCCAATGCAGATCTCATCCTCTTCTAAATGTTACTGTTTGTATAGAAACGCAACTGAATTTAGACTCACTTTATACACTTTCACTTTATATCCAACAGACTAGATTCTTACAGGTTTTTCATGTGTACACTCTTCTCTGTCCAAGTAACAGTTATGTTTTCTCTCAGTCCTCATACCTTCTTTTTAGTTGCTTCACTGTACAGTCAAGGATTTCCAATAATTACTAAGAGAAGCTGGCTTTAGGCATCCTGTCCCGGAAAGCATTCCGTGCATCACCTCTAATATTTACTAAAGGTTTTCAGTAAATACTTTTTGCAGGTTAAAGTTTTCCCTTTCTGTATCCTAGATTGCTTAATCAAGAGTGAATACTGCATTTTATCAAAGCATTTTCTACATTTAGTGAGATAAAAAAATGTTCTTCAGTCTATTAATTGCTAGAATACATTCTTAGGTCCGTTTGCTAAGTTTTTCTAGGACTTCTGCATCTGTTCTTTCTCATATCGCTTGTCAGGTTTTTGTTAAGATTATCTTAGCCTTAAAAAATAAGTTCCCTTTTTGTGTGTAAGATTGAACTTAGAATACTTTTTTTTTTACAATTTTCAAGGGACAACCCTTAAATATTTAGAAATATATTTTAATGTTTTGCCTATGTTGTCTTAAAGAAGTTTTATGGAGTATGGTGACATTTATACAATGAAAACATGAAACCCACTAAACTGTATTTTAAAAGGAACTATATTTTAACATTACAGAATACATCAGTTATAATGTGCAACAGAGACCTCAGGTCGCCTTGTGAACCCTTTCTGGTGGCCCAAGAAAAAGTACGTTGACTCCTGTTATATACAATTAAATCAATTTCTGATTGTTCTAATTAGGAAGAGGCCTGTTCATACCTCTAATTATGATGATCTATTTCTTCCTATAGTTTAGTCAGTTGTTGCATTTTTACTTTAAGTTTGACTCTTACCAATATGCAGTGACTGTTTTTTATTCTAGTAATAACTATAATGTGACTTAATTACACTCTTAATTGCTTTTCACTTTTTGCTTTGGAATTTGCATAATTTAAAAAGTGAAGTGAGCGTAAGTCACTCAGTCATGTCCGACTCTTTGTGACCCCATGGACTATACAGTCCATGGAATTCTCCAGGTGATCTATCCAACCCAGGGATCGAACCCAGGTCTCCCGCACTGCAGGCAGATTCTTTATCAGCTGAGCCACCAGGGAAGCCCAATTTAGAAAATTTCTTTCCTTTTAGTCTTTCTGTATCTTTACATGTATTTCCTGTAAATAGCATACAGCTGACAATATCATTTTTTTAATCTTACTGTCCTAAGAACACTAAACATGAGGTTCACCCTATTGGTAAATTGTAAATGTAATAACTTCCCATTCCCCCTCCCTGCTACCACCATTCCACTCGTTATGAATCTTACCACCTTCGGTCTCTGAGTGCTATCATGTAGTATTTGTCTTTCTGTGACTGGCCTATTTCACTTGGCATAATATCTTTGTCTTTAAACTGGAGTTATTAGTTCCTTAACATTCACTGTTGTACTTACCTAATTACACTGGGATTCATGACTACCACCTCATTTCATGCTTTTTGTTTTGCCACCTTCGTTTTTCTTTTGATTTTTTATTAGCCAATTTTTTCTTTGGAAATATAGTTTGTATTTTTAGTGTACACTAATATATACATGTATATATGTATGTATATGCATAGGTACACACACACTCCTGTACAAATACAGGTCACTTAAATCTTAGTAACTACTGTAATGAAGATTTAGGAACTGGAAGGGGAAGGAGAGTAGTTTTCTACTCTAAAAGATAGTCTGTCCAATAAATTTTATGTGTAAGGTCATGGCTATTAGAACACATGTCCGAACTCCTTGTCCACTATAATAATAGTGTCAGATAACTTTTTCAACAAGATGTGCATGCCATTAATTCTTGTGTGTAAACTACAATATTCTCCTCTTCCCTGTTCAGTCTAAGAGAACCTGATTCTGCAGAACCACCTGCATTTTTGTTTTATATTGATTTTTGTGTGGTCCTGGGGCTTTTTAATGACAGGAATTTTAAAATTCTTAAGGACTAAACTTCTTTTACAGCTTAAACAAGAATGAGCTCAAGTTCCCTCTTGCTCTCAACTTGCCTCAAGTCGACTTTTGAGGCCATGGTTACTTCTGTAAAATGCTCCACTTTAATGGAGCACATAACAAGTAACACATAACAAGTGTCTGATATATAAAACAGGTCTTTAAAAAAAAAAGCCACAATGTTGGCTGTTCGAACTGTGCTCCCAGGTGGTCCAAACTCATGGATGTGCTGTAGAATATTTCAAACATTTGGGGAAAACACAGGCAAACTACTGGCTTTGTATAGTTCACAAAAACACATCACATTATATTTCTTTTGGTGACACAATGTCTTTATGAAGCCAGGCTTTTAGCAATTCCTGTCATTATAAAGCCCCAGGACCACATGAAAATTAATGTGAAACAAGAGTGCAGGTGGTTCTGCAGAATCAGATTCCAAGGTTTGAGAAGCCTTGCGATGCCCAGCAGGCACATCTCATTAGGAGATAACCACAGTGACTAAAATGAAATGAAAATATTTCTTTCAGTTTTACTGCTTAAAAGTATAAACTTTTCTTTAGCCTAGGACACTATGAAAAAAATTACAGGGATGCAAAGGGCAATGCAAAGAATTGGGGAATATCTGCCAGTGACAAGAACAGTAACAGAGACCTTGAGGGCTAGATTCTGATTCCACCTATGACCCAGCTCAAGAGTCTGCAGAGCATCACTCAGCCTGCTTTAATCTTCCTCAGTGGCGAAACAGGGGCAGTAACACCACTATGGATATGTGACAGGACTGCTGTAAGGACTTGTAGAGGCTGAACATGAAATTCCTATGGAACTGCATCATGACAACATTCATCCTGAAGTAAACAACTGATCAACATTCACCAAGAGAAAAACCAAATGGTTAGAGTTCAAGAATTATTTGAAAAACAGGCTCCTACCTTTCTGAAATTTCCTCTAATAGCTCCATAAGTTTAGCAGCCAAACCAAGGCGCCGAAACTCCGGGGCAACAGACAGAGCTGTGACATGCCCGTGCCATTCTTCCCTTGCCACTGAGCCTTCTGCTTTGCCCATGACTGCCAATGAAAGACCACATCCAGTGACTAAACACGGCAACTCACACGCGGAGAAATACTGTGTGGTGCACACTTTTATCATAAAGGAAACGACCAAGTTCTGATGTTGAAGTAACACTTAAAGCCGGGGTCCCCAACCTTTGGGGACCTGATGATCTGAGGTGGAGCTGACGTAGTAATAATAGAAATAAAGTGCATAATAAATGTAATGTGCTGGAATTGTCCAAAAACCATCCTCACCCTCACCAGAAAATTTATCTTCCATGAAACCGGTCCCTGATGCCAGAAAGTTTGGGGACTGCTGCTTAAAGCCATCTAGCTAATTGTTACTCTTACTTGATACGTATTTTTTAAACGATCTACCATTTCATATGGGTATGTATGTGTGTATGTACACACAACAACACAACAGACAGTCCACAGCTCAAACTTGTGCCAGCAACATGACCAGTTCTGTTTGGGTCACTGCTGTATCCCCTGGGCCTAGCACAGTACCCAAGACAGAGGGATCAGTAAGCTGTCAAAGAGTTGAAAAGAAAATGAGAGGCATCATGATTATATTTCCAGTTCTGTGATCAGTCTAAGAGTTAAAAACTATTTTTATCTTAATTGCTTACCCAGAAAAGCACTAGTAGTGTTATACTTACTATAACCCATTAACTCGCCTCCAGGGGCCTCTGCGACGATGAAGTACTCTGGCCAGTGGGCAAGGTACTGTAGGTAAAAAGGAATCCCATACTAGAGACTCGTTAAGGAGGATGCAAAGTAAGGACAATCAGAGTTCTTCACAAAACGTGTTCTGAAGTTTCCTTTAAAAAGCATATTGTTCATCCCTAGCCAAATGTATGATTTCTGCAGTCAGTTCATTACATGAAATGTTTAGGTTAGCACTAAGTTTCAAGAAAACTGCCTGAATATGTAACCTCAGATGTGAATGGAGACATACCATCCAAGAGTGGAGAACCAGGACCCCCAAGTTCTACAGCCTGTCTCCCCGGCTCATACTTTGTCTAGACCCCCCCTCCCCCGCACAGCACTTCCCCATCACCTGCCATTCCTGTCTATTGTCCCCTTACAGTGTGAGTGTCACCTGCCCTCTCTCCCTGGTGCTGGGCACACAGTGCAACCTCAGTATGTTTACTTCTCCCTTTCTGCACTAGGAAATGAATGACGAGTGCCTTCATTAGCTTCAGGCATGGGACGGTGAAAATAACTGTAATTTACTTCCAAAGGCTACTTAAACCCAGTTCGTCCAGTCCACTGATTCAGATTCTGCATTTTTAGTAATGCAAAAAATAAAAACCTGATGTTAAAGTGAATGCCTGAGTACTTGGCTCATTACTTAGCTCTTCAGCCCTGCTGTCCTGCTGAGTTGTACTCATTTCTGTACTTCTCAGTATTAACTTGGAGGTGCAGTTCTATAAGGGGACACCATCAGGCTTTTTTTAACTTTCTGGAAAATCTTTTTGTAAATTCTTCAAACTCCCCTCTGAAGGACAGCCTTTATTCTGTCTCTTAAAACATAACCATTAACATGGAAGCACAAGTCTTTCTGCCATCCAGCCACTGACACCATAACCATCTCTTCTCTGGCTATTGAAGCAGCCCCAGGCACTAGCTTATGGACCATGAAGCCCTGGCAGGCACCTCACCCGGTTTATGGGACTTTTGCCAAAAACTACACATAACAGGAAGCACACCCTGTAGGCTGATTCGCACTGTGATGCTTTGCCTAATACACAGTGAAAATTTTGTCATTAAAAATTCTCCAAAATCCTTTCACTTTTTTAAACAGCAGTCTTTAACAGGTCATAATCTTTTCAATACAAATGAAAATTGAGGCTTTTTTGTTTTTGCTTTTTTCACTCAACTTTGTTTCTGATATTCAGCCCTATTGT
Source organism: Bison bison bison (assembly GCF_000754665.1). Classification (NCBI taxonomy): domain Eukaryota; kingdom Metazoa; phylum Chordata; class Mammalia; order Artiodactyla; family Bovidae; genus Bison; species Bison bison. The sequence goes on along the minus strand of NW_011494635.1, from coordinate 1,106,983 downwards.
CACCTGTTATAGTTGATTTTTACTGATGATAGTATTCCACCGACATAACTCAGCGACAAACATTTCCTGTAAAGAGCCAGACAGTAAATATTCAAGGCTGTGTGACCCATATGGTCTCTGTTGCAACTACTATGAAAGCCACAATAAATCCTAAAGGAACTTCCCTGTGTGGAAAAGGCCACAAACAGGATCAAGAAAATTATGAATGGGAAAGCTCACAGGTACAGGCAAAAGAGGTAAAGGTAGGAAACCCTCCACACACAGATACAGTATCAAAACCAACACACGTGAGAAGAGTACAGGATATTGGAAATGCATCAGAAATTGAGACCAGCAACTTAAAACAATCCTGTATGTATACAGACAGACTGCGGTATCAAAACCTCATGGAAACCACAAACCAAAAATCTACAATAAAGACACACACACAAAAAGCAATCCAAACACAACACTAAACAGAGACATCAAACCACAAGAGAACAAAAAAGGAAGGTAATACCTACAAAAACAAACCCAAAACAAGAAAGTGGCAGAAAGAATGTGTCAATAATTACCTTAAATGTAAATGGATTAAATGCTCAAAAGACACAGACTTGCTGAATGGATACAAAACAAGACCCATATATATGCTGTCTCCAAGAGACCCACTTCCAATCTAGGGACACACACAGACTGAAAGTGAAGGGACAGAAAAAGGTATTACATGCAAATGAAACATCAAAAGAAAGCTAGAGTAGCAATACTCGTATCAGACAAAATGGACTTTAAAGACTGTTACGAGAGACATAATGATCAATCCAAAAAGACGTATACATGCACCCAACATAGAAGCACCTCACTATATCCTGCAAATGATAACAGAGAAAGAGAAATCAACAAAACGATAGTGGGTGACTTTAACAAGCTGCTTTCATCAATGGACAGAGACAAAACCAATGAGGAAACACAGGCCTGAAATGACACATTATACTAGACGGATTTAACTGATATTTATAGAACATTCCATCCCAAAGCAGAATACACTTTCTTCTCAAGTGCTCATGGAACATTCTCCAGGATAGATCACATACTGGGCCACAAATCAAACCTTGGTAAATTTAGGAAAGTTCAATCAAGCATCTTTTCTGACTGTAACACTATGAGATAAGAAATCAAATACAGAAAAAATAAAAAATACAAACACATGGAGGCTGAAAAAATATTTACTAAACAACCAATGGATCACTAAAGAAATCAAGAGGAAATCAAATACCTAGAGACAAATGACTGTAAGAACATGACAGTCCAAAATCTATGCTGCTGCTGCTGCTAAGTCACTTCAGTCGTGTCCCACTCTGTGCGACCCCATAGGTGGCAGCTCACCAGGTTCCCCCATCCCTGGGATTCTCCAGGCAAGAACACTGGAGTGGGTTGCCATTTCCTTCTCCAGTGCAGGAAAGTGAAAAGTGAAGTTGCTCAGTTGTGTCCTCCTCTCAGCAACCCCATGGACGGCAGCCTACCAGGTTCCTCTGTTCCTGGGATTTTCCAGGCAGGAGTACTGAAGTGGGGTGCCATTGCCTTCTCCACCAAAACCTATGGAATGTATCAAAAGCAGTTCTAAAAGAGAAGTTTATAGCAATATAGTCTTACCTTAGAAAACAAGAAAAATCTCAAGTAAACAATCTAAACAAGTAAACTATCAAGTAAACGAAGCAACTAGAGAAAGAAAAACAAAACCTCAAAGTTAGTAGAAGGAAAGAAATCATAAAGATCAGAAAAGAAATAAATGAAAAGATCGATGAAACTAAAAGCTAGTTATTTGAGACAATAAAATAGATAAACCTTTAGCCCAAACTCATCAAGAAAAAAGAAAGCTCAAATAAATTAGAAATGAAATAGAAGTTACAACTGACACCACAGAAATACAAAGGATCATAAAAAACTACTACAACTATATGCTAATAAAATGGACAAATTCTTAGATACAATCTTCCAAGACTGAAGAAATTGAAAATATGAACAGACCAATCACAAGTACTTAAACTGAAACAGTGATTTTAAAATGTCCAACAAACAAAAATCCAGGACCAAATGGCTTCACAGGTGAATTCTATCAAACACCTAAAGAAGAGTTAACACCTATCCATCTGAAACTTTCCCAAAAATTGCAGAAAAAGGAACACTTCAAGCTCATTCTATGAGGCCACTATCACCCTGATATCAAAATCAAAGATACCACAAAAAAATAATTACAGACCAACATCACTGATGAACACAGACACAAAAATCCTCAACAAAATACTAGTAAACCAAACCCAACAATACATTAAAAGGATCATACACCATGATCAAGTGGATTTATCCCAGGGATGCAAAGATTCTTTAATAGCTTCAATCAATGTGATATACAGCACATTAACAAACTGAAGAAAAACCATAGGATCATCTCAATAGAAGCAGAAAAAGGTTTTCACGAAACCTGACACCAATTTATGATAAAAAAACTGTCCAGAAAGTTGGCATAGAGGGAACTTAACCTAAACCTAATAAAGGCCATATAGGATAAACCCACCGGAGAAGGCAATGGCACCCCACTCCAGTACTCTCGCCTGGAAAATACCATGGACAGAGGAGCCTGGTAGGCTGCAGTCCATGGGGTCGCTAAGAGTCGGACACGACTGAGCAACTTCACTTTCACTTTTCACTTTCATGCACTGCAGAAAGAAATAGCAACCCACTCCAGTGTTCTTGCCTGGAGAATCCCAGGGACAGGGGAGCCTGGTAGGCTGCCATCTCTGGGGTCGCATAGAGTCGAAAATGACTGAAGCAACTTAGCAGCAGCAGGATAAATCCACAGGTAACATCATTCTCAATGGTGGAAAGCCAAAAGCATTCCCTCTGAGATCAGGAACAAGGCAAGAATGTCCACTATCACCACTTTTATTCAACATAGTTTTGGAAGTCCTAGCCACAGCAGAGAAGAAAAAGAAAAGGAATCCAAACTGAAAAACAAGTAAAACTGTCACTACAGATGACATGATACTACACACAGAAAATCCTGAAGATGCTACCAGAAAACTACTAGAGACCGTCAGTGATTCTGGTTAAAACTGCAGGATACAAAATACACAGAAATCGCTTACATTCCATACACTAATGATGAAAGATCAGAAAGAGAAATTCAGGAAACAATGCCATTTACCATTTACATCAAAAAGAAAAAAAAATTACCTGTGTATAAGCCTATATAGGGGACAAAAGACCTGGACTCTGAAAACTGTAAGATGCTGATGAAAGGAATCAATGACAGATGGAAAGATACACCAAGCTCTTGGACTGGAAGAATCGATACTGTCAAAATGACTATACCACCCAAGGCAATCAGGTTCAACTGCAACCCCTATCAAATTAGCAATGGCATTTTTCACAGAAGATTTTTTTTTTTATTTGTATGTAAACACGAAAGACCTCAAAGACCCAAAGCAATCCTAGGAACAATGAACAGAGGTGGAGGAATCAGGCCCCCTGACTTCAGACTATACTACAAAGCTGCAGTCATCAAAACAGCATGGTACTGGCACACACACACACACACAAAACACCATGGAGAAATGACAGTCTCTTCATAAGTGGTGCCAGGGAAACTGGACAGCTACATGTAAAAGAATGAAATCAGAAGATTCTCTAACACTATACACAAAAATAAACTCAAAATGGATCGAAGACCTAAATGTAAGATACTATAAAACTCTTAGAAGAAAACACAGGTAAAATGTTTTTTTTACATAATCATGTCAGTATCCTTTACAGTAATCAAAATAAATGGGACCTAATTAAACTTAAAAGCTTTTGCACAGCAAAGGAAACCATAAAAAAAAAAAAAATGAAAAGATGATCCACAGAATGGGGGGAAACTATCTGCAAATGAAGTGACTGAGGTGGTTAATTTCCAAAATATACAAACAGCTCATGCAACTTTGTGTCAAAGAAATAACCCAACAAAAAATGGGCAGATATAAATAGAATTTCTCCAAAGAAGGCATACAGATGGCTAAAAAGCACATGAAAAGATACTCAATATCCCTAATTATCAGAGAAAAGCAAATCAAAACTACAATGAGGTATCACCTCACAGTGGTCAGAATGGCCATCTTCAAAAAGTATACAACAATAAAATGCTGGAGAGGGTGTGGAGAAAAGGGACCCCTCCTAGGGAATATAAACTGGTAGGGAGAACAGTATGGAGGTTCCTTAAAAAACTAAAAATAGAACTACCATATGATCAAGCAGTCCCACTCCTCTGTATGTATCAGGAGAAAACTGTTCGCTGCAGCACTGTTTATAAGAGCCAAGATATGGAAGCAACCTAAATGTCCATTGACAGATGAATGGATAAAGATGTGGTAAACACATACAATGGCATATCACTCAGCCATAAAAAAATGAAATACTGCCATTTGCAGCGACCTGGATGGACCCAGAGATTATCATACTAAGTGAAATAAGGTAAAGACAAGTGTCATATGCTGTCACTTTTATGTGGAATCTAATTTAAAAACTGATACAAAGAAACTTACTTATAAAACAGACTTATAGGTATCAAAAACAAACATGGTTACCAAAGGGAAAACATGGGGTGAGAGAGAAATCAGGGGTCAGGTATTAACATACACACTACTATATATAAAATGTGTGTCTGTGTAAATAACCAATAGGGACCTACTGTATAGCACATGGACTTCAACTCAATAATTTTCTGTGATAACCTATATGGGAGAAGACTCTGATAAAAGAATGGTTTTATATATATAACTAATCACTCTGCTGTACACCTAAAACTAACACAATATTGTATATCAATTACACTCGCGTTTTTTAAAAGGTCATAAAACGAGGGATTATTATTAATATATATTACAGATACGGTCAGTTTTAGATATTTAAAAAACCTGCTTCCATTCTACTATGATGTTCTTTAAGTAAATATACATGTTTTAAATATTCAATTATTTTCTTGTGCTGAACTGACCTAAAGGTTCAGAAAATTGTAACAAGAATTTTATTTTTTGATTTCAAAGTTTTAATAAAGTTTTTACTACAAAAAAACAGTACACACACGAACACACACCCACAAATTCTTGATTTCTACTGCTGGTGTACACATGCTACTGATTTTTTAAAACTTGATCCTGGTTCTAACATTGGTGAACGTTCTTAAGTTGTTCTTTTTTCGATCGTACTATCAATTGTAAATGATGATAGTTTTATTTCTACCTTTCTCGTCCTTATACTTCTTCCTTCTGGAAGTTTGGTCAGTTCCTCTAGAACTATGTTAAAGGGTAGTAGTGACAGTAGGCATTATCTTATGCCCAATCTTGAAAGGAATGTACCTTAATTTCTCACTCAAGTATATAATGCTTGCTGAAAGTTTTAAAATATAAAACCTTTACCAAATTAATAAAAGTCCTTCCAGTTCTAGCTTGTTACACATTCTTACCATAAAAAAGCACTACACTGTAAGTCAGCTATATTTCAACTAAAAAAAGAACTGTGAAAGTCAAGGACTAGACACAGTGTATAAATTATTCCCCAGTAAAGCGTTATTTACAAAAACAGGCCCCTGCATATTAGTGTGCCCACCCCTGACATAAATGCCTCTATTGTTATTTTCAGGTTCCAGGAAACGCAATTACCAGGTATTCATGAGTGAAGTCCTTCAAGAGACTAGCTTTTGAACATTCTCATAAACTGCTCTGTCACTAGCAATTTATGAGAATACTCCCCTCACCTCACCTCCATCAGCCTTGAGCTTCATCACTGCTTGAAATCCTTGATAGTTTGATACATAAAACATGGTACATCATTTTGGTTTTAATTATCATGTCTTTTAATTGGTGAGACTGAAGTCTTGAATTATAGCCTCCTATATGCCCTCTTGGTTAAATGATCAATTAACACTACCCCACAGTGGACATGGCATATAACCCAGAAATCCAACTCTGTGTTTCAAGCTGTTGAGAATGTAGGAGTTCTCTATTCAGGTCAGAGGACCCTAACTTCGCACATCCTTGCCCATGTTTCTACTGGGGACCATGACAGATACTGCTAATTGTTACCTAAAATCGTTTTTTTCCCCTTTAGCAACCAGCCTGAATGTAAACCCCGGCTCATCCCAGACTATTCTAGATAGGTATATCTCGAGGCAGGTGCTGGTCTACAGGGCAGAGGGCTGTGTCACACCTCCCAGTGGTCCCCTTGGCTTCCCCTCTGCTGATCGATGCTCCTGCCAGGAATGCGGATGAGATGCCATAGACTCTGGAAGCCAGGGTCCCCTGGGTGACACAGTGGTCCCAGGGCAGAGCCCGGTGTCATAGGATGTCATGGAATCGCCCGGCTCTGATCATCCTCTTGAGGCTTTGTTCTTATCAGACAAAAACAGCCCCTCCTGCTGAAGTCACAGCTTTCTGCTGCTCACAGCTATGCTTACTACTGAGGGGCAGGGGATTGTATTGTTCTTGATTTATGAGGTCATTATATTAGCAGCTTGTCAGCAGATGTAAGATAACTCTTGTTCCCAGTTTTTAGTTTCTTTTTAATTGCCTTTAATGTTGTTGATGATGTTTCCTGACCTCCAAGTCTTAAACATTTTCAGTGTTCAAGTCTATTTTTTTTTCTTTTCTCTATTTTGCTTACTTTTGGAAGCCTTTATTTAAACTTTTTAAAAAAGGATACAGTTTCTGTAAGTGGATCCAAGTTACTAAAAGAAACAAGAGAAATGTCAACAGTAAGCAGTGTTTACAAAATCAGTTTAAATAGGCCAATTACAACTAAAAATAACATGCATAGGGAAAACAGACATGTTAAGTTCACAACTTTAACCAACTTTTCAACTAAGAAAGACGGTTTAACCTGCCTAATGACCATATTGAGCCATCATCACAGTCACTATAAAGACACCCGTACATTTTCATTTAACTGCTTCTTTACAAATTACTTTACAGTTAATACATCATCAAAACATTCTATCTTCTTTTTTTTTGGCCACGCCTCACCGTGGCTTGGAGAATGTTAGTTCTGCAACCTGGGATTGAGCCCATGTCCTAATGCACTGGGAGCACTACGTCAACCACTGGATCACCAGGGAATTCCCTACAATTTTCCATTTTCTAACAGTAAACTGCAAGTGGAACTGGTGACCAACCTGGGGTGTCAATCACAGACAGGGCTACACCAGCCTTGCAGCATGTGCCAAGGGCCGGCCCTGCCTTACCCCACCCTCTCAATGTGGGCGCTCTCACTCCGGGGCTTCTGCTCCCCACTGCCCCTGTTCTCGTACCTTTAATTTTGCTCTCAGAGGAATACTCCTTACCCGGCTCTGGAGCTGCTGAGCAGCTGCCTCACCAGCGTGTCTGGCCACAACACTCCCAAATCTGCATTTCTACACCTGCCTCCCTCCAGAGAGCTCTGCCCCTCACTTTCCTATTCAGTCAGTGGAAGCACAATCCTGGCGGAGCCCGGAACAGCGCCCTCAACCCCTCACACATGCAGTCAAGCTCGTCCTCAGGACCTTTAGGGACAGCAACGGTTACACTGCGTTTCTGGAGACCAGCAAACCTTAGCGCCCCTTTCCCCTCCAAAATTACTGAAGACCCCAAGACTTAAATCTATTGGTATTTAAAAGTGTAAGATATTTGTTCATTTAAAAAAAAATCAGTTAAATATTAATGTGAATGACTTTTTTAAACCAAAAGTCACTGTTTTCAAAAACAAAAGAAAATTTAGTAACAAGAATGTCATTATTTGAACAATTTTACGTATCTTTTTACTGTCTGGCTTAATAGAAAACAGTTGATTTTTCATTTCTGTGTCTGCTATGCTTTCTGTTAGATCACACATCTATAAGACTCCACTTGTGCACTAGTGAGAAAATGAGAGTAAAAAAAAGCAATAAAAAACAAAAAACTGGACTTCTCTGGTGGTCCAGTGGTTAAGACTCTGTGCTGATAATGCAGGGGGCCAGGGTTCAATCACTGGTTGGGGAATTAAGATCCCACATGCTGCGCGGCATGGCCAAAATGTTTTAAAAAAAAACCAAAAACCTTAGTTTTATCATGAAAATGGCTCTGATCCTGCAGAACCCTCCAAGCAATCTTGAGGCGCCCTTGCCCACACCCAGAGGATCACTGCTCTAATCGAGTACAGGACTCACTCTCCGCCCTTCTCAAGACTACTTTATACCCTCTCCTGTCTCCTCAATGCTCCCTCTTCCAGCTCAGCTGCTTCTGATTTCAGGAAGAAAACACAACTCTAAGAAGAAGCGTCACCAAGGTTCCAGCATCCGCCCCACCTGCTCTCTACCTGCTGCCTTGGACCCAGGCCTGGAGTGCAGGTGGGCAGGTCCCACCACCTCTCAGGACCCAGCAGCCTGCTCCCCTGAACGAAATGGACAACCTGCTGCACACTAGGCCATAGAACACATGACACAGTCCACAGCTCCGCCCCCCTGACATGCTGTCCCTTCTCAGCCTCCAGACCCAGCAGCAGGGTTTCCTCCTGCTTCACTGGACCACTGTGTCTCCTTTACCACATGATGCCCTGGGAGCCATCCTGGAGCCTTTTTTCCTGTCCACACTCATCAATGAAGTCACCGAGCCACCTGGGTTTAACACCATCCATGCAGTGTTGACCCCCAAGTTTCTATTTTTAGCCCAGACCTAAACTTGAAATTCCCATGTCCAGATGCCTGGCTGACTTCTCTACCTGGGGGTCTGAGCACCCTCTGCAGAGCCCATGTCCAGCGCTGGCCTCTCCAAGGTCGAGCCCTGTGACTCCGACCTGGTGTTCTCACACTCCCACTTGCTGCTTGGGCCACACTGGCAGCCGCCTCCACCTCCCTGACTTTGTGTCTGAAACAGGAACCAGTACCCATACTACTATGCCCATAATACCCATGCCCCCAAAGCCTACACACTCCCCCATCCCCATCTTCCTGCAGTGACACCTTCCCTGAAACACCTCACCCAAGGCCGAATCCACATGTACTTCCTATTTCCCTTTCCTGCTCTCATTTTTCCTTGTTTACTGAACACTTAAGTTCTATCTTACTTTCCCCTCTAAAATGTAAATTCTGGGAATTCCCTGGCAATCCAATGCAATGGTTACGTACAACTACAGCGACTTCGGCTTTCAATGACTTTGGTTTTCATTGCTGAGGGTCCGAGTTCAACCCTTGGACTTGGGGAACCAAGAACCGACAAGCTGTGTGGTGTGGCCAATTTAAACAAATAAATTGTAAATTCCATAAAGATAACATTTTTTGTCTTGTTAACTACTGTCTCTTCAGTACTGGCAGGCATAAAGTATTTTTCCAAGGATAAAATATTTGCTGTTGATGGCAATGTTTCCACATCCATTGCTTCTTTCAGTTACTACTGCAACACCCTACCCCAGTGATTCTCCATGTTCTTGACAGAAGCGCCCTAATCAAGGTGAGAAACAAGGAAGAGAGGAGGGAGAGGAGTCCCCTTACTGGCATAGACTGAAGAGGCCTTGACAAGTTAGATGACTCTGACTATTGTTGTTTAGTCGCTAAAGTGAAAGTGAAGTCGCTCAGTCGTGTCCAACTGTTTGCAACCCCATGGACTGTAGTCTATCAGGCTCCTTCATTCACGGCATTTTCCAGGCAAGAGTGCTGGAGAGGGTTGCCATTTCCTTCTCCGGGGATGTTCCCAACCCAGGGATCAAACCCAGGTCTCTCGAATTGCAGGCAGATGGTTTACCGTCTGAGCTACCAAGGAAATTAATACATTTAAAATAAGAGGCCCTAAATGTCCTACTTGAGTAGTGGGAGAGTAACCATGGAAACCAGTCCTCCCTCCCTCCGCATCCTACAAACAAAAACGTCGGCAGTAGTTGTTGGTCCCCAGGATAAAACCAAAATGTAAAGAAAAGGACTAGAACCTCTGGTGAGTGAGCGAGTGAAAGTCGCTCAGTCGTGTCTGACTTTTTGCTAAGTTTAGTCACTAAGGCGTGTTCCACTCTTTGTGACCATTGACTGTGACCCACCAGTCTCCTGTATCCATGGGATTCTCCAGGCAAGAGTACTGGAGTGTTTGCCGTTTCCTTCTCCAGGGGGTCTTCCCAGCCCAGGAATAGAACTGGCATCTCCTGCATTAGCAGGTGGACTTCTCACCACTGAGCCACCAGGGAAGTCCTCATAATTAATCTTTAATTAACAGTAATTTTGAACATATACCTTTTTTGTTATACAAAGGCATGATGACTTACACAATGTGGAGATTAAATAAATATGTGTCGATTTTCTCTGCCTGCTGACAGGATGTTTTGTTGTACCTAAATGGTCAGGCTTATTCTCCTTCTGTTCTATTCATTTTCATATAAAAGTGTGGGCCCTTCCTCAGTCTTTGGTTAAAAATGACTTTCTAGGCAGCTTTGCCTCATCCATTCTTGAAATGTCAAAGCACACCGTCACTTCCCGGGTCTGTGCTTCTGAAACCCAAGCCTTCATCAAGTTATCATCTCTGGGCCATTGCCAAGACGTCCTAAATGGCTCACCTGCCTGGTACACCTTCTCCAGTCACCCCGAGACACACGGCCCTGCGGCGGAAAGCTTAGGGGTCCTGCGCGGCCAGGAATGAAGAACCACCAGACCAGACCCAATCTCCTTAAGGAGTCTCCTTGCTCAGCCCACTCCCACACAGGGCTCTTCCACCTGAGCCATTCCTCTGAGCTCTCAGCTCCTTAGCTGACTCACGCCAAAAAATGGGAATGAGAAGGGCAACTACTTCACAGAGGTGTGAGGAGGAAAGGGGTTACTCCGATCTTCCCTGTAGCTCAGATGGTAGAGAGTTTGCCTACAATGCAAGAGAGTGGGGCTCGATCCCTGGGTCGGAAAGATCCCCTGGAGAAGGGATAGGCTACCACTCCAGTATTCTTGCCTGGAGAATCCCATGGACAGAGGAGCCCAACTGGCCAGTCCATGGTGTCACCAATAGTCGGACACGACTAAGCTGCTACTACTACTATAGCTACTAAGGAGTTACTCCGGGGCCAGGCACAACGAGACTGAACGCAGTCGCCTCAGTTAATCTGCTCCGACTGAGAGAGGCCCCCAGAAACCACCTCCGCCCCCAAAAATGGGGCACAGGTCCAGTCTCACAAGTTGCTCTGACCTCGGAGTTACAGAATCCGGCTCCTACAGTTAATCCCCGCCCGAGCGTCGGCCGCCCCCGCAAGGCAGCGGCTTCCTCCTCCAGCACCCTCTTCCTCACCACTGTCAACAGTTACCCATTTTCTGAGACTCAGTCCCTCTGTGAACGTTTCTAGCGAACTCTTCTCAGGTTCTTTCCATCCTCCTGACACTTGGACCTGAACTACCTGGTCCTTTTTCAAATAATTGCCTCGGGATCTTTAAAAGTGGATCTGGGATTGGTGAGGTGGGTGGATAAGATGGGCTGAAATGTGATGAAGCCAAAGGAGTGAAATGGTAAAAAAGTGGGAGTCCAGCTGGTAGCCTACAGGTGTTCACAGTAAAATTCTATCAAGCTTTTAAGCGCTCAGAAATTTTCATAATAAAACTTAGGAAAAAAATAATGAAACCTGCAAGTCACAGAGCCTGACTTAAGTCGGACGAAGGACCAGGAACCCCGAGGACCGCCCCTCGCCCCATCCCGCAGCAAGTGGTCCCCCCGCCGAGACGAGCAGCAACAGTAACGAGGAGCGCAAAGGCGCCGCGCCGGGCGGCGGCCAGTGTTACCCTGCGCGGATACAAGGTAACCGCGCCGCCGCCGGGCTCCGGCTGCCGCGCAGGGCGGGGG
>NW_011494635.1:1081167-1094995 GCF_000754665.1 Bison bison bison | reverse complement strand
GGGCTGCCCCGGGGACGCGCCGGCCGCCGCCGGGCCCGAGCGTGCCTCACTCACATGTTGTTGAAGCGAAACAGGTCGTCGCACGTAAAGGCCCGGAGCGTGGTCATCGCGTCGCCGCGGCCGCGGGAACCGGTTAGCGGAACCACCACACTCACCCCGCCGGAAGTTGTCCGGCGCGGATGCCCCAAGGCGGCACGGGGGGAGGGGGCGGTGCAGAGAACTACTTCCGGGCCACGAGTTGCTCGGCAACGGCGGTCGTGACTTTGCGCCCTCTGGAGGCCGCAGCCAGGAACGCTTGTAACGTCTGGGGTTTTCCGAGGATCTTCACGGTGAGCCCCGGAGAGAAGGAAACAAGAGGCTGCCGGGGGTTAGGAACCCAAGGCAGAAAAGCAGGGTTCAGGATCACTTTGTGCCCCTGGCATGTGAGGAAGGAAGCCCAGAGGGATGGGAGAACTCATGGTCCAGAGCGGCCAGTCCCAGTGATGCCAGCCGTGCATTCGACTGCAAATTTTCTAACATATTTCACAACATAAGAGAAAGGTGGAATTAGCAGCATTATTATTTTACCCAGTATATAAACAATATTGTTTCACATGTAATCAATTTTTAAAAATTCTAATAGAATGCTTTAATTTTTTTCTTTTTTTTTACTTTATGATACTAAGCCTTAGAAATATATTCGCAGCATATTTCAACTCGGGACCTAAATTGTCATAGGCAATTCTTGTCCTGTATTTAGAGTTCATAAAATGTATGATTAAAAAGTGGATTGATATACCCACATTGTTCCAACCATGCCAAGTTTTCAAGTAGCCTTTTAAAAAAGATAAAATTGTGATTCTCATACAAACATAAAATGCACACGTTAAAAAAACATTTTAACTCATTCATTATGAAAGAACCACTAAGATGTTACCATGGGTTAAAAGGAGAATTTAAACCGCAGAAGGCAATCAGGAAAGCTGAAATGTGTTTCTAAATACATGTACAGCATATCTATTTACTGTATCTCCTGGCCATGTACCATGCATTTGTGTTTCTGTGGACAGAAATCCTTTTTATTACTGTCCATTTTCTGCAGCTTACAGAGTTAACCTGGATGCGTGTACCTGGCAGAAAGCCGAATCTTTTTTTTTTTTTTTTGGTAATTTCCAAATGAACTGAATTAAAACTAAATAGATTACTGAGCACCAAAGAAATAAGAGTACCCAAAGATCTCCTTTACGCTTAAGATATATATTATATTACGTCATATACGGGAAGATCCCCTGGAAGAGGAAATGGCAACCCACTCTAGTATTCTTGCTTGGAAAATTCTATAAACAGAGAAGCCTGGCAGGCTACAGTCCATGGGGTTGCAAAGAGTTGGACATGGCTGAAACAACTTAGCACACACACACATCATATATAGTAAATATGTTTTCAACATCTTAATGAAAATCATTGAAAAGTATTTTTTATTATAAGCTTCCATTTAGGGCACTACTGTCTCTTTGTAATGAAAGATATAATGATCTTTGTCATGGTCTTTGTCCCTTCTGCCCTAGTCTCCTGATTATGTTGCTTGTAATATTGTTACTTTTCCGAACTTTCATATATACAGCTGTGTTACATCTATGCATCTCCCAGTTGCTTGATTTCTTCAGTCTGTAATTGAGTGGATATCATGCTCATTGCCACTTTTTGTTGCAATTTCCTCATTCCATTCTTCATTTTGATTCATTTATGGCTTGGCTGGGTTTCATTACAGTATTTCCTTTTCCCTCTTTGCTTTGTTTTCCAGGGGCCCTGTGGGGCTGGTCCTCTACTCCCAGACCTCTTTAGTCTGTGAGATGCCTGATTAGAATATTGGCTGGATATTCATGGATTCCCGTGTTCTCTCCCCGCCAAGAACTTTGTAAACATCATTATTCCGTTGTTTTCGGGTGTTGAAAGTTTCTAGGGAAAAAGAGTAAGGCCAGCAGGGTTTCTGTTTTCCCTTTTGCGGGTGACTTAGTTTTTGTACTGAAGTGGGATTAGTCAAGACACTTCCAGAAAGAACACATTCTTAAAAGTGCATAAATTTTAAACCAACTAAATCTTTGACAATTTCAGCAGTTTTAACACACACACAAACAATAGTCAAAGTTGAATCACTCCCACATAACCAGAGACAGCCTCTCTGGAAAAGTTTGGTAGGTTTCTTTAAAAACTAATGAGTTGGTCAAAAAGTTTGTTTGGGTTCTCCTTTAAGATGAAAAACCCAAAAGGACTTTTCAGCCAACCCAAAAAATATGCAATTACTATATAGTCCAGCAGTTGCACTCCTGGGGATTTATCCCAGAGAAGTGAAAATGTATATATACACAAAAACCTGTACACAAATACCTAGATCAGTTCAGTTTAATCACTCAGTCGTGTCTGACTCTTTGCGACCCCATGGACTGCAGCATGCCAGGCCTCCCTGTCCATCACCGTCTCCTGGAGCTCACTCAACCTCATGTCCACTGAGTCAGTGATGTCATCCAACCATCTCATCCTCTGACGTCCCCTTCTCCTCCCGCCTTCAATCTTTCCCAGCATCAGGATCTTTTCAAATGAGTCAGTTCTTCGCATCAGGTGGCCAAAGTATTAAGAGTTTCAGCTTCAGCATCAGTCCTTCCAATGAATATTCAGGACTTATTTCCTTTAGGATAGACTGGTTGGATCTCCTTGCTGTCCAAGAGAATTGTCATGGTTTGCATCGTTACATCAATGTCCCCACCATCACAGTAACTCTGTTTGATAAGTACAAAGTACATTAAATGCCTTGGAGCCCCACACTGACTTAGGCTTCTAGGATGTGCTATTATGGCTTTCCATTTCAGTGCATCCAATCTTATTTTTAACCTGCAGAAAAACACCATTCCTGTCCTGGCTGCACATTTTCCTATGTTACAGATGACTCAGAACTTCTCATTGATCATTTCACACTGTGTACTTCCTTTCTTAGCTTAGTTGGAAAAAAACAAATTTTTACCACATTTTATCACAAAACATCTTCCTGCTCATTGAGATGAAACACCATGTGCTCTTCTGTAAATACTGCTGACCCAAGCTCTCATCACCATGGCAATGTTTCACTGACATTTAAGCAAGCAAACAGCCTGGCGATTCAGCCACCGTTGCTTTTTTTTTTTTTCCTTCAGATCATGTGGAAAAGACGAAGTGCCCAGGAAATATGTATTTTGAGAAATCCTCGCCAATATGCTTGACAAAGAAACAGCTTGGCAGTTGCCTTCAGATAATTTTTTTTTTTAATAAAATAACTGGGTTGGATAGATGCTTTCACTCCAGCCCTCCATGGAATCAGTTACTTTTAGTTTTGCTAACTAGCTTGTACAAAAGCACTGTCTATTCATATGAAAAGCTGACAACAGGTTTCAATAAAATAAGGTGAGCAGCACACATGGGCTCCCTACCAGCACCTCACTTAAAATGAGAAGAAAAGAGCTTTAAAAATAAATAAATAAACTTTTAAAAGACATAAATCCATATGAGGGGCTTCCCCCGGTGGCTCGGGGGTAAAGAATCCGCCTGCAATGCTGGAGACGATGGATATGTGAGTTCCAACTCTAGGTCTGGGAAGATCCCCTGGAGGAGGAAATGGCCATCCACTCCAGTATTCTTGTCCAATCCCATAGGCAGAGGAGCCCGTGGGTTCACAGAGAGTTGGACACACAGAGCGATTGAGCACCCACTGCACCAAAACCATAAGAATGAAGGAAATGGAGGAGGAGACAACAGCCAGTGATAACGGGCAGCACAGTTATGGAAGCTGGTAAACTCATTCAGCAACTGGAGACAAGCTGAGAATTTAGCCACTGCTGGACAAAAAGCCAAGGGGCAGGCAGTGGGTTCCCAGTGCAGAATCTGCCGAGGCCCAGGATTTGGACAAGGCTGGGACGCCTGCAGGGAGAGGAATGCAGCTTTATCCCCAGAGCGGCACAGGAGCTGTGCTCCTGAGTTCTCAGCACACAGACAGCACAGGGTGAGGGTGAGACAGGGCTAAGGAAGAGCAGTCATCCTGACCCTGCCCTCTGGAGGTCCCAGGGTGCTGGCAAGACTTAATCCCACCCTGCACCCTCCAGGAGGACACTGGAGAACTTTTCCTGGGGAAGTTGCCTGACCCAAAAAGAAAAGTCCCACAGCTATTCACATTTTTCATCCCTCCAATGAAATGACCAGGTTGTGACATGGTCACTGGGAGGATCACCAGTTCACAAACTCTGCCCGGTATCTGCAGCTCCCAACAAGCTTTGTGATGCTTTCCATTTAATTATGAATAGCCAGCCAAAAGCCACGGAACATTTCAGTACAGCCTGTAACCCCAAAAACAATAAAACAGAAAAAGAGAACTAGGATAAACAGAGATTCAAAAAAAAAAAAAAAAGATACTGAGGGCTTCCCTGGGGGCTCAGTGGTAACTAATCTGGCTCCTATGCAGGAGACATGGGTTCAACTCCTGATCCAGGAAGATCCCACATGCCACAGAGCAACTAAGCCCGTGAGCCACAACTACTGAGCCTGTGCTTTTGAGCCTGGGAGGCACAACTAGTGAGCCCAACTACTGAAGCCTGAGTGCCTAGAGCCTGTGCTCTGCAAGGAGAAGCCTGCATATAGAAACGAAGAGTAGCCCCTGCTCAGCACAACTAGAGAAAAGCTGGCTCAGAAACGGAGGCCCAGCACAGCCAAAAATAAATAAATCTTTAAAAAAATAGGTGTGCAATCTACTAGGTCTGTTACAGAGGCAGGTTTATTTCCTCTATATGAAGCAAACCAAATGCTGGGAGATGGAGATTTGTCACAAAGGTTTATTTACAAGGCAGCCCCCATAAAACTCTCCCCCAATTCCCTTCTGGCCCCTCAACTCCAGCCCCTGGGATTGGGGGAGGGGACTGGAACCACTGCTTCCTTATACAGCTGCAATTATTTGATGTTTTACACAATTCACTTCTTAATCACCAAATACATTTTAATTACATCTCTCTTCCCTGTGTTTCAAAACTGATGAGTAAAATGGCCCCGTTGGTAACAGATTTTCAGAGAATGAAATGCCTTTAAAAGAAAGTTGGCTGTCCTTTCAGAAAATGAAAAAGCCCATAAACTTCCAACATCACGTGGAGACAGCGTGACTAATTATCCAGAGTACGTGATGATGTCCCTGCGCGCACACACACACGTGCACACAAGTGAGAGCAGCTGGCCCAGACAGAAAGAACCTTCTGACTCAGCTTCTGCTGCCCTCACATAGTCGGAGGTAAAAGACGATGCAAGAGTACTGAATTTGTCTTTCCCCCTACCTTTCAGGTGTTTTTTTCCCCCTATAAAAGCAAGAAGAATATATAAATAACCAGGAGGGTAATACTCATTTCCTGATATCTGCCTTTTAAACCTTTTGTGATCACGCAGTTGATTATGCCTTTTTTTTTTTTCCCCATAAGCGTCACCAGCTCCTTTCCTCCGGAGTTTTTTTTAATAACAAGGCTTTCCAGGTGGCACAGTGATAAAAAAAAATCCGCCTGCCAATGCATGAGATTAGGGTTCAATCCCAGGACTGGGAAGATCCCATGGGGTAAGAAATGGTAACCCACTCCAGTGTTCTTGCCTGGAGAATCCCGTGGACAGAGGAGCCCGGTGGGCTACAGTCCATGGGGTCGCAAAGAGTCGGACATGACTGAGCAACCTAGCACACACACCAGCCCTTTCCTCCAGACTTGTAACAGCAGCAGCCTACATCTGTTTAATCATATCAGCTGCACAAATGTCCTCAATTCAAATATGCCTTGAACTAATACTTTTCAAACTGTAACATGCATTTGGTCACCTGGAATTTTGTTAAAATGTGTGTTCAGTTTCAGTAGGTCTGGGAAGGGTCTGAGACTCTGACCAGCACCTAGGAGATGCTGGGCTTGATCCTTCGATTGCATTTTCTGCAGCAAAAACTTCAACTATCTGTGAAATGAGATTCTGCACTCTGCCAAGTATGGTATTTCCATGTGCTTATAAAAAGCAGATGCTTTCCAATGTCCTAGCAAGTTCACATGTGTTTATTTTTAATTACTTAAAGAGACTTGGGCAGTTTCTTGCAACTTTTCATTCTTTCATTTCACTATTGATGCATTTCTGTTCTGCTCTTGATTGTGTATCAATAGACTAGAGAAACAGAGAGCAAAAAAGATAAAATTGACTAACACTACAATCTGAGTCCACTCTTTCATAATCTGTAGAATTGGCAGCAAGTAGGAAGCAAATGGCACCCCACTCCAGTACTCTTGCCTGGAGAATCCCATGGATGGAGGAGCCTGGAAGGCTGCAGTCCATGGGGTCACTGAGGGTCGGACATGACTGAGCGACTTCACTTTCACTTTTCACTTTCGTGCATTGGAGAAGGAAATGGCAACCCATTCCAGTGTTCTTGCCTGTAGAGTCCCAGGGATGGGGGAACCTGGTGGGCTGCCGTCTATGGGGTTGCACAGAGTCGGACACGACTGAAGCGACTTAGCAGCAGCAGCAGCAGGAAGCAAGGACACTAGAGATAAGGAAAATCACATCAAATGACACCTGATTCTTCTTTCAAAAGCCTAATGTATTTCAGAGTAATCCAGTTAAATAATAGACACACATATATAAATATCTAAATGAATAAGTGAATATAAAAAATACAATTAAAAGAGGAAAAGCTATGGAGATAATCCCCGACAGTAGCTGCACTTTTCCTTATGTCATTCCTTTCTGGGAAGCGCTGCTGCAGGCAACCTCAGGGGCAGACCCGCTTCCTCCTGGGAGGTCACTCTGGCTGCCCCTGCAATCTCCCTTCCTCTCTTTGCCCCTCTTGACAATAGTCACCACTGGCCATGAGCCCTGCTGATGCTCTTAGCCAGGAGGGAATGCTGGGAAAATCCTTCCAGTTCACACGTGTGTCCGCCATCACTGCCATCATCACCTCCATCATAAACAACAAGGCTAACGGAAGGCATCCACTTTAATTCTCCCACACTGGGCATCCCACATACACGTGCTCAGTGCTCAGTCGTATCCAGCTCTCTGTGACCCCATGGACTGGAGCCCGTCAGGTTCCTCTGTCCATGGGATTTCCCAGGCAAGATTACTGGAGTTGGTTACCATTTCCCAGTGGATCTTCCTGACTCAGGGATTGAATCCGCATCTCTTGTGTCTCTTACATTGTAGGCGGATTCTTTACGCCTGCGCCACCTGGGAACATGAACACTCTATATATATGTGTGTGTGTATGTGTGTGTATGCTGTGCTTAGTTGTTCAGTCGTGTCTGACTCTTTGCGACCCTCTGGACTCTAGCTCGCCAGCCTCCTCTGTCCATGGAGATTCACCAGGCAAGAAAACTGGAGTCGGTTGCCATTTCCTCCTCCAGGGGATCTTCCCAACCCAGAGATTGAACCCATGTCTCCTGCATTGAAAGTGGATTCTTTACCATTTGAGCCACCAGGGAAGCCCTACACACACACACACACACACACACACACATACACATATATAAATATTAAACCTTTGGTACCTGTTACTGCCTTTCTTTTTTTCATAAGAAAAATTGCCAGCAAATAGTAACAGGGATGAGGAAGTAGAAATAACCAGTGGCAGTGGAAAATTTTCAAAGTTGATTATCTCATGATAATAGTAACTAATATTCAATGTGCTGGTGGAGAACTGGGTACTAAGACCTCACATGGATTAATTCAGTGCCGTGTGGCTCTCAGAGGAGTTAAGAGGAAGATGCTGTTAGTTCCTCGGCTGGTAAGAAGTGCCTGTTTGACAGTGGGCATGTTTGTGTGTTTTGTGGATAGATGCTCTGGACGTGATTTTATTTTATATGCATCTATAGCTACATTTTTCAGCTTCTTAAATCGTTCCTAGTGAATTTGGTAGAACTGTGCTCTCCAATATTGTAGCCACGAGCCAATTTTGGCTCTTAAACATTTGACATCTGGCTAATAAGATGTGACATATGTGCCCAGTACACACAAGATTTTGAAGACAATGAAAAAAAACTAATGTAAAATATCTCTAAGATTTTAGATTAATTGTTGAACTATTATATTTGGGATATCATGGGTTAAATATCATAGATTACTAAAATCAAATAAATTATTAGTAATACTGCAATATAGTGCTATTGATTTCACCCATTTGTTTTTCTTCTCTCTTTAACGTGGCTACTAGAAAACTGAAACTCACTTATGTGGCTTGCTTCCTATTTGCTGGAACAGCACTGTGTTACAAGCACATTTTCTATGGTCTTTTGCTGAAATCAGGCAGATGAGATGAAGAACTTGTACTTGATTAGTTGTTGGGGGCTGTAGACAAGGTCTTACCTCTCCCAGGTGCGTGTCTCTCCTAAGACCTGTGTCTTGCTCTAGCCTGGTATTTCTCAGCCCCAGTGGAATCACCTTGGAAATTTCAGTAAAAGCTGCCGCCTGGATCCTGCGTGCAGAGATTCTGATGGTCTGGACAGCTTGGCCATCGGGGGTTTTTTAAAGGCCTGCAGGTGAGCTGAAGAAGCAGTGGAAGCTGAGAACCTGATGGGAAAAAAGGATCTGCAGAACTGAGCCCTGGGGACTGAGGTAGTGGGAGGGAGCGGAGGGGGCGGGGTGTTGGCAGAGGGGCTTGGCTCACTCTGCATCTCTCGTACAACTAGATAAGCATGGTGTGGAAAGGCCCAGGAGAATGGTCAGAGCCTGCACAGCTCATTAAAAACTAAACTCCCCTCCCCTTCAGGGTCCTGCGGTGGAGAGGGGAGGAGTGGAGCTCAGTTGGGGTGGGGGTGGTGAGAATGCTTTCAGCTGTGTGAGGTGACACTTCCCCAGGGACCCCAGGGAGGGCTGGCTGCAGAGGTGTATGCCTCTCTCACCTCCAGGGGCCACAGGGCCGAGAGATGCTGCCCTGGAGGAAACCACAGCACTGAGCTGAGACTGGCCTTACCCCCCACCACACCCCCAGCCCCCAGCCTTTGTCCACAGGCTCTGAGTATCCTCCCATCCAGGCCGAGAGCCAGAGTCCAGGAGACGCTATAGCAGTTCTGTGTTTGGTCAAAGGAAATACTCAAATCCATTCATATGATATTCTAAATGTCTACCTACTACGTACAGAATTTCAGAATTCAGGCAACTTTCAACTCTTGAAGGTTAGATTATTAGCATCGAGACAAGAAACTGCCCCCTCAAACCCCCGCTGACTTCAATCAAAGCTGCCCCCCCCCGCCGGCAGACTTGCCTGTGGAGCAGGGGTCTGGCTACCACTTTATTAAACATATTGGCCCAGATCTTTCTGAATAATTTTTTATAAAACTTCCCCTGCATACCTTCCTGACAAAGTCACTGTTCCAAGGGGGCAGATGGTCCCACCTGCCACCCATCCTTCCATGCTGGAGCGAGACATCTTTTTCGAAGCACATGTTCTCTGAGACCAACCACCAGATCTTCCTCCATCTATCTCTTCTATTTTTCTACGATCCGTTTAGGATTCTGCCATGTTTTGTGAACTTACCCTATGTCCAAGTTGATCAGGGCTCACTAAATGAACAACTTTTGCTCTCAAATTCACCATCATGAACACAACTTGGAAAATGATTACTTTTTAGGATTTTTACCATCAGATACTGCCAGGCGATGAAAACAGCTGTGTCCATGTACGTAACCTTTCCTTCTCAGATCTTTGGGGGAGTAAGTGGGCAGTGCTGAAGACTGTCAGAGCACTCTCTCATTTCCAGACTCTTAAAGATGAAGGGAAGAGCTGCCCAGCGGACGCGAAGCCGCATTTATGAATGAACGCATTCATGGCTGGGTTTCCTGCCTTCTGTGTTTCCTTACAGATCTAAAGTTGTAACTTCCACACAGTACTGAACTACATGAACAGTTTCTATTTCTATTCTCTGTCCCGCGAGGAGAGAATACTTGGCAGCGCATGTAACGTTAAAAAAAAAAAAAAAAATTCCTTTCCTCTGGCTGGCATTCAACTTTTATATTTTTAGATTTGGAAATACGTTTTCCTCTCCCTCCACCCAGCATGTATATTTTTATTCTCCTCTGACTCCTTCCAAACTGCAGCAAAATCTGTTTCCTGGCAATTTGAGAAGTGAGAACTGTCAGAGTTGGGGGAAAAAAAGTGAGGAGACATGTGATGCTGTCATGTTAGCATGGAAACATTGCCCAAGGACAAAAGCAGGGGTTGTCTTGTGATGTTTTCTTCTGCTCACACCAGCATCCTATTTTGATCTCACCGAAGTTTACTCCAGCTGTCCCCCATTCAGACATTGTGACCCTCGTGAAATCAGCAGTGTACCGACTTCGGAAGATAAGGAGAGCTGACGCTCTCACAACCATCAGGACCAAACTGTCATTTGCAATTCATTGTAAATATACAAAGCAGGCAGCCCGCTCAGCTATAGCTCTGATCTTAAAGTGCCCATCCTACTGCTGGGTTAGAAAGTTCGTTCCTTCAACAAGGACTTATCGTGCCATTGCTCTCTGCCAGGCTTGGCTCCAAGCAGCAGGAACAGGGCAGCTTCTGCAACGTTGGTTTTGCAACAACCCTAAACTCTCAGCCTGGGCACTTTAGAGGTTACATAAGACCTGGGCAGCAGGGGTTGGGGAGAGAGGGAGCGGAGTGGGGAGAGGAGTGTCTGCAGAGCTCCCAGAAATGCCAAATCCTTTCAGGTTAGAAGACCATCTTTTCCTTCTGCTGCTGGATTTTTGCCTCCTATCAGAATACGAGCTGACTAAAAAAAAAAAAAAAAAAAAAACAACACATCAACTTTTCTGTTTCCTGTCTGAGGATTATCTAACCACAAACACCAGCACGGATTCCAGTTTTACGTAACACTCTGTGGTACATCATTACACTCCGCTTCCCAAAGAAAAAGAGACAACGTGAGGATATTGCAAGAATTATTTTCACACATGAATTATCGTACAGTATTACAAAGAGTTATGTGCAAAACTCCATTAAAAATCATTTACAAAAGGAAGTACAACACAGTATGTGTTGAGGGTTCCAGATGTATAGCAAAAGCTTGAAAAGGTATGAAGTAGAAAGCCAAACAAATCAGATGACTGGGCATCTTTACACAGTACAATAACATATTTCCATAACTACCTGTGTGACACGAATACAAGAACTCATTCTCTGTGCAACCCCCAGACCCCCACCCAAACAGGTTTCATAAAACAGAAATTGAACTTCACCACACATTCCTACAACACAGACAGGCTTTTTTGGTGCATCGGCAAACTCCTTTCCAAAAGGTATTTATTTAACTCGATGAAACTCACATTATGTGGTTTCTGCCCCATAGAATTTGATGCTGTTAGTTTTGATTTATGTGGAAAAGAGGGGGAAAAAAACTGTTGCTCTAATTTTTTTTTTTTCCTCGTGGGGTTTTCAAAATTGCTTCCAAAAGCAAATAACATGGGACAGATTTTGCAAACCTCACTGCATATTTACAGTATTTTCGGCATAGGTGGTTCCTTCTATCTCCTTTTCCCACTTCCTGTACGGAGCCTGAACCAGCAGGCTCCACTCCTTAGTCTTCTGTTAAGAGTCTGTATTTCCCTCTCAGTCTCTCTCTACATTCATTTCTCTCCTGATCGTCAGCATCACTTGGTGAAAACACAAAACAACACGATAGCACTGAGCGTGAACAAGGTAAAAACAGTACATCAGATCCCCAAAGGCATCCTGTGGCCAGTGTCAGAAATACACCGCTGTAAGAAACCCAGCCGTCTCTCCCCACAGAGTGGCCGAAACATCCAGTTACGGGAGAGAGACTTTTAAAATGCAATACTCTCAAATCCAGCAAGAGATTTCTTTTTTTGCATCAATGTTAAAATCACATGCATAATTATAGAATATCTTAAAAGTTACAAAAATATTTTAAAAACCAATCCTGACAGTTTACCTGCAACTGCTATAAAATCTTCTATGAAATATATAAAAACACAAAGGCTCTTTGTAAAAAAAAAAAAAAAAGGAAGGAAGGGTGGATGAAGGCATCCACAGAACTGAGAGGTCCTTGATGCACTGCATCGGACAGTCTTGTCAAACGCCTGCTGCTGAACTTGAGAGGAGCTGGTTCTTAAATGTTTATTCAGTACATATACACACACGTGAGCCAACCTGAAACCTGGCTGAGGGGTAGGCAGCAAGCTATCCAGGGACACTTGAACCACTGGATGCAACTCTCCACCTCTGAAGGACAGGTCCTCCTCTTTGCTGAACCTCAGCGAGCTCGCTGGGGAGTCGTGGTTAAAGATGCCCTTGGCCAATTGGGCCTGTGGATGGCTCGGTCACGGGTCCTCAAGGAGGTGACTGCACAAGCCCGTGGACGCCAGAGGCCAGGTTCCTAAGTCTTCCTCTTTGGATGCACCACTGGGAAGCCTTGTGAGTCCCCTAGGAGGTGCTGAGGTCTTCCTCCCCGTTCTGGAAGATGATGCCATAAGGATCCTTCTTGATGCGCTTGTAGACGAAGTGGAAGACGTGGGGCTGTGGCCGGCTGTGCAGCTCGGCCTTGATCTTCTGTGGGTATGTGTCCTCTGCGAGCTGCTGCCACGTTTCATCCACAAAGAGGAAAAGGCTGTACTCCTGGGGCTCGGCCACCTTGAACTTCTCGGCACAAAGCTGACACACATCTTCAGTGGTGACGTACGGCCTTACGAGGAGGGTCTTTCCAGTGCAGCCACTGTTGACCTCCTGGAATGCAACCCGGAGGTAATTCTGCAGGGGGGATGGGAAAGAGATTCGGGGGTACAGAGTCAGAAGAGGAAGAGAGACGGCACAGGTGAACCCATGGGATGCCAAGGAGAGGCTGGCAGGTGAGCCTCACCGGGACATCCGGTGTCAGGACACGAGGCCCCAGGTAGGGAAGGGGGCTGATCCCAGGCGGGACAGTGGCGAGCACCCTGTGTGGTCTGGGTTGCTGTACTGTTGTTGTCGTTTAGTCGCTCAGTCGTGTCCGACTCTTTGCAACCCCACGGACTGTAGCCCGCCAGGCTCCTCTGTCCATGGGATTCTCCAGGCCAGAGTACTGGAGTGGGTTGCCAGATCCAGGGGATTTTTCCAACCCAGGGATCGTACCCGCGTTTCCTGCATTGGCAGGCGGATTCTTTACCAACGAGCCACCAGGGAAGTCCTGTAATTCATCTCAAATGTCAGAAGCAGGAAGTCTGTTCAGACCTGCTCTTTCAGTCCCTTTTATAAAGCTGGGCTGAGAAATTCCTGGTAAAGAGTGTCAACTTACTGCTACCCCGATCTTGTCCCTCTAGCCTCCAAAATTGTGAGAAATAAATTTCTGTTGTGCACAAGCCAAAAAAAGAGTGTCAGCTAGAACTGATGCCGGGTTTATTCCCAGTTTGAAAATTAAACCAAAGGGCAGAAGAACCTGAACCAGAATAGCAGGGCGAGACACATAACGTGAGGACACAGGCCCTGTTGGTTTGGACTGCCTTTCACAAAGCCTAAGCAGGGGCTCTGGTGTTACTGCAGACAGCTGACCATCCTTCCCCTCCCCTAAGGGCAATTTCACACCACTGAAGCCAATGCAAGGCTCCAGGCGGCTCTGAACGCCCTGTGGAAAAGTTGGTGGTGGTGGTGGGCGGGGGGGACATGGATTCTGTGGAAAGACTTGGGAGATGCGCTGACTGGGTGCAGGGTGCTGCCATGTGGAAATGGGAGGTGTCGGGGGGGTGGGGGGTGTTGGCAGGCCCCGTGTCATAAGCAGTGCCAGGCGAGTGGCATCACAGGACAGACTGGGGTCCTGACCAGGGGCAGGGGGGGCCCGCC
>NW_011494635.1:1080214-1081067 GCF_000754665.1 Bison bison bison | reverse complement strand
GCAGGGTGTCCCAGCCTCCTGCTCAGTTCTCCCAGAGTCTGTGGCCCCGAATTATTCTTCAGTTCCACTTCTTCAGGAGTGGGGGTTATAGGGGAGGCCCTGTTATATCGGATTTTCAGAAAGAAAATAAATACATCTTCCTTTTCAAAACATGGCCGCCCTACTCAGGCATGAAGGGGAGTGAAGCCCTCTGCCTGGGTCCCATGAGGTTCCCCTGAGGGTTTCCTGGGCTGATGGAAAAAAGAGCTCTCTAGGGAAGGACAGTGCACTCTGCACATGAATGATAAAGTCGAGGCTCTGAACCAGAACATTTCAGGGCACCTCTGAGTACACACCTGTCCTGTTTTACTTACCCCTCCTCTCTCCTCCCGCACCCCACCCCCAGCACACGTGGTCCACACGCCTGGTGTGCATTCACTCACTGACTCCTAGAGAGGACTTTGTGGAGGAGGCCTACACTATCCCCATTTAACCAGGGAAGAAACTGAAGTACAGAGAGGCTAGGTAACTTGCCCAAGGCCACACAGCAGGCGAGTGGCAGGGCCAGCGTTCTAGCCTCTTGCCCATGAGGTGAGGTGCTGCCACTCCAGCGTGAGCAGACGCGTCTGTGAGCCTGACTTAGCTGTTCCAAGTGCAGCCTCGCTTCCTGGCTTTGCTCCTACAGCCAAGCTGAGTGCCAACAATCCCCGTCTTGGGCCTGTTCTAAGAAGATGTCCGTCTGCAAGGTGAGTGAGGCCAGTGGGGAGGGGTGTGCGTGAGACAAGGGCTCCGTGGATTCCGGGGGGTGTCTCTGGTCGAGAAGCTCCAGATAGAGACAGGGGACTGGGGGAAGGTGGGAATTGGAAGGACATGC
>NW_011494635.1:1060013-1080114 GCF_000754665.1 Bison bison bison | reverse complement strand
ACATGCATTTTCCTTTTCTCCTGCCCTCTTTCCATGATTCTCCTTAGAGGCTGGGCAGCCTCAGGAACCACTGCCTAGATGGCTAACAATCACTGCATCCCAAGGGCCCGTGAATGCTAAATCCCTTAACACCTGGATGTTCTTCAACCATCCCAGGGGTGGGAGGTGCACAGGATGCCTTCTTGCCCTTTAGATTTATGTGCTTGGGAAGGAAGTTTCTGGGAGCACAGCTATCCTCAAGAACACCTTGCTGACCCTGCCTTTCCACAACAGGCTCCTTTAAACCAAATGTACCTTTTGAGTGTTTTCAGAGCATTAAAAAGGCAAAAAGGGCAAGGAAAGTGAATTGGGACACAGAGACAAATCTGGCCTGCTTGGGAATTTACGACATGGACTCAGTCCGGGTTCACAGTTCTGCTGGAAGCTTTTGAAATTGTATTCGAAGACCTATGCAGACTCACTCATCATTTCATAGACTGTAAGCCCATGAAGTGATCCTGTGTTGGGTTAAGATTTCTACAGCCTCAACCAGCCTCTCCTCTCCAGGAAGCATGCACCATAGGAACCCCACCTTCCCAAGCACCTGTCCATGCACAGAGAAAATTCTGGATGAGGAATTCAGAAGACCGGGCTCAGATGCTCATGCTTCAGCTCTGGCCCTACCAGGCTGCCAGAGCTGACACTGCCGGTGAGACCCTAGGGTCTTCTGTTTTGGGGGTAGGGGACAGGGAAAGGAAAAAAGGAATGGGGTCACTGCACCCCTCCGTCTTCTCAGAGAGGCCAGGTCAAGTGCAGGGCCTCACAGGGCTGTTTCCATATGGCAGGTCACCTGTTTGCCACCTGTGCCAAAAGCATCCTTCCTGTAGGCTTCCTGAGTGCCCAGGTGCTCAGTATCCACGATGAACCTTCAGGAGGAAATCCTGCCCTCATCTGACTATTTCCTTAAGGGCAGCAAAACTTGGGCCAAATCCACACACACACACACACACACACATACACACACACTCTCTCTCTCTCTCTTCCTCTCTCTCTTTTAAGGAAAAGAGAGAAGTGAAACAACAAGGTCAGAAGGTGGTTTAAAATATCCCTTTTCCACTGGATGATCGGACAAAGTGGGGCGGGAGGGGGAGTGGGGGGCGTCCCTGAGCCGCATGGGCCATGAGGAAGCAGCTGGGCCCACCCAGGCTGCTGGCCACACACCTGAAAGTCATCCACCGAGGGGACGGTCCGGGTGGTGGTCCTGCGCTTGTGCCACTGCCTCAGGGTGTCCCTGGCCTCAGAGCTGAGTAGCCGCGCCGCCTGCTCTTCCTGGAAGTTCTTTATCAGGGAGAGGGCCCCGTAGGCGCTCGTCAGGTAATAGCCTCCTGGAAAGGGTAGACAGAGTGAGTTCTCCAGGGGTTCACCTCTGGGGACCACAGGAGGGTGACCACAGAGTTGGAGGTCAGGCTCCACCTTGCCCCTTCTCTTCCACATGCATTTTTTATTTATTTTTCTTTTTGAGCAAAAGAATCCTCTTCCATCCATTCCTGCATTCCTCCCCACGGATGTGCAGCTAACCCAGACCTGAGCCACTGCCTGGGGACTGAGGACCAGGCCGTGCTTTCATTGATGGAATTTCCATTCCAAAGCTGAGACTCACAGAATCAACCGAAGTGCAACTGTGAAAATGCTTTTCCAGAAAAGGTCAGAGCTCTGGAGCCTGACCTATTGAGGGGGAGGGGGTGGTGGCTTATGAGGGCGGTGGGGTCCACTGCTGAGGTCAGAACACCTTCCGGTAGGAACACGAGTCCACACACATCCTAGCAACACCTGCTTTGAAGCTTCTCATTTAAGAATTCATATGTTCTAAATTTTAAGTGAACTATACACTTTGAAAGAAATACAGAACATACAAGTGTGCTTACAATAATATGGGTTTTTCAAAAGAACCGCTCCCTCATGCTTCCCTTTCCTACCCTTACATAGGGACTCACAGAACAGGACATTTAAGAAAAGGTTAATTTACAAGGAAAAGGAAGTGACGCCCCTTTTGCCGGAGCATTTGGGAATGATTTCCTATGTTTGTGCTGTGCTGAGGTGCTCAGTTGTGTATAACTGTTTGCGACCCCATGGACTGTAGCCCACCAGGCTCCTCTGTCCACGAGGATTCTCCAGGCAAGAATACTGGAGTGAGTAGACTTTCCCTTCTCCAGGGGATCTTCCCGACCCAGGAATTGAACCCGGGGTCTCCTACATTGCTGGCAGATACTTTACCGGCTGAGCCACCAGGGAAGTCCTCTTATGTCTGAGGGAGTGTTAAAAACACTTACAATACTCCGAAAGGCATGTAAATGTGTTCACAGGTTGGTCCTAAACTATAGGGTTGTCCAATAAGTTCATTCTGGTTTTCCTATAAGATATTACAGGAAAACCGGAAAGAACTTTTTGGTTAACCCAATAGGATGGAGGTGCCTTTCTGGAACTTGTAAAGCTCTTCGCTGGAGAAACACTAGAGGGCGCACTAGATGTTTATTACAAACTCCACAATGGGAGCCTGGTAAGCTACAGTCCATGGGGTTGCAGAGTCGGACACGACTGAGCGACTTCACTTTTCTTTCCGCAACTGGACACTGCATGTTGTGGACTGAGAGACATTCTTGGTCCAAATACCTGTTGAATCTCCACCTTGAGCCAGGTACAGAGCCCGACTGGGTTTGTAAAAATTAGAATCTGAGTCCCTGCTCCATAAATACATTAAAAGAAAACGGATATTGGCCTGTTATTCATGCAGGGACCAGAAGTTAGCTGCGGTTAAATGAGCTTTGTCTGCCAAGTGTCACTTCCACCGCCAAAGTACTGAGTGTTAACACAAGACCCTAAGTTAACACAAGAACTTTCTCTCTGGTCAACACTCAAGATGGGAGGTGGTCCACCATCTAGGAAACCAGATGAACGCCCCCCTAAGTCATACTGGACGTGGAATCTGAGAAACAGTTTTGTGGTTTTCAGGTCACCGGCAGAGATTTGGGGGTCTTTTTTTTTTTTTTTAAGGTTTTTTGATGTGGACCATTTTAAAAGTCTTTTCTGAGTTTGTTACAATACTGTTTCTATTTTATGATTTGGTTTTTTGGCAGGGAGGCGTGTAGGAGCTTAGCTCCCCGACCAGGGATTGAACTTGCATCCCCTGCATTGGAAGCTGAAGTCCTAACCATTGGACCACCAGGGACGTCCCTGGAGGTTATCACTTACTGTAGCATCCTCTCGCCCACTCTGAGCAGCACACCTTCTGTGTATCCATTGTAGGTCAGCCTTTTTGTTCAAAGTCATCTTAATTTAGCAGATTTACCACTCAGCTATAAGCTTTCTAAGGCAGCCCCCACGGTACACAGTAGAGAGTTTCGAGTGGCTGAGTTTTACTAAATATTTTATCCATGAACAAATCACATGATTGAGTGAGAAACTCAGTAGTATGGAATTTAAATGTGACACAGAGGATTTCAGAAAAAACCAATGTGGACCTAAGGACTCAAGAGAGGCTTGTGGAGGTGTCAGAATTGGAGCTTGGACTTGGAGGGACCATGACTGTTGAGTTGGGGAGGGGTTGGTTTCCTTTGAATGTCAAATTTTTCACTCCATGGCTCAAAGTTCAGGCCACTAAGGAGAAAACTCCAAATGCTGGAAGCACAAAACTGACCACACTTGGAAACATGTGGATGCAATTAAAGTTAAGGTTTAAATTTCAGCAAAACTACCCCTGCCACTAGGGCTGTGCACGTCAAAGGGATTCTATGATGTCTTTTGCGTAAATGAAATTACCTGCTTAAACGGCAGAAAACTGGTGTGGGCTGTGCTTTGGGCAGTGGGGCAGGATGCAGGGCAGGACCAGCCATGTGTCTCCTCCTGGTCTGCCAGCCTGACAGGGCTGCCTGGTCCTCCCAGCCAGGAGCCCAAGAAGCCAGGACATGGCTGAGTGAAGGCAGGCTCCAGTGAAACCCTGACTTGACTGACTGCTCTGTGTGTTTTTTAGCTGTGTCCTTGTCTTTCTCTGTGATTCCCGGAGGTGAGGACCCGCCCACCTGTCACTGACACAGTACCCTGGGCAGTGCCTCACTCTGGAGAAATGCTGGGAAAGGTGACAGGAAGTGGCTGTCTCCATCCTCAGGTCACAGGATGTAAGCACGTGTTTGTCCCAAGTGCACACTGACAGCAACAGAATGGTAATTTTCTGAGGGAGGCTGGCATGCCCTTTCCCCGAAGCCCCAAGAGTTCAGCACACTTATCACTAGAATTAAACATGACTGAGGCTCAAAAAAATCCTCGATGCATATTCAATTATAATAATAATGCCGTGGAAGAAAGAAAAGAAGGGCACGGAGATGAATGTATGTCTCCTCCTGGTCCCTGGACAAAGCCACGTGCTCCCTCCCTCCTGGGAACCCCAGGGCAGAGCCGGGGAGGAAGGCTCCGGGCAGGGTCTGGGCAGTTTATCCTGGAGGGTCCGGCCTCAGCATCAGTTTATATTAATGAGGGGAGATAAACCGGGAAGAGGTAAAGGGATGGGTGAAGATACTCATCACTGGTCCTGAGTCAGCGGGTCCCTGCAGGGCTAGAGGGGGACCACAGGGCTCCCTGGAGGTCAGACCCTCTGACCCAGAGCCAGGTCCTGGGGACCAAGGGAATTAATGCACACGTTTGGGGGGTGACTGCACTGCTGTCTCCTCCAGGGAAAATCCCGGGATGATACATTCCCTGGGGAATCCCATCGGCATGTGGATGGACCTTTTTACTCAAGCCCAGACTAAAACTCACTAGAGGAAAAAATGTTAGGTGCCAATTCATCACTCAGAGTCCATCTGGGCTGAGACACATGAAATGAACTGTCAGGATACACAGGCTGAACAAGCTCCGATCTGATCCCCTTTAAGACAAGCTCATACAAGAGTCCTTGTTATTTCAGGCCTGTGCACCACGGTGACAAACACCCTAATTATTTCCATGATAAAATACCTAACCCTTGTGTAAGGAGAGGGATTCCTGTGAAGACGTGTTGCAATGAGGCAGACAGGAGGAGGATGACTGAACTGACAAAGTAAGTTGAAAGCAAATCGCCCAGATTTTTTTACTCCACTGTGGTTTTATGTTAACGATAAGCAGGTGCTATCTTTTTTTTTTTTTTAAAGAAAAGGAAATCACTGATGCTATTATCATCTTGAAAATCAAATTTAAAAAATAAAGATGAAAACAAAAGATAGGCCTTTGTCCGATTCACAGACACACAGTGGGCAGTTGTTCTGGCAGTGGAAATATTCTGCAGCAAAACTTTACAGCTTCCCTGTGAAATCAAAGAAACCATTTCTTTTAAAAAATGGCCCTGATTCTACTGAATGGTATATATATATATATTTTTTTTTACTGCAACTAAGCAATCTCGGTGAAGTATAATTATGGCAGGGTTGCGTTGTTTTGTGTGTTTTTCCGACTTCTCCAAATTTTCTGCGACCAACACTATGACCTCTGTAATCTGGAAAAAAGTCAGTACCTTCTCATACATGAGCAAAACTAAAACGGCCATTAACCCTGAATATGTCAAGAAGCACCCATGTAAGTGCCAGGTGGATCTGAGGTTTTATTTGGAGGGATGAAAATGTTTTGGAGCTGAAAAGAGTTGGAGGATTGCCCCAAATTGCAACTGGACTAAACGCTACAGAATTGTCACTTTACAATAGTTAATTTTAGTTTAACCATGAATGTACTAAGGGCTATTGCATTGCTCATTTTCAAATGGTTATCTCATGTTCCGCGAACTCTGCTTCAATTTACAAAGAAAAGAAAATAAAACTGAAGGAAAGCACCCAGTTCCTCCCACTTCTCCAAAAGCCTGCTACCTTCTCCATGTAGCAGGGACGGATCCAGAAGCTCCATCATGTACTCGACCTCCGTGTCTAGCTCCAGCATGTCACATTGTGCTATGACATAGGTCAGGACCGGCAAAAAGTCATCTGCTCCGTACATCCTCCCTGGAGTAGGAAGAAAGGGGGGGACAGATGGGGTATTTTTAGCCACATTTCTCCCTTTCATGTCCTACTTGCTGCTTTTATTAGCAAACAGCCATGCAGGGGAAGTGAGGTGGGTGTTTCTGGAATTCTACGGTGGGAGGGTTCCTCCCCACTGCCCTCATCAGAGGCCGACCCTAACTCACAATTTCAGGATGAATGTCCGAGTCAGTGAACACAGGGGAGATTGTTTTCCCATTTCCATGAGGTACCTCAATGCAAGCAATAAAATGGGGCTTCCCTGGTGGCTCAGCGGTAAAGAACCCGCCTCAGTGCAGGAGAGGCAGGTAGACGCAGGCTTGATCCCTGGGTTGGGAAGATCCCCTGGATCTACTGGAGTGGGCAACCCACTCCAGCATTCTTGCCAGGGGAATCCCATGGACAGAGGAGCCTACTGGGCTACAGTCTATAGGATCGCAAAGAGTCGGACATGACTGAGCATGCACACACGTGCAATAAAACAGTCTTTTTATTTTTAAAGGGTTTAACTTTTCAGCAAGTGACAGAATAAAACATTTGCGTTAAGTGTCTACTTATGATGTTTCTCCTTTGTGTCTTCCTTCCTATTGCTTTCTGTGCAAATTAACCAAAACATAGTGACCAAAAACAACTGGAGCAAGGAACAACTTGTCCTTCTCCGTCTTCAGTGTGACTTAAATGTGCTCAATCGCTGTACACTGAATAAATACATCTGATTAATATCTGACCAAAAAAATGGTCAGTCTGTACTGTTTTATTATGACAGAGATTCTCAACTAGCGGTGACTCTGCCTCCTAGGGAAGTCTGGCACTATCTGGAGACATCTTTCAAGCTCATGACTGGAGGGTGGGCGTGCAAATAGCATGCATCCGGATGCCAATAAACTTCCTAGAGGAAGTGGGATGTTTCCACAGCAAAGGACTAGCCAGCTGTAATGCTATTAGTGCTAAGGTTGAGAAACTTCCTGAGAACAGAATCCTGTGCAGATATAATGTGGGGGACTTCTTATAAATAATTTGACAGACTACAGAAAATACACTTTTGGGGACTTCCCTGGATATCCAGGGGTTAAGACTCTACACTTCCAAGGCAGAGGGCGCAAGTTCAATTCCTGGTTGGGGAACTAAGACCCACATGCTGCTTGGCTCAGCCAAAAAATAAAAGAAAATACATTTCTTGCATGTGAAGTATGTTTCAGAGGCGGTGTTCATCCGCCAGCATCACCAGCCCGGGCATTCACATGTTAACGTTTCTGCTCAACAATCTGCAAAGTGCATGCGCATGGTGACCTCCTCCAGCCGTGAGAAACAGAGCCTGTGTTTTCTCTCTGCTGCCTCTCCAGGAAGCAGTTTCGCTCCTGGAAACACTGTGACCATCCAGGAAATTAAAAAGGCTCACCCAAGACCTGGGGTACCACAGGACTCATCACTACCCATAAATCAGGGTCACTCTCACATCTACATGGAGGAGCCCTGGGGAAACCTGAGGGCTGACATGTGTGAATTCCTATTGCACTGCATCAGCTCAGGGCAAAGAAGGGATGGCCGATAAATGACTATAACGAGAGCTGAATGCTCCAAGTTTCTGACAGATGCTATCATGGACACAGGCTCTCACGGGCCAGAATGCAGTAACAATAGGAATAATTGGAACTATCTCCACCACGCTTGGGGCTGTGCAAACATTGACCTGTCTAATGCCCACCTTAGGAGGAAGGCTAAGGTCATACCCAGGACAAGAACAGAACTGCAGCTTGGAAGGTTGATTACGGAGGCCGAAGCCCCACAGTTAATGAACCCATTCCCAGAGCCAGGTCTCAACTCAAACCCCAAGACTGAGTCTGTATCCACTGCCCTGAATTAATCTTTTTTTTTTTTATCTTAACATAACTTCTTTAAAGGTGTGTTTGTTTTTTTTTTTTCTTTTCTTTTTTGGATATGGACCAATTTTTAAAGTCTTTATTGAATTTGTCACAATACTGCTTCTATTTGTTTTGATGTTTTGGCCTCAAAGCATGTGGGATCTTAGATCCCTGACCAGGTATCTAACTCTTGCTCTCTGTGTTGGAAATGCAGTCTTAACCACTGGGTTGCCAGGGAAGTTTCTGAACTAAAGCTTTTATAAACTGGCATTGTACAAAACTCTTGTTGCCCTGTCCTGGATTTTTGGTGCTGTAGTTTGTTGCATGTGGACTAATTTGCCAGAACCAGAGTAACACCTGCATTTTTATGAGGCCCTCGGTGAGGTCAAGAAGCTGAAAGGAAGAGCAGTTGGGGACTGGAAAGCCCAACACGTCCCAGCCCCATCGGAGGGCCAAGAGCCTGGATGGGGTGGTAGCCTCACCTGAGTTGTTCTCCATGACGGTATAGATGAGCTTGCAGACTCTGAGCAGCAGCATGACCTTCTTTTCTGGCGAATACATCTTCTGCATGGTCATGAACTTGACCTTGATTTTCTCCACATCCACAAAGTCAGGGGTGGGGGCAAAGACGCCTAGCTCCTGGGGATTCCTCTGCCGCACGAGCTGCAGGTTCTCCTTGAGTTGTTTCCATGAGCCATCGGCCACGTGGAAGTGCTTCAGCATGGCCTCGATGTGGCCCTTCAGGGGCTTCAGGATGCACTTGTGCATGGCTTTCTCCAGCACCACGTCTGCCAAAGAAAGCACAGCTACTGTGACCATTGTCTAAAGAAAGAAGAAACGTAGGGCCTGCTTTCTGGAAATGGACACCCGCAACTCGGTGCATTGGTTATCGGGCAGACATGTCCCAACTGCACAGCCAATCAACCAGAATTTAGCCCCACATCAGGCTTCCCTGGTGGCTTGGACAGTAAACAATCTGCCTGTGGTGTGGGAGACCTGGGTTCGATCCCTGGGTTGGGAGGATCCCCTGGAGAAGGAAATGGCAACCCACTCCAGTGTTCTTGCCTGGAGAATCCCCATGGACAGAGCAACTGGCAGGCTACAGTCCATGGGATTGCAAAGAGTTGGACACTGAGCAACTAAGCACAGCACACACGCATTCACACACCACACTTTTTTTTCTTCAGTAAAGCCAAGAAGAGTGAATCTCCCCTAACATTTTTACAGTCTCTCTTGCATGCAGTCAATACAACTGAATATATTTGTTTTAACTACTTTTATACCTTCTCACCCATAAGCACAGGTGAATATTCTAGAAGGTATGCTTTTGACCCAGTCTTTCCACTGAAGAGTCAGTGAACAGCTAAGTAAATGTGTTATGTTAAAAGAAGGATTTGCTAATAGCAAGGGTACCAGCTCCCTCAAAATATTTCCTGAGGGAAAAATTCAACTAAATGCACATGGTATCTTGGATTGGATTCTGGACCAAAAAAGTCTTTCTGTCATTTACTATAAAGGACATAGTGGGGCATTAGATGAGATCTGAATAAAGTCTGCAGATTAGATAATATTGTTAACAGTGAATCTGGCTTCTTTCACACAGACTGTATCTTGGAGACTCGGCCAGCTGTGTCTGGAGCAACAGTGTGCTCTTTTCCAAAGAATGACTCTTCCGTGAAAGTTAATGAAAGTTAATGTTACTGCAGTTTTGTAACACAATGTCCCTATTTTTAGATAAATACCCACTAAGTATTTAGGGAAAAAGGGATACAATGCCTGCAACTAGCTCTCATGATTTAGATAAAAGGAGGGGATGTGTGCATGTGTATATGTGTGTGTGAGCGTGCACATGAGTGCGTGTGTGTGTGTCAACAGAAAAGCACTAACACCGGGAATCCGGGTGAAGGGCAGACATGATTTCTTCATTGACTTTTTGCAACTTTTTTGAATGTCTGAGCTGATTTCAAAGTGAAAATTTAAAAATTCTTGAAGTGCGTTTCTGTTCAGAATTAGGAAATACCCTTAGGTGTGGGAGGCATTATTTCCCCCTCTTTCTTGGAATGGTTTGCCCAATGGAGCTGACGGTACAGTAACCAGGACCACGAAGCTGGAGCTCTGGTCTGAAGAGGGTCTGTGCCGTGAGAAGCTCTCTCTGCTTCTTCCACATCAGTTTTTCCATCTCAAATGTTTCACGTTCTCATCAAAGCTGCCTGGGTAGCAACCACCCCTAGGATACGACACTTGGGGATACGATTTCATCTTGGAAGCCCAGGAACCCACAGAAATAGCCAAGTTATCTCTCTGGCCCTTGGCATTCCCGAGAGACATCAGATGACACAGACTGTAAATGATCACCTATTATTAGAAGATCAGAGGCAAAGAGAAATCTAAGCAGGACATACCTGTAGAAACCAAGGTTGAAGCAAAAGAGGTTATACAGTAAGAAGAAAAACAGAACAACATTTCTTCACATCTGGCATTAAACCAAATTACTGTTTTAAAACAAATTAAAACCAAGTTTGCATTGGTTATGCTGTGTCAATAAACTTCTAGAAAGTCATATAGCATCTCTGACTTCACTTCCAATGGCCACTAGGATGAAAAGTCAACAATAGGAATTAACATTGAGTGCCCAGTTGGGCTAGGCTTTATTGCATTATCTCATCTAATTCTATAGTATCTCTATTATTTTTGCACAATATGACTATTCATATTCTTTTAATAGAATAAGGAAACAGATATAGGGCTTTTTATAGATAAGGAAACAGAGACTTGGAGATGTCTAATGGTTTGCTTGAGCCCATAAAACTGAACACCCTGCTTTTCAAAGTCAATAATTTCTTAGTTCTAAAGTTCATGGTGTTTCATAAACATTCACCAGTTTACTGCTCTATCTAAAGATTCTGCAGCCACATTCCTGGTGACCCCTCCCTCTGCTGGAAGGAGGTCACCAAGGGGGGAGAAAGCCACGTCAATCATTAATTAGGACGCACATGAATGTTGGGAGCAGTGTTACTCATAACAGGCCCGATCTGGAAAGCACCCAAGGCCCAACCCAATGGCGTAGATGCCAGGAGATATACGCACAATGGAATTCAGAAAATGGAATGCAGACAATGGGAGATTCATTCCACGAAAAAGAGCATGCTGCTGCTCCGGACACAACTGGCTGAGTCTCCAAGACACAATCTGTATAAAAAAAGCCAGACACACAAGAGTTGTCTCCTTTAGCACGATGCTTACACAAAGCTCAAGGACAGGCAAAACCAATTTATGATGACAGGTCGGGATGGCAGTCGTCCTGAGAAATAAACGGGGCTTCGGGGGACACTCTCAGGGGGTGGAGATGGTAGATGCCTGTGGTTGATACATGGATAAAGAATTGTCAGGCTGAGCACTTGAAATTTATACACTTCATGGATACACGTTAAACCTCAATAGCCATGTGTATAAATCAAGCCAACCGAAAACACCTAGAGACCAGCCTGGGCTTTTCACCTTGAACCCCAAGGGCAACTTTTAAATTCCGAGCAAGTCTGATCATCTCAGGGCCAGAGTGTGCACACAAACCATCTCCAAAAGGTTCTATGCTGTTCCTGGGGCTGACAGCAGACAGCTCGTCACCAGCCAGCTGAGTGAGTCTCTTGAGCAACTCATCCTTGTCCCCAGGGAAGGGGTGCTGATACTGACCTTTGAGCCACAAACTCTACTCTTAGTAGGAAATGCAACAGTGGAAATTTGCTAGGAGGGTTGACATCCAGGACCCATTGCCTTAAAATCCCCAAAGAAACAAATTTTTAGAACATTTTTAAAAGGCTATAATTTAGAAATAAGAAAAACTGGTCTCTCTGCTTTCTTTTTCATGTCTTCACTCCTAATCACCCCTCCCCATCCTCACAAATCTTTAATAAATACAATGAATAAGAAAAAAAGTCCAAATGACAAGGACCCAGTACCTGAGTCTCTCCAAAAGGAAAAGAAGGTCGTGCTTATGAAGCAAGAGGGAAAAATGATTTTAGGAAACAAAAGGAACAGAAAATCTTTCAGAATGTGGAGTAGCTCAGAACAAAAGATCAGACCAGTCATATGGCTTATAAATTACTACTATCCGTTTTCCCCTACCATCTCTGGTTGCTTTACATCCAAGAATGATGCTATTCTAGGCACTTTACACGCACTGATTCTTCAGCTCCTCCACCAAACCCCTGGTGGGAGGACTGTGATTTCTTTATTTTATAGCTGAGGAAACCCAGAGACATGGATGCCACACAGCTGCCAAGGGGAGCCAGGACTCAAGCCCAAGAACTCTGGTTATGTCAACTGTGTTTATCTACAAAGAAACAAAACGATGCCGGAGAACTGTCTGCACTACAACACTGTGAGTGTTAGAAACCGATTGCTAACTGGATAACCCACTGGAAACACAGTTTCTGAAAATATTTATAGAGATCCTATCAACTGGTTCTAAAGTTCATCCACTCAGGGACGTAGTCAGGGGCATCGGCCTAGAGCTCCCTGCCTTAGTGAGACCTGTAAATGCAGTGATTTACAAGAAGCGCTAAACGTGTCGGCCTCTAGAGCCGTGAGATGATTGCCCCGTCTTAGGAATGAGGACAGAAGCCTAAGGTCTGTCACTTCCCTCTGATCAGAGGCATGGATTCCAGAGAAAGTCAGGCATGAGACGGGGACCCATCACAGGACAGGCTCACTCATCAGCTCGTCTGGACACTTTCTGCTCCCCCACTGCTGCTGAAGAGGAAGCGAGAGTCCAGAAGCTGAAGCTCAGCGAAGGCGCGTGTCTTAGAAAGAGTGAGAGGAGGTGGCCTGGCAGCTGGCCCAGCTGTGTCTTTCTAAGTGACTCTGGCCTCTTCACTTCACCTCTCTGACTGTCACTGCCTGCAACTTCTGAACTGCCATCTACTCCTCGCCCAGGGCAGGGAAGACAGGAGGAGCACTCTGAACCTGGTTAAAACAAAATAATTTCCGGTATTCGCCAGGAATTCTAACAGAACCCAAAGTCTAAACAACATGATGTCCAAAAGGGGTAGGTTGCAACCTACATGACAAAGATCAAAGATGAAGTGAGGTCACACAGCCTCTTGGCTTATTCAAGTTCTAGCATTCTTTCAAGAAAGTAAAGTAGAAGCAATAGAAGTTAACATTTGATGACAAGAGGCAGACCTCTTTTGTGGGGAACTCAAACTGCGAAGTGCAAACGTGCACCACCACGAATACCAATGGGCACATCTGTTTGCGCAGTTCCTGGGACAAGGGGCAGGACAGAAGCCTGTGCCCTGTGCTGGCCCTCACTTCAGCCCTGTCACAATGAATGGGGGCCCTCTCCCCGAGGCACAGAAGTTAAATGACCTTTCCTGGACGGTGGGGAACCTGGTTGTCCCTACCGCAAAGAAGTCAGGAAATAGCATAGTGGCCCTCGCTCTGTACGAGAAGGGCAAAAGGAGCTGCTTCTGTCTTTCGGTGCTAACATGGTCACCTCTGGCTGCACAGCTGGATTAAAAATCAGGGCTGAACTGGACGGGGTACTAAGTGCTTTCCAAGCATTCTAAACACTTTTATGTACTTTACATGTATTTAAACTACTCTTTGACTGACATGAATACATAACTCCTATGTGTTTTCCCTTGGGTCTTCTGAGCTATAGTCAGGAAAAGAGGGGCAGTCTTCTGTCTATTTAAACTAACTCTCAAAAATAGTATAGACGTGCTTTTCCTAGGCTGCAAGAGGTCGATCTTTCTCCTGCTCTGTACCTTTTGATAATGTACTAAGAGATCCTCTCCGTCCAGGTGACATGGACACAAGGACTAGCTCAGAGGTCAGAATCAAGGTGGTTTAACTCTTAACTCTGCACCACTATGTCTCTCGGCCTACTTTCAGAATGACTCTGTCTAAAACACAGCAGGTAACACAATAACTCAAGGGATTAAACCAAACTCTGAATTCAAAATTAAAAGCAAATCACACTAGATATTGAAGCTTGAGTTAGACTTATGCGTGCATGCTCAGTCGTATCCAGCTCTTTGAGACCTCATGGACTCTATGTAGCCAGCCAGGCTCCTCAGTCCATGAGATTTCCCAGGCAAGAATACTGGAGTGTGTTGCCATTTCATCCTCCAGGGGATCTTCCCAACCCAGGGGATTGAACCCACTCTCCTGCATTGGCAGGCAGATTCTTTATGAGTGTACCACTGGGGAATCCCCAGGTTTGAATGTTCATTAAAAAAAAAATGACATGAAGCAAGGCAGTTTTAATTGTTTAAAACCCAAGGAATGACTTCAGACTTCTTTCTTACGCACACTATGCTCTCTGGTGTTTAACCACATTTCAGTATCATTTCTCTATAAAGAAAATAAAACACTCATGTAAGTAAATTGATGTTCTCTTTGAAATATGTGGGAATTGAGTTTTAAGGCTACTTTTTCTTCAAATAATGGTAATACTCTTCAGAAAAAATACACATTTTGACAGCCACTAAAGAAAGCAAAACCGTATCTTGTTTTTTATTACTGACTTTTATAAATACAGTTGGCTTATCTGTATCTTTGTTGAGTGTTTGTGTGCAATTTGAATGAAGTAGAAAGTTGAGGATTACTAACATTTTGGGAGTTGGAAAAATTTTGTTTTTCTTGAAACAAGACTTGAAAACAGAGGGATTTCCTTAAGATTAATATCAAATCAGAAGTAAAAATTCTTTTGCTTTAAGAAAATCAAAACAGTATCCACAAAAATGCAACAAGTTCTGCAAAGTGTAGATTTCACTACCAGAAAGTTGGGACTAAGAGAATACCAGTTGAGAACACCAGCTGGGTTTCTCTTCTTCTTCAAAAAAATCTAGTCCTGTCCTCCTTTCCCACAGCTTCTGGAGGAGAGAGTGCTGAATGAGGAGGTGGGAATGTAAAGCCTAGATCTACAGAATTCCATCCTGAAATTAAGGAAGTTGGAGGAGGTATTTCAGTGCTGTAACCCACTTTGGGACTATTCTCTCGTTGGTTGAAAGAGACTGAGGCGGAAGTGGTATGATGTGAAAACCCACCAATAAGGAGCATGTGTTGGGATAACAAATGATGTCACAGGGTCTATATCTTACTGGGCGGGGCACTCAGGAGTGAGTACACTTCACTGTGTCCATGAAGTTACCGATCCTGGGCTTTTGAGGAGGATGCCAAATGGTATACATGCTTTTGTTAAAGCAGTTGCTTGTCCCTCCACGTACCACTTTTGCAGCGTGAAGGGTAGAGAGCTTGTCAAAAGGGAGACAGGATATGTGGCCCTGGAATCAAGAGGGAGCTGGGTCAAATGGGAACTTATCTTATCCTCCCATCAGGAGAGCAAAGCTGATGTCAATCAACCAACATCTGCTCAAGAACCTCTACATGGCAAGGTTTTGTGTGGCAGTGCTTTAAAGAGCAGTCTAAACAGAAGTCAAATTCTCTATGATAGGGCACCACCATTTAGGCTGGCAATTTTACAGCTTTGAGACTGTTTTTATCGTGTCATTCTCACCTGGAAAGTGCTGCCCTACAGGGCTATGACAGGAGCAAATGGACAAAGTTGCAGTTGGGTGAGAGCTATTTAGTTTTTTCACTGGCTTTTCTCTGTGCAACTGAAGAACTCCTTTGTGAAGAAGATTAGCACTGTATCCAAACACTAAATGCACATGCGTTCATATGGTTCTTTTTTACATATGAGGGATGGAATTCTACGTGGGTTACAGCACTGAGATACCTCCTCCAACTTCCTGAATTTAAGGATGGAATTCTGTAGATCTAGGCTTTATATTCCCACCTCCTCATTCAGCACTCTCTCCCCCAGAAGCTGTGGGAAAGGAGGACAGAACTAGATTTTTTTTTTGAAGAAGAGAAATCCAACTGGTATTCTTGAAAAGCCTTACAAGCATCAGTTGACACCGGTTCTGAAGAAATTTGAGGTTTGGAATCCTGGGGGTGGCATTTAAAGTGAATCCATTCAAAGTGAATTATAACCTCCCAGGAAGTGAGATTGCTGAAAATAAACAGATAAACCAGAGGAGACCAGGGCTGAATCCAATCTCCCCTACCCACCAGCAGCATAACCCTCCACAAGTCATTTTATACATCTTGACCTCCATTCCTGAATTTGCAAAACAGAACAAAATCTACACAAAGGTACCACCCGTGAGTTGATCACACAGTTCAAAGGAATCACTGTGTTAACAAGGTCTTAGTAAACTAGTGAGCCCTTCATTTAGGAATATGTAAAACAGATCATTTAGACTCCATTTTCTTGCCAGAGTCCGAATCTAAACGAGCACATTTAAGGGGATTGGTTTTCTAATCATTAGGATCACATCTTTCCTCACAACGGGGCACGTGATGAGTTTCTTAGGTCACCTTCTGCTTTGGCTCGCCTTCCTCTTAATTTCAAAAGCCCAGCACATTCTCTGCACTTTTCAAAACAGAATAATGGTTTCATTGATGAAGCAATAGATAAGATGAAGCATCTCCTTTAATGCAAAAGCTTAAACAAAACAAACCAATAAAAAAGTGTGGCAGTGTGTCCGACATCCGCGTCCGCAGACAGTAGCACTCTGAGCTTCCTCTACCAATGGTGAGCCTACTATCCTAATTCCCTTGAATTTACAAATTAAATGTTTAAGTTAATTTTCAATGAGATATAATTGACAAATATCATATTCCTATTAGGTGCATAACACAATTAAACAATGTTTTCCAATCTCCTTAGTTTCTTATGAGAAAATATGAACATAGGCACCAGCAAGGGAGAGGCTGCTGCTGCTG
This sequence comes from Bison bison bison, assembly GCF_000754665.1. Lineage (NCBI taxonomy): Eukaryota > Metazoa > Chordata > Mammalia > Artiodactyla > Bovidae > Bison > Bison bison. The sequence continues at coordinate 1,063,445 of NW_011494635.1, read as the reverse complement.
CTAAGTCGCTCAGTCATGTCCGACTCTTCACAACCCCATGGACTGCAGCCCACCAGGCTCCTCCGTCCATGGGATTTTCCAGGCAAGAGTACTGGAGTGGGGTGCCATTGCCTTCTCTGGCAGGGGACAGGGGTAAGGTTCAAAACACAGGGTTTAAAAAAAATAAATTGGGTTGGGGGGCTTCCTTGGTGGCTCAGTGGTTAAGAATCTGCCTGCCAATGCAGGAGACACGGGTTTGATTCCTGGTCCGGGAAGATCCCATGTGCTGGTGGACAACTAAATCCGTGTGCCACAACTACTGAGCCGGCACACTACAGCCTGTGCTCTGCAACAAAAGAAGCTGCCACAATGAGAAGCCGTGCACCGAAACTAGAGAGCAGCCCGTGATTGCCACAACTAGAGAAGAACCTGTGCAGCAACAAAGACCCAGCACAGCCAAATAAACAAAGTAAAAAAAATTTTTTTAATTTATAAGATTTTTTAATGTGGACCATTTTAAAAGTCTTTATTAAATTTGTTGCAATATTGGTTCTGTTTTATGTTTTGTGTTTCTGGCCACGAGGCACATGAGATCTTAGCTCCCCGACCAAAGGTTGAACCCACATTCCCCGGTGGTCCAGTGGAAGGCAACCACTGGGCCACCAGGGAAGTCCCCTCAAAGAAACAGGCTCTGAATCCAAAGAAGAAAGTTCAGAAGCTTCACAGGCTAGGCCGGGATAGCCCTGGACACCTGGCTCCAGCTGGCAGAACCCAGCCTTGCCAGGGCACAGGATGCCTGCTTCACAGGGCTGAGGCCAAGACCTACTGCCATCGCTGGGACAGGCAGCCTGGATGTCAGCTTCCCTCCTCCTCAGGACCTTAGATTTTTAGATGGAAAGCTCTATCTTTCCAGAGCAGCAAAGCGTTTGTGTCAAAGACTGCTGGCCACATTCAAATCTGTTTTTGGAGAAGATGAGATCCGGGGCTCCAACCAACAGCAATACCCTATCTGAACTGGCACCTTCCGAGAAGCTAGGAGGAGAGCGTCCCCCGCACCCGCCGGAAGGACCGGCAGCTTCGGTCGGTGCTCACAGCATCGGCGGGGAAGGAAGGAAAGGCCTGGCTCCCCAGGGAGGAGCCTCGTCTCCGTGGGCTGGCTGGCACTGCGGCCACATAGCCCAGCGCTGACATCAGCGCCCGCCTGGCTCTCCCGCCGGTGCGGGGTCTCAGCCGGTCTCCCCTGAGAGGCAGGCTCTGGGGGTGGGGGCGGGACCGAGAGGGCCCGGGCCGCTCTTCCGTTGTCTCGAAGGCAAGCGTTTCCATCCCCAAGGCACATCCTGGGGCACATTCCTTCCAGCTTTCTCTCCAGCAGCCGGGCTCTAACCACGCCCCACCCACCCAGGCGCAAGCCACAGGAAAACAAACAAGGCTTTGATTCCTTTGTGAGAAAATAAAAAAGCTGCTGAAACTCACTTCAAGGAGAGGGGGAGAGAGAGAGAGGCGGGGAGACCCCACCGGCAAACCACACGCTGTTTACTACTTTCCACAAACAGACCCAATCAGAAAGAAGCCGATTCCAGCTTTGCTTTATGAACGGCCTAGAAATGTCGGGTAGCTCTTTTTGATTGCTGCTGCCCAGTGAATGAGGTCTCTGAAATTTGTCCTTCAGAGTCAATCTTCTGAAGTTAAAAAAAAAAAAATCTCTTAAGACTCTAGCCCTGGAAAAAGAGAGGTCTTGCCAAATTCAATCTTCCCTTGGCCAAAGTAACTATTAGCAATTCAGCTCTCCAATGAAGTTAGAAAGAAAGTTATTTCCCCTTGACTTTGGAGAAAACACCTTTCATGTGACGTCCAAAATTTGATACTTATTTTTAAAGATACACAAAACAAACTTGTCCATTTGACTTTTTTGTTTTTGCTTACTCCCAAACTTACTGAATTCTGTGATTAGAAGCCAGCAGGGCAGTTTCCCTTTGGGAAGAAGGGGGACAGGGAGGGGTTCCCTGGGGGCTTTGATGCTGTCACGTTCTGCTGCACTGGTGCTTGCTCCCTGTGGCAACTCACCCAGCTGCACACCGTGGCCTCTGCCCTCCTGAGGGTAAAAAAGGGCACTTTCCAACCAATACAGCACAAACCCCCATGGCTTGCTGAGACACACCTTCAGGAGACCCTCAAAGCCCACACAGAGCACAAAATCAGGCAGGCAACCAGAATGGTCCAGCCCTGAACAGACCCGTCTGCGGCTCCCATTAGTCGCTCCCCAAAACGTGTCTGAGCCTGATGCTCAGCCCCCAAACCAGGTATATAACATGAAGTCAACTTCAAGAAGCTGTGTTTCTAGTTCAGATGAGCCCAGGGGGTGGAGTGTGTTGCTGTTTTGAACTCTGGAGAAAACGTCACCCAAGAGAACTAACACAGGATACACTGTCCTGCCAGGCCACAGTATATATATATACTATATATATATATATATATTTGTCGTTTATTGAACGTTGATTTACAAAGTCCTATTAGTTTCAGGTGTATATTAACTGATTCAGATATATGTACACAAACACATCCTGGAGGAGGAAATGGCAACCCACTCCAGTATTCTTGCCTGGAGAATCCCATGGACAGAGGAGCCTGGTGCGCTACAGTCTGTGGGGTTGCACAGAGTTGGACACAACTGAGCGACTGAGCACATATATACACACATATATAGATACACACATATGTATTCTTTTTCAGACTCCTCTCATATAGGTTATTACAAACTATTAAGTATATAGGTCCTTGTGCTCTACAGTAGGTCCTTGTTGCTTACCTATTTTACCTACAGTGGGGTGTATCTGTTAATCCCAAACTCCCCATCTCTCCCTCCCTCCCCTTCCCCCTTTGATAACCCTAAGTTTCTTTCTACGGCTGTGAATTTCTGTTTTTAAATAATTCCACTGGTATGTATAAGCAATTCTATACACACACACATGTATTTTAAAGGCAAGGTGGCACCCACCTATCTGGTCTTCGGGGATCAGCGATTCGATGGGGGGGTCCAGCTCGGAGCTCTGGGACAGGTAGTTCTTCACCTGGGTCATGAACTGCCGGATGGTCTGCAGGAGGTCGGTGCTGGACACGTGGCACTCCTTGTTCTCCTGCAGAAAACTCACGTAGTCCTGCACCAGGCAGCCGAAGTAGGTGCGCTTGTCACGGGCCAGCTCGGCGATCCGGCGCACCATGCGCTTCTCCGGGGTCAGGAACGAGCTGAAAACGCCGCTCATCTTGCGGAGCTGGGACTTGACGAGCTTAGGCAGCACGAAGGAGCTGTTCCGCTTCTTCTTGGACTTGATTGGGGGGGCCATGGTCTCCTGGTCGCTCTCGCCGTCGTAGTCCTCCAGGCTGCTGTTGGTGTCCGCCTCGTAGCCAAACAGGGGCATGCTGCGGTCCAGGTCCAGCGAGTCGGAGGAGGAAGTG
>NW_011494635.1:1053938-1059541 GCF_000754665.1 Bison bison bison | reverse complement strand
ACTATGAATAGCGGGCGGCGGGGGCCGGGGCGGCGGGGACCGAGGCCTCTCGGTGCCATCCGCGTCGGGAGTCCGAGTGCAGGGCCGCCGGGGGCCCCCGCCGAGGTCCTGGCTGTGCACTTTGAAGAACAGGGGATTAATAAAGCACAGGGCCCCGTTGGTCTGGCTGCACTCCAGTTCCGAGGGCGTCCTGGTTTTTATAGAATGCACTCCATTTATCAGGCAGAGCTGACGCGAGGAGGCCGGACTCACACCGTCGTCGCCGCCGTCGGAGGAGGGAGGCCTATGGGGAGGTGGAGGGTTTGGGGGTTTGTTGTCAGCTGGAGAGCTCCAAAAATCTGAAAGTCATTATCGTGAACACAAGAATGTAAATACAGTGCACTCGGCCTGTCCATCACAAACAGCACACTTGCCTGGCAATGCATGGCTTTGGAGGGGAGGTGCTATGCTGGAGTGTGGTGTTTTCCTTTCTCTCTCTCTCTTTTTGCTTTTAACTGCATTCCTTTACTGGAAGGGCTGGAAATGCTGCCAGGCCCAGCTGCGGGCTCCCAGGAAGGTTCGTGAGGCTTTGGGCTTCAAGGCTCTTGAGAAATGGCTTGGCTGTTGCCCACAGAGGGCCCAGCCCTTCCCCAGGTGAGGAAAAAGGAACAGTGGGAGCTGGGAGAAGGCTGTGGGGTGGGGGGTCCCCGGGGAGGGGTGGGAGGCGGCTTCCCACTTGCTCCACCAAGAGGGAGTTTGCCCGCCCGGTGGCAGCACCCTTTCTGATGGATCCCCTTATCCTGGGGTGCCCTCCTCCACCCCCTAGGGCCTGCAGTTCCCCTTTAATGGGCAGGACGAGCAGCTGGGTCTGTGGACATTACACAATCTGCCTGGGGTTTTACACATTCAGCATTAAAACCCAAAAGCAGGAAAAATGCACTCGCAGGGCCCATCAGCAAAAAAAAAAAAACAAAAAAACAGGACAGCCGGGCTCAGGCCAAGGATAAGTGCAAGTTCGACTGTCTTTGTGGTTTGCTGCCCAGTCTTCCCAAATCTCCAGCCTTCTAGCCGTGGCCACTGCGGCTCAGCACACTCTGGAGTGGGGCACATCGCTGTGACTGTAGGCACCCTGCCTGTGCGTCCTTGGACGGACAGGTCGGCCTTCCATGCAAATCAAGGGAGGCTGATAAATAAATACCTGGTGTCATTTCCATCTGGAATAGGTTGCTCTCTCTACCGCTTTGCCTTGCTGTGTTTGCTGAAACTGTGTTTCTTTCCTAAGGGCCCAGAATGGCTGGTCACCGGGATCCTGGAGAGAGGGTGAGGCCAGGAGCCCTGGGCCTGCCTTGTCCTTGCCATGCACACCCCTGACCTTGGCTCCTGTTGCCCGCTTTCTGTCGTCCTTCCTTCCCTCTAGGTCTGTGCTGTCCAACAGGGAAGCCAACAGCCACCTGTGGCCAGTGAGCGCTTGAAATCCAGCTTGTGCAACCAGGGACTCAATTTTCCATCTTATTTCATGTAAACCCATTTAAATGTAAAACTGAACAATTGCATTACTGGGAAACTCAAGTAGATCTGGAACTGGGGTATGTGAAACTACTTCTTCAGTTGTAAATTTAATGGAATCTAAATACTGATCCATGTATTTTTGCTGAAAATTTAGTGCCTGAATAGAAGTGTGCTGTAAGGATATAATATATACTGGATTTCAAACACTTAGCAAGAAAAAAAGAAGGTAAAATATTTCATTACTATTTAAAAAAATAGGGATGATATATTGAAATAGCATTTCACATAGTAAATAAATTATAAAAATTAACTGCACCTTTAATCCTCTTTCATGTGGCCACTAGGAAATTTTAAAAGTGTGTGCTGACTAGCCTTACATATTTTTATAGTGGCCAGTATAGGGCTGCTCTAGCTCGAAATTTAACCCTCCTTAAATTCCCACTGTCAACCGTTGTTGAGATTTTGCAAATATAGAACGTGTAGTTCTTGTGTATGTGTTGTTCCCATACAGACTATAGAGCTGGGGAGTGGGCAAGGGGGAGAGACCCTATGGATCCTTAAACCCTTGCTGTGGCTGCCACATAGCAGCCTCCAGAAACACTTGTTAGATGAACAAATACATGAGATACAGGGTTTTAAAAAGGGATGTCTCTTCACAAAATGAAGTACACAGTAAATATTACACGTTCAATATCTATGGGCTTCTCTGGTGGCTCAGACGGTAAGGAATCTGCCTGCAATGCAGGAGACCTGGGTTTGAGCCCTGGGTGGGGAAGATCCCCAGGAGAAGGGAAATGTTACCCACTTCAGTATTCTTGCCTGAAGACTTATATGGATAGAGGAGCCCAGGAGCCTGGTGGGCTACAGTCCACAGGATCACAGAGACTGGGACATGATTGAGCAATTAATACTTTGGCTTTTTAAAAAATTTTGCTTCTGGTGAGTGGCCACCAGAACAGATTTTTTTTTTTTTTTGCCTTAGCCTTTTCAGGGCACAAGGGCTGCCCCCAGATACTCTAGTCCTTGAGCCCTGGCACGAAGCACACATAGCAGGTGGACCACCCACCTGGGAGACCCAGGGACAGAGGTCACCAGAGGAAACAGAGACCTGGAACACGTCCTCAGCAGGGCTAGAATCTAGGTGGTGATGTGACCTTAAACTCAGGAAATGCTTTGAACTCTTTCCAAGGGGTATAAAGCTCAGTGGCAGAGATGGCATGACTTTTCAGCAGGGACTCTTACGTGGCCCTGGTATTTTTACCAGGACTCTGCCTCCTTGTCCTGCAATGCAGCTGCCCATCAGGCAGGCCTTGGTTGCATGTGGCAATTCTTCTGAGGCAATCTAGGTTTCAGAGAGGAACATGACTCTTAACTCCAGGCTTCTCTGTGAATTCTGCAGGCTCCCCTGGCAATGGCACCCCCTTCAGAACAGATTCTTTAGAGTAAGGGGAAAACGTGCCCAAGGAAGGACATTTCTTATTTGCTGGGTCAAGCATCACAGTTTCTTAGGTTCTAAGAATCCTGGGACTTGCACTTCTGAATCCCAAACTCTCACTCAAATACCATGGCCTTGTTGCTCATCTACCTGAAGACTGGAGCCCTGAAATCTTAAGAGAATTCCCCTTTCCCATCAAGGAGGAAAACTGTGTGTGTGTGTGTGTGTGTATGTGTGTGTGTGTGAAAGTCAAATGCACACAGATTCCCTAGGGCAACAGGACCCAGAAGTGATACTGGGGCAGTGGTGTGTCCTGAGCCCCTACCATCCACTGCCCAGCACGGGGCTGGGTTGAGAGGCACGAGGGGAAGCAAACATCTGGCTGGCCGGAGTGGGGATGCTCGGCGGGGTGAGGGATGTGGCCGAGAACACCAGGGCCAGAACTGAGGCAGAGAGGAACTGAGACAGATGTTCCCTGGAAGCCTGTGCAGTCAGATTCCTCAAAGCACAGAAGTGCCATCTACGCCGTGCGTTCTAGAATAAAACTCAAGCAGGGGAGGTGCCTGCGCCGGACTTCCCTGTCCATCAGGCATGGCCATTCCCCAGCAAGATGCCATAGAAAGGCAGGACCTATGACAGACACCTGCTGGACATTTGGGGGAGCACAAACTCATCAACAGGAGGTGCTGGGGAGAATTGTGGGAGCTCCCCAGGCAAACCTAGCACCTGCCTCTGAGAGCTGGTTCAATGCTTGACTTAGAAAAAGACTCTCAAAAGGTGTGACTCAGGGCCTCCTGAAGTTCTGCCATGGAGGTGAGGGTTACATTCTGATGCAACAATGTTTCAGGGGCCACTGGCTCTGCTCCACACATGCATGACAAGAGACTGGGCAAGGGCACCCACTTACTTAGTCCCAGCTGGGCAAGTTCTTCAAGCTGAGCCTCGGTCTTGGCTGTTGAAATGGCATAAGGCAACTTCAAGGTAAATGGCAGGACGTCCCTGATTTTTCAAAAGAGAGAATACACATGATTACACATCTCATTTCTGTCTCTTGCTTTCATTTCCATCCTAGAAAGGTTTCAGCTGAAAGTATTTTATTTTCTTATAAGTCTAGTTGATTTACAGTGTTTCCGATATACACCAAAGTGATTCAGTTTACTTTGCCAACAAAGGTCCATCTAGTCAAGGCTATGGTTTTTCCAGTGGTCATGTATGGATGTGAGAGTTGGACTGTGAAGAAAGCTGAGCACTGAATAATTGATGCTTTTGAACTGTGGTGTTGGAGAAGAGAGTCCCTTGGACTGCAAGGAGATCCAACCAGTTCATTCTAAAGGATATCAGCCCTGGGTGTTCTTTGGAAGGAATGATGCTAAAGCTGAAACTCCAGTACATTGGTCACCTCATGTGAAGAGTTGACTCATTGGAAAAGACTCTGATGCTGGGAGGGATTGGGGGCAGGAGGAGAAGGGGACGACAGAGGATGAGATGGCTGGATGGCATCACTGACTCGATGGACGTGAGTCTGAGTGAACTCCGGGAGTTGGTGATGGACAGGGAGGCCTGGCGTGCTGCAATTCATGGGGTCGCAAAGAGTCGGACACGACTGAGTGACTGGACTGAACTGAACTGATAGTCTTTTTCCAGATTCTTTTCCATTATAGGTTATTACAAGATATTGAATACAGTGCCCTGTGCTGTGCAGTAGATCCCTGTTATTTAACTACAGCTTGAACTATTTCAACATCGCATCATATCCAACCTGACCTGTCTTGACTGGTGACTGGACTGGGGGGTCATGACTTCTGCCCATGCAGGACAGACTGAGTTCCTGGTTACAGATCAGCAGTGAAGACTGAGTTGCATTCTCAGGCAGCTAAACTGTATCTAGAGTTAATATTGGACTCACTGACTATGATGGTTGATCCATCATGCAAATAATACATTAGGTATCAATTTGCTACCTGCTCTGGATTTTGGGGCTTCTCTCATAGCTCAGTGGTAAAGAATCTGCCTGCAATGCAGGAGACCCAGGTTCGACCTCTTCCAACAACACAAGAGAAGACTCTACACGTGGACATCACCAGATGGTCAACACTAAAATCAGATTGATTATATTCTTTGCTGCCAAAGATAGAGAAGCTCTATACAGTCAGCAAAAACAAGACCAGGAGCTGACTGTGGCTCAGATCATGAGCTCCGTATTGCCAAATTCAGACTTAAATTGAAGAAAGTAGGGAAAACCACTAGACCACTCAGGTATGACCTAAATAAAATCCCTTATAATTATACAGTGGAAGTGAGAAATAGATTTAAGGGCCTAGATCTGATAGACAGAGTGCCTGATGAACTATGGAATGAGGTTCGTGACATTGTACAGGAGACAGGGATCAAGACCATCCCCATGGAAAAGAAATGCAAAAAAGCAAAATGGCTATCTGGGGAGGCCTTACAAATAGCTGTGAAAAGAAGAGAAGTGAAAAGCAAAGGAGAAAAGGAAAGATATAAGCATCTGAATGCAGAGTTCCAAAGAATAGCAAGAAGAGATAAGAAAGCCTTCTTCAGCGATCAATGCAAAGAAATAGAGGAAAACAACAGAATGGGAAAGACTAGAGATCTCTTCAAGAAAATTCGAGATACCAAGGGAACATTTCGTGCAAAGATGGGCTCGATAAATGCTATG
>NW_011494635.1:1048357-1053838 GCF_000754665.1 Bison bison bison | reverse complement strand
ATGGACCTAACAGAAGCAGAAGATATTAAGAAGAGATGGCAAGAATACACAGAAGAACTGTACAAAAAATATCTTCATGACCCAGATAATCATGATGCTGTGATCACTCACTTAGAGCCAGACATCCTGGAATGTGAAGTCAAGTGGGCCTTAGAAAGCATCACTACGAACAAAGCTAGTGGAGGGGATGGAATTCCAGTTGAGCTATTTCAAATCCTGAAAGATGATGCTGTGAAAGTGCTGCACTCAATCTGCCAGCAAATTTGGAAAACTCAGCAGTGGCCATAGGACTGGAAAAGGCCAGCTTTCATTCCAATCCCAAAGAAAGGCAATGCCAAAGAATGCTCAAACTACTGCACAATTGCACTCATCTCACACGCTAGTAAAGTAATGCTCAAAATTCTCCAAGCCAGGCTTCAGCAATACGTGAACTGTGAACTTCCAGATGTTCAAACTAGTTTTAGAAGAGGCAGAGGAACCAGAGATCAAACTGCCAACATTCGCTAGATCATCGAAAAACAGAGTTCCAGAAAAACATCTATTTCTGCTTTATTGACTATGCCAAAGCCTTTGACTGTGTGGATCACAAGAAACTGTGGAAAATTCTGAAAGAGATGGGAATACCAGACCACCTGGCCTGCCTCTTGAGAAACCTGTATGCAGGTCAGGAAGCAACAGTTAGAACTGGACATGGAAAAACAGACTGGTTCCAAATAGGAAAAGGAGTATGTCAAGGCTGTATATTGTCACCCTGCTTATTTAACTTATATGCAGAGTACATCATGAGAAACACTGGAGTGGAAGAAGCACAAGCTGGAATCAAGATTGCCGGGAGAAATATCAATAACCTCAGAGATGCAGATGATACCACTCTTATGGCAAAAAGTGAAGAGGAACTAAAAAGCCTCTTGATGAAAGTGAAAGAGGAGAGTGAAAAAGTTAGCTTAAAGCTCAACATTCAGAAAACAAAGATCATGGCATCTGGTCCCATCACTTCATGGCAAATAGATGGGGAAACAGTGGCAGACTTTATTTTTGGGGGCTCCAAAATCACTGCAGATGGTGACTGCAGCCATGAAATTAAAAGACGCTTACTCCTTGGAAGAAAAGTTATGACCAACCTAGATAGCATATTGAAAAGCAGAGACATTACTTTGCCAACAAAGGTCCGTCTAGTCAAGGCTATGGTTTTTCCAGTGATCATGTATGGATGTGAGAGTTGGACTGTGAAGAAAGCTGAGCACCGAAGAATTGATGCTTTTGAACTGTGGTGCTGGAGAAGACTCTTGCAAGTCCCTTGGACTGCAAGGAGATTCAACCAGTCCATCCTAAAGGAGACCAGTCCTGGGTGTTCATTTGAAGGACTGATGCTGAGGCTGAAACTCCAATACTTTGGCCACCTCATGCGAAGAGTTGACTCATTGGAAAAAAACCTGATGCTGGGAGGGACTAGGGGCAGGAGGAGAAGGGGACGACAGAGAATGAAATGGATGGATGGCGTCACCAATTCGAAGGACATGGGTTTGTGTGAACTCTGGGAGTTGGTGATGGACAGGGAGGGCTGGCGTGCTTCGATTCATGGGGTTGCAAAGAGTCGGACACGACTGAGCGACTGAACTGAACTGAACTGGATGTTGGACCCCGACTCCCTGGGTGGGAATGTGTGATCCTAAACTGAGATGTGTTATCCACTCCTTTTTCCACGGTAGGTTCTCAGTGAATGTCTGTTGATTTTACTTGTGAGGGGTTCCAGCTGGAGCCCAAACACTGTCCTTTGTGTGCTGGTGGCAGACCTTCCTCTTGAGTCTTCAGGTAGTGTTTGTCTAACTGTGATGTGTGCCTGAATCCCTGAGGGTCTTGTGAGGCTGCGCTTTGATTCAACAGGTCTAGGGGAGGCTGAGGTTTGGCATTTCTGCCAAGCTCCCTGCCCCTGGATCACACTTTGAGCAGAAAAGTGAAACTAAAGGACCTCATGTGACAACCCTGCCCCTAAACAGTCTGATGCCATGTATGGACCGGGAAACACATGCACTGCAGCACTGCAGACCAGCAGGCCCAAGAGGAAGGAGCTGGGCTTGCAAAAGGATCCTGCCATGGCCAGAGCATAGCGTCACCACCGAGACCTCCTGCTTTGTGATCTCCTGCTTTCTCCAAAAGGGCAAAGGCAGACTTGAGAAACATTTGCTCATCTTCATACACAAGGATCTGGACTTCCCTGGTGGCTCAGATGGTAAAGATTCCGCCTGCCATGCTAGGAGACCTGGGTTCGATCCCTGGGTTGGGAAGATCCCCTGAAGAAGGAAATGGCAACCCACTCGAGTATTCTTGCCTGGAGAATCCCATGGACAGAGGAGCCTGGTGGGCTACAGTCCATGGGGTCACAGAATCGGACGTGACTGAGAGACTAACACTTAGACACAAGGATTAGGGTCACGCTCTCAGCACTGGTGAAATCTAAACAGGATTCAGCACATAGCCTGGCCTGATACAGATGGGAGAGAGTGTGCTTCAAATAAATAGATGAACGAACGTGCAATGACAATAATGACTTCTCAGGAAAGGACTTTTTTTTTTTTTCCCATTGATGGTATTGATCTCACAAAGAAAGCATTCATTCATTCATCCAGCAAAGTCTATGGTCATCCACAATGTGCCAGACGCTCTTCTAGGTGCTTCAAACAAAACTAAGTCCACACCTGCGTGAAGTGTCACTCCAGTGGATGCCAGCAGACAGAGAACAAGAACACAATTCATAGAATCTATGAGAAGCGGATGTGCTCCATGGATAAAAATAAAGCACAAAAGCAGAAAAATAAAGGGGGTTCACGTGTGAGAGTTGGCCTCACATTCCAGGCAGAGGGAACAGCAGGTGCAAAGGCCCTGGGGTGGGAGAGTGTCTGGCGTGTATGAAGAACAGCCAGGAGACACCTCCCCACCCATGCCTGTGGTGAAGTGTGTGAGGGCAACGCCTGGAGTGTTTGTCTGCACAAGATGCTCTGGATATTTCCACTGAAGAAAGTAACTACACCAAACAACTTGTCGTTTACAGTAAGACTGGGCAACACTCTGGGCTATAGCAGATTAAATCTGGACGAGCAGAGAATCTTGGGGCCCTTGAGGCTGTTGACAATGAACAACAAATTAGTAAGATCGATGAAAACAGCAAAACAAGAATAGAGTGTAACAGGGTCAGGAAGGGCTCACATAAAAATATTAGGAGCTGGCAGTCAAGAGGCTCCTCTTTCCAGGGTGTCAAGCCAGGGTCACATCCTGCTTCCAGGAGACCCTTCTTCCCCTAGATGCTGTGATCACCTCCCTCTATTTGTCCCCGTGCATCTGTTCTGGATGAAGCAAGTGGAGTGTCAGGGGACACAGCATTTGTGTAAGAGCTGCTGCCTGACCCAGGAGAGGTCATGGACCTGATGATAATCTTAAATGAAGGCTAATGAGAACCAGAACTTTGTAACGCCAAAGCATCATACAAATATATGTTTCCATGGCTTGCCCACTTCATGAAAACCTACTTTCTTTAGACGATCTGGGAGGAAAACCACGTATTGTCTGACTCAGGCGGGTTCTTTACCACTGAGTCACCTGGGAAGCCCCAAACAAAAACCAACCTACGTTTATTTTAAGATTTTACTTTGCCCAGCACAGTACCTAGAGCCTAAAACATCGCGTGCTTGGTTTTGGTTTTCCTTGATGACAGAGATGGCAGGAAACCACACCTGTCATTCACTCACGGGTGGTTTTAGGCTTTGATCTACTAGAAAATTAGATGTTGTTTGTGAGTCCTCTCCTGCCATGTTGGGCAAGGGCACAATCCAGCCCCTCCTCACGTACACCCACAAAAGAGGGTGCCTCCTTCTCACCTACACCCCGGCTCTAAAACTCTCATGATAGACAAAATAAAGCCATCTTTGTTAAAAATATTTCACTCAAGAGTGTTCGTACCTGCGTACTCATTTTATTTTTTAATTTTGTTTTTACTCCATGTGTACATTTTCTTAAGAGGAGGAGACGGGCTATTAATCACAAAATGTCAACAGAGGGGTCTGCCTGTGAGCACCTATCTTGGCATCATGTGGGTAGGTCACCAAGGCTTCTATGGACTCTGTCCCCTCTAGTCATCCAGTGGCCCCGGACAGCGGTCCCCAGTCTACCATGACCACCGATGGCAGAGATGATATCTTTCTCAGGCTGCCAAACCCTGTATTCTGGGTGGGACGATCTTTTTTTTTTTTTTAAACTTATTTAGTTTCAATTGAAGAATAATTGCTTTACAATATTGTGTTGTTTCTGCTATACATCAACATGAATCAGCCATAGGGACACATATGTCCCCTCCCTCTTGGACCTCCTTCCCACCTCCTACCCCATCTCACCCCTCTAGGTTGTCACAGAGCCTAGGTGGGACTATTTTTCGTAACAACAGCAGGCCCATCAAGACATGAACTATGGCGTGTGAATGCTGGCCAACCTCGCCTCTGGCCCACATGCCAGGTTGATCGTCGCTATCAGGGGCTTGCGCCACAGCAAGTGTGCATGTCTGGGGATGTGGGGGTTCTACACTGCCCTCCTCAATTGAGTGGATTCCCTCACACCCGGGCAGGTGGTGTGGGGTTCCGGTCAATCCCATTTAGGGGTGTAAAAGCCCTGTCTCTTCCCCCTCTGAAAGTGCCTCCCTCATCAGGCTGCTGACCGTGGCTTCAGCTGGCCTGCTCTGGGGACCTCCGGGAGTGGACAGCTTGGTGCCTCCTCTACCATCCCCCACCAAGGGTCTAGTCCAACAGGTGCAACAAACACCTAATTCAGTTTTTGAGAAACAGCCCATATATTAAATTAACATAAAATAACCCGATTCCAAACAGACTTCTCAGCCACGGGTGGGATGGGGATGAGAAGTATCTTTTGCAAAATACCCCAGGAACACATGCCCATCTCTGCTCTGTCAGCTGCAACAGATGTGCAGAAAAACCCAGGGAACTGTGCCCCGCCCCCCTCCCCGCCACCCCCGAGCCAGGCTACCTGAGAGGAGGCAATGTCAGCCTCTGCAGACAATGCGTTTCGATCCTGATTCACAGAAAGAATCCTTGATTTGAGAAACCGGGGTGGCTCACAAGAAAAGAAAGAAAGAAAGGCTTTCCCAATTTGCGCCCTCCTGACACTTGTTAACATCGGGGTTTGGGGCTTAGCTTCATGTACACTGAAACAGTTCCTTTAGTTACAAAAAAGACAGGGGTACCCAGCAGGCCTGAAGGAGAGGGACACAAGATTTAGGGGCTGAAGGCACCCACAATTCTAGATGAACTGCATCCACTGGGGAGTTTTCAGAGACATTAGGACCTTGATTTATTTTGAAGTAGAAAAGGATATATTGCTTTGCCAGGCAAAGGGGGACAGGGAAGGCCTCTGCCTTGAAAACCTATATGTTCCAATCCCAGAGGAGGTTTTTTTTTTTTTTTTTTTATTGGGGTATAG
>NW_011494635.1:1034972-1048257 GCF_000754665.1 Bison bison bison | reverse complement strand
TTCAGGTGAACAGCGAAGGGACTCAGCAACACACACACATGTATCCATTCTCACCCAAACTCCCCTCCCATCCAGCCTGCCACAAAACATTGTGCAGAGTTGCCTGTGCTATACAGAAGGTCCTTGTTGGTTATCCAGTTTATTCTTTTTTAAAAAAATTATTTATTTGGCTGTACCGGGTTTTTATTGCAGCATGTGGGATCTTGTTCCCCAGCCAGGGATTGAACCCAGGCCCCCTGCATTGGGAGCACAGAGTCTTAGCCACTGGACCACCAGAGAAGTTTCCTATTCAGTTTAAATATAACACTGTGTACATGCCCAACCTAAACTCACTAACTATCCCTTCCACTCCCCCCTCCCCCCGGCAACCATAGGTTCCTTCTCTAAGTCTGTGAGTCTGTGAGTCTCTTTCTATTTTGTAAGTTCATTTGTATCATTTCTGTTTAGCTTCTACATATAATGGTTGTCATACCATGTTTCTCCTTCTCTGTCTGACTTCATTCAGTGTGACACTCTTAGTTCGATCCATGAGTAATATTAGGATCTTTAAACATTACAGGTTTGCATCACAGGTCCCTTTCTACGTGAGTGTGTGATTTTACATTTACAGGGGCCAGGGCAGTCATTTTGATCTTAAGCCTGGCACAGGGGGGCCTGGGGACCCTTTTACCTCAGGGGCCAATCCTTCCAGGGACATCCAATAGCTGACAAGCCCTCCAGAGCCCCCTGCCCAGGGTTAATCAAGAAACGTGGGGGCTGTTGACAGCACAGTCACCAAGCAGCGGCTTGACATCAGGAGACAAAGGGAGCCTTACCTGCTGATGCAGTAGAAAGCAATGAGCCGGAATAAATCCGCAAAGCTGATTCCTGAGCCTTCCAGGGAAAAGGCTGGAAAAGAGAGAGTTCGGAAACCAGCTGAGTGTCCCCGAGTGCATCCTGGGAAAGGAAAGGCCCTCGATATTGCTGGCTGGGAGGGCAGGAGCATCTCCGGGCTCCCCGACCAACTCCCGCGCCTGATGGGAACCAGATGTACGGAGGATGCATGGTGGTGGGAGATAGGCCAGGGGAGGGTGGGCGGCCTACAGTAAGTCCAGCCCCTGACTCATCAGAGCACGTGCTCCAGTGCTTGGTAAACAGAGCAGCCCAGACTCAAATTACACAACTATCTTTTTTTTTTAAGTTCAGGATACAAAACTGGGCGGAGTCAAGGAGTCAGACGGGCTGGAGCCAGAGGCCAGCAGAAGGCAGGGCTTGGGGGGACACCAAGGCCCCCCCAGCCCTTGACCCTCCCAAGCCAGACCTCCTGGATCACAAATGTGCCATTTGTGGTTAAGACAAAAGGCAGAAGGAGGGTGAAGCCTGGAGGATAACACAGGTTCCCATACATCAGCTTGAGCTCGACTTCGCAGGAAAGATGCTAAAATTGATTTACTTCGAGATCCCCCGCCCCACCCCACTGCTGCCACTAAGTGTGCAACCTTCCAAGAAAGAAGTATTCTGGCAAGACGGTGTGCCATTTTGTAAATCTTCCAAATGATAGAACAGAGAGAGTGGCTTGACTTCAAAAATTCATGTATTTGCCAACCACTCCTTATGCTGTCTTGGCTGAAATACCACCCCGGCAGCCCTTCTTCCAGAAATTCTCCAAAGAGCTTCAGTTCTGTGACAATTCCCTAACTTCAGATGAGTTTCTCTCCCTTCCACATCCTCATTCATTTTGCTTATTACTTGCTTATGTTGTATTATTTCACGTACTTACTCTTTCTTTAGTACCCCTACAGATACACCCTGACTGACAAACACAGAAAGAGAAACACGCCCATATGTACCACAATTTTGTGAGTGGAGTAAAAGGGAACGAACTTGGGTAGCTTAACATCTCTGGCCTTGGTTTTCTCATCTGTAAAATGGACAATAATTATACTTCCCTTGTCTCCCAGAAGGAGAGTAGTGGGTAGTGGAAATTTTTAAAAAATGGAGTAACTTCTGTGAAAGCAGTTCTATGCAGATATGAGTTGGTACTTATTATGCAAAACACTGCTCAGATGTTACGATGAAAGAGCTATGGGGTTTTGGGTTTTTGGTTTTGCTTTTTATGTTTATTTATTGGGCTGTGCTGGGTCTTAGCTGTGGGTGCACAGGAGCTTTAGCTGAGGCATGTGACCTTTCAGTTGCAGCATGTGGGTTCTAGTTCCCTGACCAGGGATCACACCTGGGCCCCCTGCATTGGGAGCATGGAGTCTAAGCCACTAGACCGCCAGCAAAGTCCAAAAATATCTATGTTTTTAAGGCCAGCCCTTCCTCGCAAAGAAGGTAGACCCTGCCCGGGAAGGGGTCATCATGGGAGGCCTGTGGTAACCAGTTATAGGCAGGTTCATGTTTTGCTCAGACTAGGCAGACTAGTTCTTTCAGCTACTTTAAAACCAGAGAAGTGATAAAGATCTTTGCAAAATAGGGAGGAAAATCATGCAGCCAGGGAGGGATCTCAGACAAACAACGAGAGAAGTTTAAAATACAAAACACTAACTGTACTTATTGTAGGAAGGGAAGGTGGGTGGGATTTGCAAGGTGACTTATCACGGTAAACTGTGGAAATTGTTGTTCATTTGTTAAGTTGTCCGACTCTTTGTGACCCCATGGACTGCAGCACACCAGGCTTCCCTGTCCTTCACTATCTCCTGGAATTTGCTCAAATTTATGTCCATTGAGTTGCTTATGCCATCCAACCATCTTGTCCTTTCACCCTCAATCTTTCCCAGCATCAGGGTCTTTTCCAATGAGTTGGTTCTTTGCATCAGGTGGCCAGAGTATTGGAGCTTCAGCTTCAGCATCAGTCCTCCCAGTGAATATTCAAGGTTGATTTCCTTTAAGATTGATTGGTTGGATCTCCTTTCAAGTCCAAGGGACTCTCAAGAGACTTCTCTAGCACCACAGTTCAAAAGCATCAATTCTTTGGCACTCAGCTTTCTTTACGGTCCAACTCTCACATCCATACATGACTACTGGAAAAATCATAACTTTGACTAGACGGACCTTTGTCAGCAAAGTGATGTCTCTGCTTTTTAATACACTGTCTAGGTTTGAAATGGCTTTCCTTCCAAGGAGCAAGAGTTTTTAAATTTCATGGCTGCAATCACCATCTGCAGTGATTTTGGAGTCCAAGAAAATAAAATCTGTCACTGTTTCCACTTTTCCCCCATCTATTTGCCATGAAGTGATGGGACTGGTTGCCATGATCTTAGTTTTTTGAATGTTGAGTTTTATGCCAGCTTTTTCAACTGTGGATGTTAGAAGGGATTTAAAAACCTCTTAGATTTATCACCTCTTGTCTAGCTGACTTTAAAAAGCCAACTCAGCATCGCCCTTTCTCACTTAATATTTAATTCATTGTCTTTCAGAGGGCGGGTTTGAAATCTACCTTTTGACTCCCTCCTAATGTAAATAAACCCGCAGATCATTAGCCAAGCTTAGTGACTGCTCAGATGACTCTGCACGTGGGAGCTTTTCCCTGACGTCAGCGACCTTGAAGAGGTCTGGGGGTAAACATCACAGGACCCCGTCTACAGCTGACCTGAGGCCAGTCGTAGATCACACAGAGGCTGGCAAGTTCCGCTGGGGCCAGAAACATCTCCTCCAGATCCAGTTAATAGATATTTGGCTCAGCAAGACTCTGAACTCCAGGCTGAGTGGAAGCCTGTACCTGCCCTCAAATCAGTCTCGGGATCTTTGGCTCCTTCCAAGACTGAGGCTGCTCAGCTTATAAATAGAATCTGGCCTACATCAGTATACAAACTGGCCTTCACACCTGGGCTTGCTCACCTGTGGCTGAGAGAGGCCTCCCCCTTGGGGCTGTAGGTCCACCTTCTGATTGTCGCTGGGAGGCTCACAGGGCATTAGGATTGTATGTTCCCCTTTTCCTTGAACACTTGACCTCCCAAAGACTTCACGTTTCCAGGGACCACAAATCAGCAGAAAGAAACCAACACTCCTGATTCTCTCCTTCCAAAACTTCAGCCAATCCATTTCTCCAAAGAGCTCTGGATTCAGCCTATGACCAGTTGCCCCTTTAGAACACTGTAGAAGGATGGCCTAGAGGGGACAATCCCCTCTAGGGCTATTCAAGGGCTGTGCAGACACACACTTTGGAATGAGATCCCCAAAAAAAGACTGTTGTGCAGCCTGTCCTTCAGCTTAGCCATCAGCAAACCTGGGGACCACACCCAGTGTAACTGGGAAACTAGCCTCTGTGAGGCCCTGTCATTTGCCAGGCAACAGACTGTGAACCTTGCACACAGGCTGTTTAACCGAACTGTCAACAGCTCTCTGAGGTCACCACCATCCCATTATACAGATAAGAAAACTGAGGCTCCTGTGCTAGGTTATCTACAGAGGATAAGTGACAGCTCTGGGACTCAGACCCACGTCTGTCCATCTTCAAGTTGCAGGCCCTCTCCCCCTCCACTTACTTAAAGACCTCACTTCACCAGGACCTCACCACCTGACGACCACTTACTGTATGTGCTTTCCTTTATGGCAAATTCCTTGAGTGGGACTCCAAATTCACAGGGCAGGCGAAGGCAGAGGACCTTCTTCTGCATTTTGGTGGATTTACGAACCAGGAAGATCTAGAGGAGGGAAAAGAAATACAAGCTTAGGAGACATCTAGAAGGCTGGGACCTGGGTGTGTCCCTGGGAAGCTATACACGTAGCTTCCATGCATGGAACCCCTCTTGTAGCCAAACTTCAGGGCTTCAGGTGCACACTGCTGCCATGGAAACTGATGAGCCAGCAGGCCACGGATGCCCACCTTTGGTAACCAGTCTGAGGAGGATCCCACTTTCTCTTTGATGGGAACTTCTCCACAAGACTGAGAACCTCCCCAATCTGTGAAACATTTTCAGTTTGGTGACTATTTTACAGCTCATGATACATACTCTCCAGCCTATGTCTGATAAGGCGTCCTGGCTGATGAACCCTAAATTCTAGACACAGGTAACACGGCTCAGCCATTGGTGGAGAATTGGAAGTTCATTGGCTAGTCTGGCTCATGGGTGTATTTAAGACAGAAATCTGAATTTGTTGCCAACAGTGGAAGAGCACAAGGTCTTTCACTTTACACATGAAAATCTGAATGGCCAGTGTCTCTTGGAAAACGGGATAATAAGGCAAGACCTGGCTTGGCCACATCTACTGGAGCTGAAAATGGGAAGTGCTCTGAGGTTCGCTCCAGCCAAGATGCAGGCTGGTGGTCCCTTTACTCCTGATTCACTTTGCTTTACAACAACTCCCTCCAATTCTAAATGGTGTCTTTAGATGTAAGTTTAAACCAGCCCAAGCCCAGTGCTGATCTCAGGAGACCATCCAAGCATATGTTACTACGGAGCTGGGTAAGCCACATACAGCTGTGCACTGCACAAACCTGGGGGCATCATCTACCCAGGGTGTCATCTACCTGGTGGGCGTCATGACAAACAAAGTGGTACTCCCTGGAGTTTGTGGTGTGGTGGCCTGGCTGCAGGCCGGTTTCCTTCTGTGACTCACGACCCTTCTCCAAGGAGACCATCCTGTCCTTTTTCTTCATTCCCCTTTGCTCTGTGTTTGGATATCTGCTCCTAAGGTTCTGTAGTCTTTCACTTTTCCCACCTAATTGTCATCTCTTTCTTGATGTCCGGTTAATAGCTCCTAAGATACTTTTATGAGGGGAGAAGGGGCAATGGGAACTGGGTGTCTGTGGAAGACAGGAAGGTCATCTTCAGGGCTCTCTTTTTCCGCAGTGACCATAGAGAGGTGGCCACAGAATGTGCCAGTTGTGGGAGTCAATAGTTCTGGGTCATCCTGAGGCAGAAGCAGGTGTTCCCACCATGCTTTTGTGATGAGGAAAAGCCTCAAAGTACTGCTAGGAGGCAGCTGCTGGTTGGTGGAAAGAAGTATCTCTCCCTTTGGGAGGTGGGGGTCTCCTTGAGTCTTGATGCTCAGGGAGGGTACAATCTCTGAGCCTTATCTCCTGAACATCCAAAACCTTAGGTCAGCAGTTGGCAGCGCATGGCCTACAGACCAAACCTATCCTGCCACTTGCTTTCATAAATAAAGTTTTATTGACATACAGCCTGCTGCTTGGTCTACATATTTAAACAGCTGCGGCTGCCCTATGATGGCAGAGTTGAGTGGCTGTGACAGAGGCTCTATGGCCACAAAGCCCCAGATACTGTCATTTTGACTCTTCACAGAAAGAGTTTGCCGATCCTTGTCTTAGGGCTATAGATGAATTAGGGATGGTGGCACCCTAAGGACCAGATGCCACTAAGGTTGGTCTTTCAAACCTTTCTCTTTCATACACCCGCTCCTCCTCCTGTTCAGGATCCTTGCTTCTCCTGGTGAACTGTGGCCTCTCTTCTCCTTACCCTGCCCTCAGCCCCATCCCATCAGGCAGATCCTGCAGAGGGATCCAGTAGGTGGAGAACCTCCTGCCTGACTTGCTCCCCACCAGTTTCCAGCAGGAATGGACATGCCTGACTCCAGGTGCTGGGGTGAGTTGCTAGGAGGTTGCCTAGCAACACAGCAACCTCCCTCTTTAGAATTTTTTTTGCAGAAATACAAAAGCAGACAACTCAACTTGCAAAAAGTGGGGGCCTCACAGAAAGGATCCTGATCATACAGACCTAAACCAGAGGAAACAACCTGGTGTGACGGCCAAGGAATTCTCCACAAGGATGATTCAATACTGTGCCTGTCCTCCCAAACGTGTTCCAGCAGAGGACTTAGTCCTGTCTGCTTCCGTCGGATGAGGAACAAAGACTCACTTGTGAGTCAAAAAGTAACAACCGACAAGCTCTGGCTGATAGGAAACTGGAAAGTTTATTTTTGTGTCCAGCTGTTACAACATTCCTCAGCCAGCTACTGAAGGAATTTTCTCCCCGCCTCTCCATCTATTTCTTAGTTTCTATCTCTTGTGGTGTGTAGTTTCCAGTCTTATTTTATCTGTGATTTATTGTATTTACCCTTGTTTTAGAAGTCTACATTGTACACAATCGCTGTCCCCAAGAACTTTCTATAATGGTGGAAATGTTCTATACTTTGCATTGTCCATTCAATATGGTAGCCACCAGACACTGGGGATAGTGAGATCTTAAAATATGGCTAGTGCCACTGAGGAACCAAATGTTTTATTCTATTTTATTAATGTAACTTAAATAGCTACATGAGGCCAGTGGCCACCATGTCAGATAGCACAGAATATATCTACCTATCACTGAATAACATTTTCTAAGAAACTTCTATAGCATCATGGAGTGGGCTTGAGTTAGATGAGACTAGCCTTGGGTGAAAGTGAAAGTTGCTCAATAGTGTCTGATTCTTTGCAACTCCATGGATTATACAGTCCATGGAATTCTCAGGCCAGAATACTGGAGTGGGTAGCCTTTCCCTTCTCCAGGGGATCTTCAACCCAGGGATTGAACCCAGGTTTCCTGCATTGCAGGCAGATTCTTTACCAGCTGAGCCACACGGGAAGCCCTTGTGTAGCCTTGGGTAGGGGGGTGCTGAAGAAACCAAACTGGGCCTTGATTTGTCACTGAGACCACACAAGGGAAAGAGGATGACACTGGCAGCCAGAGTAGACAAGATTACAGATGTGGAATTTTTGAAGGTTGGGTCCTGAATTGGATGGCTGGACCCAGGCCAGGGCTCCCAGGCTCATAATGGAAGGAAAACCACAGACTGAGGACCCCACAACCAGGCTCATACTCCATGCCACATCTCAAGAAGTCAGGCCCGGGGCCCGTGGCCAGCGGCCCCTCCTCAGTACCCAGGTGCCCTATTATCCCTCAGAGTCTTGAGGTCCCAAGGTCACTGAGCATATGAAGGGCTCTATTTTGGGAGCTGCTCAAAGTTTCCAGAATTTCTCTGCATTGTAACGAGACACACAAACGGAACCGTGCTCCCTAGGGGCTGGGAAGAACTCTCTGGAACTCGCCGTCTTTCTCTTTAGGGAAGTGATGGCCCTGCCCACCTCCCCAGTTGCCCACTTAGGGTCTTACCCCCGGAGGCTGCGCTTGCAGGACTCCCGCCGCCTCCTCCTCGCTCAGGCTCAGCTGCAGCCATATGGGGTGGGTGTGCAGGAGTCGGTCCAAGATGCTGAGCCTGTTGGAGAGGCTGTCATAGCCCGAGTCCCGGGGGCAGGTCTTGGCGTCCGTTTCCTCGGAGTAGTGATCGTCCTTGTGCCTTACCATGCTAGGAGAGAGAGTTGGCAGGGGTCAGACGGCTGCAGCGAGGTCTCCCTCATGAGGACAGCACCCTGCGCTCTCCTTGGCTGGACCTATCCTGGCCCGAGGCCCCGTCCTTCATCACCACTTCTTCTGTCTTCCCCTCCAGACTGAAAGCTTTCCAGGGGCAGACACTGGGTTCTATGTCACTCTATATGTCTAACATTGTAGCGAGTCCTCAACACCCCTCAACACACTCAACCTTCCCCTTCTAACCCAGTTTTCACAGGGTTCTAAATATCCTAAATGCTGTTTACTCTGTTTTCTGCAATTAGGGCATGTCTTCACCTTGAGCAAAAAGAAACTCTAAGTGCTAAATTCCATACAATAACCATGAGGCCAAGAGTATGACTAGGCAAGCTCTGAAAACACAGACAAACATTCCTCAGGCACACTCATTTCATACCCATATAAACTGGATTTCATTTCCTTTCAGGCACTTTCACTATTAATATTATTTCTAACAGAATCCCACAGTGGAATGGTATTACACTATTCATAAAACCATATTAATATTATTCATAGTTGCCCTAAAGTGGAAACAGTCCAAATCTCCATCAACTAAAGAAAGGATAAATAAAATGTGGTATATCCAGAAAATGGAATTTTATTCAGCCGTAATGGTCATTGATTCTTTTTATTACTGAGCCATTGATCAATGCTACAAAATGGAAGACTTTGAAGACTCCATGGAATGGAATGAAACCTTGAGAATCCCACACAAAGTGAAAGAAACCAGGCACAATAGCGTACTGATCCCATTTATGCAAAATATCTGGGTTAGATAAAAACACAGAGACAGAAAGATTAGTGATTGCCAAGAACTGGGAAGGGGTTGGGGTAGGTCATGACCACTAAAGGGTTTGGAGGTTCTTTCCAGGTAACAAAAATGTTTTGGAATGAGATGAGCTGATGGCTGTACAACTTTGTGAAGTACTAAAAAAACCCACTGAATTTTATGGTATGTGAATGAAATCTCAGTACAAAAATATCACCTTGACGTATATCATCTCCTCTGCCTCCCAACCCTAACCCTATTTCTGAGTACTTAATCCCGATTTTACAAGTGAGGAAACTGAAGTTCAACAAGCTCCAGAGTAATAAACAGCCATGAAATGGCAAAGCCGGAAATCCCAGAAGTTTGGTGTTTCTCCAGCTTTGCAGCTAAGAGGTGAGATCACAAACACCATATGGCTGTAACCTGGTGCTGTCTACTGTTGGCCAAACCTTCAGAAATACTCTCTTATCTGCTCCTCACAGTAGCCCTGAAAGGAGGTGCCAGGATCTTAGCTTTCAAAAAGAGGACCTGGAGGCTCAGGCCGAGGAACAGCGCTCTGCTGAGAGAGCGTGGAGGTCCCCGTCTAAGGCTGCCTAAGCTCTGGGGTATCTTTCCTCTGCCACATTCAGAGTTCTCCATGCTGGTCATCCCTGTGGTCCCCCGTGGTCATCCCCACTGGCCCCAACAGCCAGTGGGACCACCAGGCCTGACCACCCATGTCTGCACGGCTGAGTTCAGGTGGGATACACACCATCTTCAAATGTGTGCACTCCAAGAGACCCATACATGTGGTCTGAAGGAAGCCTTCAACAGTGAGGAAGAAAGGTGACAGGGTCTGAATGTAAGGGGAGAGGGGAGAAGGGGTATGCCACCCCACTGTGGACCACTCTGCTCTAAGAGATCACGTGGGGGCATGCAGACCTAGGAACCACACACCCCCCGCCACCCCATGACAGCACATGGGCCACTAGAGACCACACCCCACCTTCTCCCCTGCCATCTCTAGACCTGCTCCAGATCTAAAGACTCTCCAGATCTAAAGAATCTAGGGCTTCCATTCAATATTTACATTTCATCTGTTCTCAAGTAAGGAGTGTTTTCCTTTACTGCTGCTACAAGTTTCCAT
The DNA here is from genome assembly GCF_000754665.1 of Bison bison bison. NCBI lineage: Eukaryota > Metazoa > Chordata > Mammalia > Artiodactyla > Bovidae > Bison > Bison bison. The sequence goes on along the minus strand of NW_011494635.1, from coordinate 1,038,092 downwards.
ATGGGGCCATCTGTACCCAGAAAGGGTAGTTCCTCATTCTGGAAATGCCATTCCAGGGCCTCCAGGTGTTTTGAAGAGAATCTCTGCAGTGCTCAGGACAAACTCTTCACAATGAAGCTGGCATAAACATTCCTTTCCCATGAGGTAAAGAAGGCAACTTTACAGCACTGGTTTCCACCCTCGGCTGCACATGAAAATTGCCTGGGGAGGATAAATTTTTGTGATGGCTAGACAGCACCCCCAGAACAAACAAATCAGACACTCTGGGGGCAGAATGCAGACGTCAGAATGGTTCAGCTTCCCCAGGCAGCCCCAGCCTGCACCCAAGTTTATAACCATTGCTTTGCATCAGCGCTTGAGCCTGGGGGAGCAATCCCCTGGGGATGTGACCACATGCGCTTCCTGGTTTCAGCCCCAAAGGTTTTGATTCTGCAGGTCTGGGGTGGGCCCAGGACTCTGCATTTCTACCAAGCTCTGGGGGAATTCTGATGCTGCCAGCCCCAGAGCTCGAGGAGCACAGGCTTGAGGCCTAAGAGTAAAATATGCACTTGAACCCAGACCCAGTTAGGTGGTTGGTGTTTGTGTTTTGTTTGGGGCCGAGAGGACACAGGTAACATGCCATTGAAAGAGCTCTTAGGGGATTTCCCTGGTGGCCCAGTGGCAGACTCCATGCTCTCAATTCAGAGGTCCTGGGTTCGATACCTGGTCAGGGAACTAGTTCCCACATGCTGCAGTTAAGACCCGGCAGAGCCAAATAAATACTAATTATAGGAAACCAAATAAAAACACATGTCAGCCCTGCCATCTCAAGTTGGTGATATTTTGGAAGTGTGAAAGTGAAATTGTTAGTTGCTCAGTCGTGTTCGATTCCTTGCGACCCCATGGACTGTAGACCACCAGGCTTCTCAGTCCATGGAATTCTCCAGGCAAGAATACTGGAGTGGATTGCCATGCCCTCCTCCAGGGGTTCTTCCCAACCCAGGGATCAAACCCAGGTCTCCTGCATTGCAGGCAGATTCTTTCTTTACCGTCTGAGCCACCAGGGAAGCCAAGAGATGTTTTATCAAAACCAAATTCTCCTTCCCCCAACATGGCAGTCTGGACACTTGTGTACTGAGAGTGAATAGGTTGATACCTCTTCCTTAGAAGGGCCCAGCCTGTGCAGTTAAGTAGCCTTGGTTGTTAAACAGCTACAAAGCCTTTGTTCTGACAACTGACCTCACCTACAAAAGCCAGGGCCCAGACAGGAAGGCGGTAAATATGATTCATGGGGCCTTATAAAGGAGCAACTATAAATTAGACCTTGTCTTTGCAAATGACTAAGCTCACGCCTTTATGCAGCCAGCCGTCTGAGGTTCATAGCCTATGATTACAGGACAGATTGGCTTTTATGGGGACAAGGCTCAGCAAAGAACTAATGAGGGAAACACTGAAGCTGTAGTGGATGCTGTTGGCACCCTGCCTGCCAAGATCCCCTCGATCAACCAGGCACCCGTGCCCCTGTTACTATGAGTGCTGGCTGCCAAAAGCCCACAGCTGCTTCCTTCCCTGGGCAACCCAGGAAGCTAGCCACCCCCACCCACCGGGAGCAGATGCATGGCTCAGGACTTGGTGACACAAGTGGAGAAGAGGCTTTCTGGCTTCAAGGTGGGACAGGTCCAAGGTGGGTACCAGTCAAACTTCAGGGCTCCCTGCAGGGTCAGGCGGAGGCTATATCCCAGCTGACCCCCCATCTCTGTCTGGTTTCCTCCCATCACATCCTATTAGCTCTGTCTCAGGCTCTGCGTCTAGGGAATCCAATCCGAGAAAGAACCCGATGAGATTTGACGCCATGATTTCTAAGACAGATGTGAGGAAGGACAAAGGAGGAGAGGCTTATAAAAGACAAACCACTGAGCAGGAGACACAGGACGTGGTCACAGTGGGGAGGCTGGCACCTGCGATCCGGCCAGCTCCCTTTTTAAGCTTTGTCTGAAAGTGGCAATTAATATCTCCGCCACCATGCAGAACTGATGAACGGCAGACTCACGTATGGATGCTGACATCAGTAGGTGAAAGATTTAGGGAACAGAACATTTACAGCCTTAAAATACCACCCCAAGTGTTCCTTATTCTGAAGAAGGAAATGTGCCCTGACAAGGGAGAAGCCACTTTGACCGAGTGACCGGGATTGACATCTCCACCACCTCACCTGCTACCTCTGATGCGATGCTCTGAAAAGGTTATAGCATCACCGGGTCTTCCTGCCCCCAAACGCCTATAACCTGAATCCCTATGGGAGGAAACAGAAAGACCCACATTCAGGGACTTCTGCAAAGCCACTGGCCTGAACTCTTCAAAAATGTCAGTGTGGTAAAAAATTAAAAACAAAAAAGGGCTTCCCTAGTGGCTCCATGGTAAAGAATCCACCTGTAAGGGCAGGGGACCTGGCAGGGCTGGGAAGATCCCACCTGCCGCAGGGCAACTACCCATGCGTCACAACTACTGAAGCCCATGCGCACTAGAGCCCACACTCTTAATGAGAGAAACCACCACAGTAAGAAGACTGCACACTGAAATTACAGAGCAGGCCTTGCTCACCACAACTGGAAGAGGTCCTTGCACAGCAACGAAGACCCAGTGCAGCCATAAATAAATAAATAAATCTCAAACACACACACACACACACACACACACAAACTGTGAGTTATTGTAGAGAAAAGGAGACTAAACAGATGTGATAATCTCACTGAGCGCACAGAACCAATCACATACGGCCTCAGAATAAAATGCAGCTAGAAGGAACAATATCTGAATGAGGAATACATATGCAATACTACTGTGTTGATATTTAATCTCCTGACTGTGATAATGTTATTACGATTCTGCAGGAAAATGTTCTTGGTCTTAAGAGAAGCATACTCAAAAATTCAGGGGCCAAGTGTGAAAATGTTAGAAATTAAGTACCAAGTAGTTAACTCCTCCTCACCTCTCACCTCCTCAAAAAAAGGGAAGAATACAGAGGGAAGGAAAAGGAGGTGAAATCCCGACAACTGGTGAGCAGTTATAAATAGTACTCTTCTTGCAACTTTTCTGGAGCTTGAAATTTCTCAAGTATTAGGTTGGGAAATGAGACGGGAA
>NW_011494635.1:1026326-1034868 GCF_000754665.1 Bison bison bison | reverse complement strand
GTTGTTGTTTTTGTTTTGACTGTGCTACATGGCATGTGGAATCTTAGTTCCCGTACCCACTGCGTTGGAAGGGCAAAGTCTTAATTAACCACTGGACCACCAAGGAAGTCCCTTACTGGGTTTTATGAGCAGAGGATCCATTTATTTATTCAACTATTAACTAGTATTTCCAAATATCTAGGCTACTTTCAGGGAGGGGGGAGATGAAGCTCAATTATGGATTCAGTGAGCCCCCTACCTGCACGTGAAAATCCTGGGCAAATCAAAAAATGCCCTACAGCCCTAAGATGGCTTTAGAGGCAGAGAATAAACACTGAAAAACTCGGACCCTGTCTGCTCTCGTTCCAACTGGGCTCCAGGGCCCGGCAGCAGATGGCCGATGACCACACCTAGCCTGGGGGGCAGGGCTCTCCAACATTCTGGTCACATTCAATGCCAGGCTGTTCAGAGTGTGGGACAAGAGTGGCCTTTCCACTTGGCTGTATTCCTGTCATTCCTGGGACCAGGCGTTGGTAGCCTAGGCAGGTGCAAGAAGAAGCAACGGCAGGCAGTGCATTCTAATTCAGGACCAAGGCCTGCTTCTTCTATCACACATCACAGAATCAGACTCATCTCAGAGGAACCATGAACTTGCAGCAGTGTTCCCAAAGGATGCTTTCTGATCCTCATCCAGAACCCCAGAGTACGGCACAATCCATCCAGGCAGCTATTAAGGTCCAGTGTCTAGACCAAGCGTGTTCAGTAAGGCTCCCGTGTCTTTCCAATACATCACTCCCTCCCAAGCTCCTATCCAAAACAACACATTACTTTACACTTCAGTCTTTCTTAATGATGGGCAAATAAGAAAGCAATATTAATACAAAGGTGCTTCCCTGGTGGTCCAGGGGTTAAGAATCCACCTGCCAGTGCAGGGGACACAGGTTCAATCCCTGGTCTGAGAAGATCCCACATGCCGCAGAGCAACTAAGCCCGTGTGCCACAACTACTGAAGTCCGAGTACTTGGGGCCTGTGCTCAGCAGAAGCCACCGCAATGAGAAGCCCAAGCACTGCAACAAAGAGTAGCCCTGGCTCACCACAACTAGAGAAAACCGGCCCACAGCGATGAGAACCCAGCGTGACCAAAAATAAATAAATCTGTTTCATTTTAAAAAGAAAGCAATACACAATAGACATGAAACTTTGATGTGAAGTTGTTTCAGCGCAGCGATACAGTCGGCAACGTTCTGTGTATAAGAATCTTAATTCAGCTGTTGAATAGCAAAAATGCAGTTTAAAGGAACGAGATACAAGCAAATACCAAACTGTCATGCTCAACAAGGGCACACAAGTCTGTTTGGCAAATGGGTCTCAGAAAGAGTTCAGTGGTCCAAAGGGCTCTGTCCTCAGTCAGGACATGGGGACAGAAGTATAAACCTCAAAGAGAAAGTTCTCCAAACCTACCCTATGTGCATTAGAAACACATCATTAAGGGACTTCCCTGGTGGTCCAGTTGCTAAGATTCTGTGCTCCCAAAGCAGTGGGCCGGGATTCAATCCCTGGTCAGGGAACTAGATACCACATACTGTACCTAAAGATCCTGCATGACACAACCAAGATCAAAGATCCTGAGTGCTGCAAATAAGACCTGGTGCCGCTAAATAAATAAAATATTAAAACTTCCTTTCCATTAAAAAAATCATTAGGCCAAACAATTATACTTTTTAAATGGACAATTTATATCAACATCTATGATAAGCTGTACTTGATTATTGTTCAAGGGCAAACGCTATTTCAACTAAATCATTTAAATGTGTGCTAAGACTGTTCCTTTCTAGAGCAGAGTGTTAGATCATAGTTCAAAGGAAAAAGGGATTGGTTTAGTTCATTAACGACTTTAGAAAACCTCTCTTAGAATGACTGGCAAGTGCTCTGAAGACTTATATCTATATAATGATATATATAAGGTGGGCTCCCAAACCAGATTCTACGGCTCCCTTCTGGGTGTTTGCATGGAGGAGGAACAGGCATCTTTGCACAAACCCATCCCTTCTGCCTGGGAATTTGGTACCTTTGTGATCTTCACGGAAAACCCATCCTTACACTTTAACCAAGTTTTTTGTCTTGCCTCTACTCAAAGAACTCTGTGAGTTGAATCATCTGAGGACACTGGATGACTGAGTCTGCAGGCATTTGGAGGAAGGGTTATTGCAACTCCTTAAAATGCACCTTGGCTTTTGGCCTTTGTCCCTTTTCTTCCCTACATCCCAGCTCTCTGGCCCTACACACCACCTTTGGTCTCCTCTATCAGGTAGTTAGTTCTCTTCTTCAAAGGGGAGTCTGCCCACTGTGCCTGCTCCTTCCTGGCCAATCCCAGGTGTGGGCTGTAGGACTGAGTAACTCACAAGGGCACTGGATTTAGGATCTGAAGGGGTAAGAGGCAGGCTCCACCCAGGTTTCACCTTCCAGGCCCTCCCTGGATTTCCAGCAAATATAACTCAACTCTCAAGGAAGACTCAGAGTTCTTCCTGCAACCTAAGGGCTGGCCTTCCACACCCTTAAGAAAACTAAGAGTTTGTCTTTGTTTACACTGTAAAGGCCTATTACACAAAGAATGAATCAAGAGAAATGGATGGGGCTGGTAATTGCCAATAAGTTGCTAGTGTTGTCAGTAAAACAAAATGAAAACAAACAAACAAAAACACTAAGAGCAGAGTCCCGGATTTCAAGTTGCTTTTGCTGAGGACTTAATTATGACTTAAGATTCATCTCCTTGCCTCTTTCCCTGACATAAAGAGCTGAGTCTGGCTACAAAGCAAAGAACTCAAAACCAACCCCCGCCCCCGGTAGGACAGAATAGATTACTTTTCATATTTTATAACTTTTCAGTGGTTTACAAAAATTGAGAGTAATTCCCAGAGAGTGCTGGATATACTAAGATAGTATATGGAAGCATGGTTTTCATTTTAATGTCCAGCATTTAATAGCCATATGGATTTAGTGTAATTCGCCATTATGGTGGAGGTATTAATTGACTTTTCCCCCCATTTTTTATTGTGGAAAAACACACACAATATAAAAGTTACTATCCTAACCATTTTTAAGTGGTGTTGAATACATATGCATATTGTTGCACAACCATCACTACTGATAAAAAAGAAATGACAGGCTCCAAATGGAGTCATTTGTGCTGAGCCCACTAAAACTTCCTAACCAAGCTAAGTATGGTTTCAACCTTCCTCAAGAATGTGACCTGTAAGCAGCCAACTTGAAATTTCCTGGTTAACACTAATAAGACATACTGTCTAATAGGCCCCTCCTTTTCCTTAGGAGGGTGACCTTGCTATAAACGATGAATTCTTTGCTAATAATTTCATTTTCCCATTTCCTCTCTACCTTAAAAAACCTTTCCTTTCCTGCAGCCCAAGGGAGCGCCTTTTTCCTCCGTAGATGGAATGCTGCCTGATTTGTGAAGTATAAATTCACGAAGCCATTCACGTCCAGACTTCTTTTCCTTTTGCAAATCTAAAACTACCTTTTATTTATTTTTTTAATTTAATTTTATTTTTTAACTTTACAGTATTGTATTGGTTTTGCCATATATCAAAATGAATCCGCCACAGGTATACATGTGTTCCCCATCCTGAACCCTCCTCCCTTCTCCCTCCCCATACCATCCCTCTGGGTCATCCCAGTGCACCAGCCCCAAGCATCCAGCATCATGCATCGAACCTGGACTGGCGACTCGTTTCATATATGATATTATACATGTTACAATGCCATTCTCCCAAATCAGTGCACCCTCTCCCTCTCCCACAGAGTCCAAAAAACTACCTTTTAAACAGTAATTCCCATTCTTCCCTTCTCCCTAGTGCCTGGAAACCACCATCTACTTTCTGTCTCTATGAATCTGACGACTCTAAATCCCTCATATAAGCAGAGTCATGTAGCACTTGTCTTTTCATGGCTGGCTTATTAAATTTATCTTAAATGTAACACGCAGCCAACTTAAAGAAAAATATCAGGCAAATAAATAGCAAAGATGGCACATGAATAAGTGAAAAACTGGGCACAACGGATGATGGGCTAAGATGATTCAAGTAAGAAGACTATTTTTCCTGTATTAATCTTCACAAACCTTCTCTTAGTTTCAGCAGGGAAGACCACCCTGAGAAGAGCATCTATCGCCTCTTCTCAGCCCCTCCTTGCGACATTCACACTTTTCCCCCCATTTCATTTCCTTTTATTTCCATTTTTTAAAAATTGGTGTATAATTGCTTAACAACGTTGCGTGAGTTTCTGCTGTACAACGATCTGAATCACCTATACGTATACGTCAAAACTGCTCTTGAGTGTCTGTAACTGGCTGCAACCCACCTGTCAAAACCCAGCACAGGGAGTCCCCTGCTGGTCCAGTAGCTAAGACTTTGTGCTCCCAATGCAGGGGGCCTGGGTTCCACCCCTGGTCAGGGAACTAGATCCCACACGCTGCCACTAAGACCCAGAGTGGCCAAATGAATAAACAAATAAATAAACAAATGCTTAATTTAAAAAAAAGAAAAAGCCTCTTAGGTAGAGAGACAGAAAAGACCAGCTCATCCCAAAAAGATACATCTAATAAAAATTTCTGGCAAAGGGACCAATTCCAAATGTTGCTAAACACACATACACATATACATAGCAAACACAAATTTCCCAGAAAACCTTTCATTTCAGAGATGCCTGGTAGCTGATGTACAATGATTTCCTAACACTCTCAGTCATGCAAACACTTCTTTAGAATGTGTGAAGCCAAATAAAACCCACTGTGTAGTGGTCCAGTCTGGAGGAGGGGGCCCCAGTTCATTCTGGCTGTATGTGGCTCCTTTCTCCGTTTATAACAGAGAATTTGCCAGGTGAGCTGAGAAGACTCTGACCTACCACTTGGGATGGAAATGTGATGGGCAGAGGCCTGGGAGGTGGCATGTTCTCATAAGGAGCGTGGCAGGTCTACCTTCATTGAAGGGAAATTAGAGGCCATCTAGAGGAACCTAGAGGCCATCTCCTTCTTTGAGGTCAAATGCTAGAAATTGGTAGAACTGGGCCCAGTCCTGAATTGTGCAGTTTCCCTACACCACAAAAATGGGTATTTTCATTCCCCAAGGCCTTTTTGTCCCCTTGAACTCCGCAAGGACAAAGATGAACAGATTTGAGGTGACGGGCTTTATCCCCCCTGGCCAAGGGTTGCTACTTGCTGGGGGAGGAGGGGAGGCCTTGACTTCGTCAAGAAGATTTCTAAAAGCAGTGACAGGAGGATTTTTATGAAAAAGCTCCATCAACTGAGGACCAGTTGGAGAGAACAGAACAGGAAAGGGAACATCAGGGGACGTGGCCCTGCCACTTGCAGGAGAGGAGAAGGATTCAGTGACTTTTTTACTTATGAACTTCCTGCCAATGACTTACCAGTGAGAGATGGAAAGGGCAGATAGGAGCCCGTGCTGGCAGGGTCTCCCCTCATTCCTGTAAAACTAAGAAAGGAACAAAGGACCTGTTGTCCTGGGCACCCTTGAAGCTGAAAACAGGAGCAGGAGCCAGGCGGGCTGTGTCTCACCCGCTGATCCCGGAGCCCAGCCATTGGCCAGCGTGGAGCTTCATGGAAAAGCAATTCTCCTTAGGGTCACACCACGGGTGTCTCAGAGCCAGATTCAGTCAGACCCTACATCTAACTGACCCGATGTTCTGCAGCAAAGTCAACTATCAATCCAGCGGCCAGCCAAGGTCTGTAAAGGCCACAAGAGATCTGGGCCACCAGCCCCACAACAAAACTGGAATCTACTTCCAGGACACACTGTGCCTTTCCAGAATTCTCCAAAAACGTCCTTGTAAGTCAGCGAAAATCATAATCTACCACTCAGATGCCCAGGAAACACTGGCAGGACATGTACCCAGGCAAAGAACGAAAATAACCAACGAGCAATCAGAAGGGACTATATCTCAGGGGGTGGGTTCGTGGTAATACTGATTTTTATTTTTTGCATTATGCTTTTTCTACAATGTGCAGGTTTTGCTTTTGCTGATCAAAAAAGAAATCTTATATGTTCTTTTTAAAAGCCTTCCCTGGGACTTTGCTGGTGGTCCAGTGGCTAAGACTCTGAGCTCCCAATGCAGGGCGCCTGGGTTCCATCCCAGGTTGAGGAACTGGATCCCACATGCTACAGCTAAAACTTGGCACAGCCAAATAAATAAACAAAAATAAATGTTAAAAAAAAAAAAAAAACCTCCCCCAATATCACCAGTCAAAATGGGCAAAACAACTGTTTCGGGAACTGTTGATTTAGAGGATGTCTTTACACCTGCTCACCTCATTCTTTAAGGCTGAGTCGCATCTTTGCTAAAACCGCCTCCCACCTGGAATCACCCACATCCTCGCTAAGGTCCCCAGGACATCTGGCACAGTCCACTATTATGTCCTCTTCCCATTATATGATATTTGTTGACCATTCTTTCTTCCTTAAGTTGTGTAACACTTTAGGCTCCTGTCTAGGTATGTTAGCAAATAGCACCCGCTCGAAACACATTTTATGTAAATTGAACTTAATTGTTGCCACTTTGGTAACAGTGTGAGAAAAGAGTTGGTCAGTCCACGTAGAATTCCTTGATACCATAATCCAAACACCTGCATAGTGGTTGGAAATCAGGAAACATCTTAAGGAACTGGGAGAAAACTGGTCAGGCAAGTCATGGCAGAATATCCTCACGGGCATGATGGGTCACTGTCTTACTGCAAAACTATTTCTGCTTCTGATGAACCGAGCTCTGTCCCCCCAAAAGCACCCCATCATCCTGCTTCCATTGAAGGAAAGAGCAGCTGTGTCTATGGTGTCACCTGAGTGTTTCAGACAAATGGGTCTTCAACTCAAGTCAAAGAGCTTCTCTATCCTGTTTGCCATCAGATAGTCTTCGAGAAAGAAGGTGAACAGGCGAGGGCTGACAAATCAGAATTAATGGAAATATGCGTGGGGCTTCGCTGGCGGCTCAGTGGTGAACAATACACCTGCCAATACAGGAGATGTGGGTTCAGTCCCTGGGTCAGGAAGATCCTTGGGAGAAGGAAATGTCAACCCATTCCAGTTTTCTTGTCTAGGAAATCCCATGGACAGAGGTGGCTGGTGGGCTACAGGCCATGGGGGTCTCAAAGAGTCAGACACAACTTAGTGACTAAAACAACAACAGTGTTAATAATTCTTAGAAATAGATCATGTGTAAGATGAACATAAACTTTGATAACAGTAAGCATTTTTTTAAAGAAAGAATCTAAGATGCTACAAGATATAGCTAAGATTCTGTAGCAAGTGATTATTATGAGCTTCCTAGGAGACAAACCAACTTTTCTGACAGGTGTGGTTGGTTCTGGGCACGGTCTGCTCTCAGATGCTGTGGGACCTAAGGATGAGCCCCAAATTCTGAGGGGCAGACAGGTTTCCAAATATGGCAAAAGAGGAAAATATTGCTTTGCACAGGACACAGACACTATGTCAGGAGACAAAACACAAAGCGATTTTGCCTTTGACGACTTGAACTTGTTCCAAAAGACCTCATGAAAAGATCCTCCAAGACTTTCAGAAGACCAAAAGTAGCTATAATCAGTGGAGAATAGTCACTCTGCATGTACTATTTCAAGAGGAAAAGATGGAAAGGAATAATACAAAGTGACATTAAATTCTGTATTTAAAGTCACCGATATTGAGGACATGTATTTATTAACTATGGGAAACTGTATTGGAGGCTAAAATGTATTCTGAGTTTAAATGAAGAATTTAAGTCCCCCAAATAGCCAAAATGGCTCTACCAGATTTGGGTGCATACGTTTCTTAGTTGGGGATTCTCAGGCAGCACTAGTGGTAAAGAACCCATCTGCCAATGCAGGAGACATAAGAGATGCAAGTTTGATCCCTGGATCGGGAAGATGCCCTGGAGAAGGGTATGGCAATCCACTTCAGTATTCTTGCCTGGAGAATCCCATGGGCGGAGGAGCCGGGTGGGCTACAGTTCATAGGGTCGCAAAGAGTTGGACACGACCTAAGTGATATAGGACACACATACTCACTGCAACTAAGAGTGTGCATGCCAGAACTAAAGATCCTGCTTGCCACAACTAAGACCCAACACAGCCAAATAAATAAGTAAATAAATTTAAAAAGGTAGATGACAGCAAGTGTAGATAAGAATAGAGCATTCAGAACTCTCACACACTGTGGGTGGAAGTGCAAATTGACATAATGACTTTGGAAAACTGTTGGGCACCATTTACTAATGTTGACTATATAAGGATCCTACAACCCATCAATTCATTCCTATGTCCCGAACTGAAGCTTGTCACACATGTTCCCCCCAAAGACACAAGAATGTTTAGTTCAGTTCAGTCACTCAGTTGTGTCCAACTCTTTGCAACCCCATGAACTGCAGCACGCCAGGCCTCCCTGTCCATCACCAACTCCCGGAGTTCACTGAGACTCACGTCCATCGAGTCAGTGATGCCATCCAACCATCTCATCCTCTCTCGTCCCCTTCTCCTCCTGCCTTCAA
>NW_011494635.1:1024808-1025813 GCF_000754665.1 Bison bison bison | reverse complement strand
AGTCACCATCTGCAGTGATTTTGGAGCCCAGAAAAATAAAGTCTGACACTGTTTCCACTGTTTCCCCATCTATTTCCCATGAAGTGATGGGACCAGATGCCATGATCTTTATTTTCTGAATGTTGAGTTTTAAGCCAACTTTTTCACTCTCCTCTTTCACCTTCATCAAGAGGCTTTTAGTTCCTCTTCACTTTCTGCCATAAGGGTGGTGTCATCTGCATATCTGAGGTTACTGATATTTCTCCTGACAATCTTGATTCCAGCTTGTGCTTCTTCCAGCCCAGCGTTCACAGCAGCATTATTCAAAATAGCTCCACACTGAAAACAATGCCAATATCCATCAACAGGAGAATACAACTTGTGCTGTATTCATAGAATGGAATACACACTGTATGATTCCAGTTGTATTAAGGCCCCAAACAGGCAAATCTGACTGATGGCAACAGAAGCCAGGAAAGTGTTTACTCCTGGGGTACGGAGATCAGAAGTGAGTACACTGGGGGGCCCTCCCTATGCTCTGGAGGAAGCTTAAAGCCTATCCCACATCTTCAACATTTTATTTCTTTAGGCACCAGACTATTTTCTTGGGCTCCAAAATCACTGCAGATGGTGACTGCAGCCATGAAATTAAAGGACGCTTGCTCCTTGGAAGAAAAGCTATGACCAACCTAGACAGCATATTAAAAACCAGAGACATTACTTCACCAACAAAGGTCCATCTAGTCAAGGCTATGGTTTTTCCAGTAGTCATATATGGATGTGAGAGTTGGACCATAAAGAAAGCTGAGCACTGAAGAATTGATACCTTTGAACTGTGGTGTTGGAGAAGACTCTTGAGAGTCCTTGGACTGCAAGGAGATCCAACTAGTCCATCCTAAAGGAAATCAGTCCTGAATATTCATTAGAAGGACTGACGCTAAAGCTGAAACTCCAATACTTTGGCCACCTGATGTGAAGAGCTGACTTATTTGAAAAGACCCTGATGCTGGGAAAGATTGAAGGCAG
>NW_011494635.1:1023291-1024388 GCF_000754665.1 Bison bison bison | reverse complement strand
ATCACTGACTCAATGGACATGAGTTTGAGCAAGCTCTGGGAGTTGGTGAAGGACAGGGAAGCCTGGCGTGCTGCAGTCCATGGGTTCGTGAAGAGTTGGACACAACTGAGCGATTGAACTGAACTGAACTGAGGTCCCCTAATTGCTTTATGAGCCTGGCGTCTTGCTCTTCCAAGAGGCTTGAATATGTTTAGAATCTCAAAGGGGCTGGCGACTGTCATTTGTCCATTCACTGAATATTTACTAAGTGTATGCTACCTGCCAGACACCATCCTGCGTGTTGAAAAAAAAACAGCATTGGGCACAGATGAAGTCTCTGGTCTCACACAGCGTAGTTTTTAGTGTCGGGGGCAGAAAACACAAACGTAAGCCAGTGAGTCCATTTCAGGTCTGTACAAGTTCTACAACTTTGAATAAAGCCAGAGACTTCCCTGGTGGTCCAGGGGTTAAGAATCTGCCTTGCAACGCAGGGGACACAGGTTCAATCCCTGGTTGGGAAACTAAGAGCCCCTACTCCACAACTAGAGAGTCCATGAGCCTCAAATGAAGGTCCCTGCAAGATGCAAAGAAGATCCCACATGTGGCTGCAATGAAGACCCAATGCAGCCAAAGAAATAAATTAATATTAAAAAAATAATAATAACAGCCAGCTGCAGGGACAGGAGAAAGGAGAGTCCATGGGTGACTGCTTCCTGCAGAAAGGGCATTCCAGGCAAAAGGAACGGTAGGATAAAGTCTGGGAGGTGGGAGCTTGCTTGGCCAGGAGCCCAGGGGCTGGAGTAGACAGATGGAGTAGGTGACACTGTCAGAAGAGATTTTCGGGGCAGGGGTGGGGGTTGGATCCCGGAAGGACTGAAGGCTACGGTGAAGATTTTGGTTTTAAATGGAAAACTACTAAAGGACTTTGAACGGGAGGGACATGACTTGGATTCAGATGAACTAAAGTCAGACCATCCTCTGACTTAGATAACAGTTCAGAGGGACTTCTCTGGCAATCCAGTGTTTAATACTCCACCTTCCAATGCAGAGAGTATGGATTTGATCCCTGGTCCAGGAACTAAAGTCCCACATGCTGCGGGAGCTGTGCCAAAAATTAA
>NW_011494635.1:1019352-1023191 GCF_000754665.1 Bison bison bison | reverse complement strand
CACTGTCAGAAGAGATTTTCGGGGCAGGGGTGGGGGTTGGATCCCGGAAGGACTGAAGGCTACGGTGAAGATTTTGGTTTTAAATGGAAAACTACTAAAGGACTTTGAACGGGAGGGACATGACTTGGATTCAGATGAACTAAAGTCAGACCATCCTCTGACTTAGATAACAGTTCAGAGGGACTTCTCTGGCAATCCAGTGTTTAATACTCCACCTTCCAATGCAGAGAGTATGGATTTGATCCCTGGTCCAGGAACTAAAGTCCCACATGCTGCGGGAGCTGTGCCAAAAATTAAAAACAAAACAAAACAAAAAAAACCAGCTCAGAGGTGGTGAATCGGTGAAGATAAAGCAGGGGCAGCAGGCAGGGTCTACTGCAGTGCTGGTGAGGAGTGGTCCCACCCTGGATCTATCTTATTGGCAGAGCTGCTAGAGTTTGGAGATAGAGGGGAAGGCAGTTATGAGACAAGAGGTGTCAGGGTTGAAGCGTTTGTGAAGGGAAACCAAGGGCTCAGTCCTGGTCTTTGTAAGTTTGAAATGCCAAGGGTCAGGCTGTGGGAAGCTGGATGCAAACACGTGGATCCAACAGAGGACCAGCCTAGGGATGGATACAAGCTGGGAACCTGGGAATGTTCTGGAGGTGGGAATGCTCATAATGACGGATGGATGAGATGGAGAGAGGTAAGAGGAAGTGGAACCAAAAAGATTCCATTTAACCTATGGTTGGATCATAAGCCACAAGCCTGGATGGGATCACACAGGAAGTGGCTCTAGAGATGTCTCTGTAAACAAGATACTGTGCTTTCCACGTGCTAACACTGGGCCAAGTGCTTCACAGCTGTTAACTCCATCTTCCTAACAACTCAGAGGTAAAGCTCCGTTATTGTCCCTATTTTACTGATATGGACACCGAGGGTCCTATTCAGAAAAGAAAGGGGATGGTGCAGAGGCCGCTGGGAGTCCCAGGGTCAGGTGGGCAAGGGGACAAGGAGGAAGCAGCCAGTGGCAGGCGAGGTGAGAGGAGACCAGGGAGCCTGGTGTCCCCGATGCCCACGAGTGTCCCTGCAGGGGACAGAAGGTGGGAGCTGACCATGGATAGAAAAAAGGGACATCTTTACTTCCACTAACCTGCTTCCTTCTGAAATTAACTTCCTCCCAGTTTGAATGCAGGCAACACATCTCAGTAGTGCTCTCAGCCCCTGAGACCCTGTCACCACCAGCAGCCCCAGACGCTCTCAGTGTCAGTACAGGCCTGCCTGTCCGCCTCCAGATGAGAGCGGCTCCTCAACTCACAGCCTGACCTGGCCTTTAACATGTCAGTAAAGGAGCACCTACGCTATGAAATCACACGTTAACGATTCTGATCCTCGTATCTCAGTTGTTCCCGCTGTCGCGCTACATATTTTATTTTATGCATGTAAAGTATTATCCCGAGGAGGGGCTCCATGACACCCGAAAAGGCTAAAGACCTCCAGCTCATCTCAATATTAACCACAGAGCAGCCACCGCAGGCAGGAAACCACATCCTAACCTGGGGAGTCAGCGCGTACTTCATTTCGCATCCACCCAGACGCTTCCTGGTGACTGCCTGGGGCAGGTGACGGTAGCCCACAGCGCCCAGGCACCCTCACCATGGGTGATGTCACAAAGGAAGGTGACTGGGATGCCTTCCTGCAGCCACCAGAAGGTGCCCTGCCCACGTCTGGGGGTGGGGGTAGGAGATGAGGGTGGGATGGGGTTAGGGTGTGTCTTCTCTCTACAAGGCTCTCATGTGACTGGGTTCTGCTCCCCTCACTCCCACTGCTTCCCGGTCATCTGCCCTTCAGGGTGCTCTGTGCCAGGCTGACCCACTGTCTCCCTGTAACCACAGACCTGCTCTGCCCTCATTTGCAAACAGCTCAGAGTCCTCCTCGCAGTGCGTCTCCATCATCTGCCTCTCTTGACTTCTCCACTGGGCAAAATGGAGGGATTAAAACTGAGTCCCTGTTCCATGCTCCAAACAGTCAGTGAGAGATCCCAGCACAGAATCCAGAGGCTTCTCAGGTGGGCTTTTTCCATGTCACATGGGTCCCAGATCAGCAGAACTTGGGTCACGATAGAGTTTCCTTCAAGGGTCGTTAGGAGATTCAATGAGCTGGCAGATGTAATGTACTTAAAACAGTGGTCCACACGTGGTGAACACCGTACACATTGTTAAAGATAATCTTGGAAACAGACATTACCGTATGTAAAATAGATAGCCAAGGGGAATTTGCTGAATGACTCAGGGAACTCAAACCTGGGCTCTGTAACAACCTAGAGGGGTGGGATTCCGAGGGAGGTGCCACGGCTGTTCAAGTGGGAGGGGACATGGGTAAACCTATGGCTGAGTCATGTTGATGTTTGGTAGAAACCAACACAACATTGTAAAACAACTACCCTTCAATTAAAAAACAAACTAAAAAAAGATAATCTCAACTTTCCTATTTCCCTTCTAAAAGCCTTTAAAATTCATAAATTCCGTATCAACCAGTATAGCATTCAAGAATAACTGACACTAACATGAAAAAGAAAAATGTTTCGTGGGATGTTTATAGTCATTCTTAAATTTAAAAAGCTTAAAGGAAATGTTAAGGGTGAAGAGAAAAAACCTGGAACTACATTGAACACGGGGCAGAAAATCTCTGATCAAAAATCACTGTGTATTTGTCTAGTTTCTGGGGAAAAAATGAACCCATTAAAACTGTTCATACCAAAGTCAAGGGGAAGTCACAGAATGCCAAGTGGAGGACCATCTAGTCTACCTCCAATATTTTTGTACAAAAGGAGAGGAGACAGTACAGAGTATTTGCACAGCTAAGGGGGGACTTATTCCTCCAGAGACCCAGGGTGTGGACGCACAGACTCTCAGCTGCAGGGTGGCAGCTGCAGGGTGGCAGGGTGCCGCCCTGGGTCAGCTGGTTCTCCTTCCTCTATAGCAGGAACAGGTCGGGCTGGTTTGAAACTTGCCCTGACAACCAGATTCACCTGGTTTGCCTGCCTCTGCAGGACTCCTCCTGCCCAGCTCATGACTTGCAAGCAAAACCAACTCCAAAAATCTCACCCTCACACTGCACCAGGCAGCCTCAACCCCATTTCCTGAGAAAAAGGGGAAACTACTAATAAATCTGGCTTCTGAGGCACCAAGTGTCCATGGCATTTTCTACTGACTATGCCCTCCTGTCCTTGCAAAGAACTAGAGCTTCCAAGAACTAGAAGAGGTCTGGGGACTCTCCTCCAGCCTGCCCGCTCCCCACCTCTGTATCCTCATTCTGCAGAAAATGCCAGTCCTTAACTACCTACTTAGACCTTGTGTGTTGTGAACACAGCGTAACACAGGTAGCCAGTGCCTTTCTTCATCGCTTACAACCACATCCAATTTCCAATACGCTGGGTCACATTTTGGGCTAAGGGCCATGGAAGGTGCTGGGGTTGTTTCTGACCTGAGAATGCAAAACGAGTCCATCCTCTTTAGTGCTCCCTTCAAACCTTCTGGAGACAGACACGGGCTACACTGAATTCTGTTTTGCACACGGAGGCTCCCGCTGAGTTACTGTTTCCATCACTGTGAGAAGGTGGAGGTGGCAGACAGAACTTTAGGTTTCCGGGTTCTGATGCCAAGAGGAATGGAGAAGGTGTAAAGTTCAAGTGCCTTCAGATGGATTAATGTGAACCCAGACAACTGGTTCCTAGGCCACTCCCACCTCCTACAGAAGATTCTTCTGGAGTGGCCACCACACCCCCAGTTCCCAAACCTGCCAGGCGACCGGAACAGCTATCCTGGTGGCTACCAGGGTCACATCGCCCCCATCGTGTCCCC
>NW_011494635.1:1008583-1019206 GCF_000754665.1 Bison bison bison | reverse complement strand
GGTCACCTGTGGGCTTCGGTGGGTCCCAGGCCATTTTCCAGGCTGACATCTGTCTGCACCATCTCCTGTTTCAGTTCGCCGATCTCCGAGGCAATTGTGTCAATGAGCTATTCAAAGACAAAAATAGTGTGACGTCAGGAAGTGGAAGAGGCGTGCCCAGAGCTGGGCAGCTTCAGCCACTTCAATAGGAGCACAGAGGTGACCACTTTTCTTTTCTTTTTTTTTAAATCCTGGCTTTGTGAATTTCCTTTACCCAGAGGAGGGGGGAAATAGGGAGGGAGCAGCTTCTGAGAAAGAGGAAGAACTTAGGTTTCGGTATCACCCTAAAATATGACATAAATAAAACAAAAAAATATGACACCCAGTTTGCTTTCTCAACATGAACTACAAAGAGGAATAAACAAATCTTGGCAAAACCAGGCTTCAACATTCCTACTGTCAAAGTGAACAGTCAAAATGGATGCCCTGGATTAAACTTTATACCATCCTTATTCTGGTTACAGAAAGATGTCTATTTCAAAGATACATACAGTTGGCAAATCAACTTCCAATGACTTGTTAGGGGAAAGGGAAGAGAGAGGATTGTGTGGGGGTAGGAGTGGGTGAGCAGGCAGTCAGGGAGCCGCAGGGGAAGAGATGGGGAAACGTGTCTTCTTCTCGGAGAAGACTTGTGTGGTCTTGCATGCCTTGCCTACATGCTTGGGAAGAAGCTACATCTGACCCTGAAGTTTGGTCTCAATTCTTGAGCCCCCCTTCCTCCCCACATCCACTCATTCAAAAGAATCTTCATGATGCTAATCAGGATCTGTGGAACAGCTACTCAAAGTGTCACCGCTCATTCATTTTTTAAAAAAATGTAGTACTTTTGCCTAGAAAATCCCATGGACAGAGGAGCCTGGTAGGCTGCAGTCCATGGGGTCGCTAGAGTCTGACATGACTGAATGACTTCACTTTCACTTTTCACTTTCATGCACTGGAGAAGGAAATGGCGACCCACTCCATTGTTCTTGCCTGGAAAATCCCAGGGACGGGGGACCCTGGTGGGCCATAGTCCATGGGGTCGCTAAGAGTTGGATATGACTGAGCGATTTCACTTTCACTTTTAACTTTTATGCACTGGAGAAGGAAATGGCAACCCACTCCAGTGTTCTTGCCTGGAGAATCCCAGGGACGGGGGAGCCTGGTGGGCTGCCGTCTATGGGGTCGCACAGAGTCGGACACGACCGAAGCGACTTAGCAGCAGCAGCAGCAGTTATTTTTTCAAATGGGGCTTCCCAGGTGGCTCGTGGTAAAGAATCCACCTGCCCTGCAAGAGACACAGGTTCAGTCTTTGAATTGGGAAGATCCCTTGGAAAAGGTAATGGTAACCCACTCCAGTATTCTTGCCTGGGAAGTCCCATGGACAGAGGAGCCTGGCAGACTACAGTCGATAGGGTCACAAAAGAGCTGGACACACCTTAGCGGCTAAATTAACAGATGTTTTCATATAAATGTTACTTATGTCAACAAGAAACCAATTAATATTTTAAAATAAACATTTAAATTATTTCTTTCCTAATATAGCAGATATCTGTAGGTGTAACCCACACGTCAAGCCCTCCATAATTTTTCACAGTGTAAAGGGGTCCCGGGGATAAAATGCTTGAGAATCATTGTTCTAGCTTAAAGATGTTGTCGTCTTGCCTCAAGCAGCTTTTATTCCACCCAGACTCTGGAAGAAATTTCATTTTGAGTCTATAGGCTGTACCAAAATGTACCCTTATCTATTCATTCATTCAGATTTTTATGTCTACTCACTTCATGCTAAGCACTCCATGACATTTCTCATGGAGATAATACTGTATTTGGGACACAGACCACAGCACTGAGCATCGAGAAGTTACAGAATGAAAAGAGAATTGAGTGATGCTGTAGGCGGCAGCTAAAGGGTCACCCTAGCTATGGTGGGTGGTCAGGACAGGTCTTTTGAGGAAGTGATGAAGCCCTGAATGACAAGGGAGCCAAGAAAAGATCAGGGGAGGAGCCCTCCACACAGCGAGTCCCAGAGGCGAGGGAGGTTTGTGGAAAACTGTGGTCTGCCTGCCACCAGCCTTTGTCCACCTTCTAGATTACAGTATCCTTGGATTTGAATTTTCAGCTGAGAACCATTGGAGGGCTTTAGTAGGGGAATGGCCATTTTACTTGTTTTATGTTCTAAAAAGATCTCCTTGGCTGCTGGCTACACATGGTTTGTAAGGAAAAGCAACAAAAGTAGTTACGAGGCAACTGCAATGGTCCAGGCAAGACACAACGGTGGTATGGACCAGAGTGGTATCAGAGAGAAGGGGGCAAATCCAGGAATCACTGGACATGGAAACTGAGAGATGGATTGAATGTGAGAGAAGTCTCAAGGCCACTCCTAAGTTGTTGGCTTGAGCTATTAGATAGACGATAGTGCCTTTCACTGAGGAAAACATGGGGAAGGATCAGATTTGAGGAAGTAACCCAGTGGACACTGCACAGGTTAAGTTTTAACTGAGTTGCTGGTTGGTCATCAATTCAATGTATTAAGTGACTTCTAATACTAAGGGTGGAACAACTTATACATTTGGAAGTCACTGGAATAGGTCACTGTGACAAGGAGAGACTATCTATGGGGGGTGGGGGGGATGGATAAGGGGCCCCAGCAAACAGCTGTGTGCACTCTCAGCACTTAGAGGTCAGGGGATAGGGGGCCAGCCAAGTCCATCCCCTTTGTGTGTGACTGGGGTGCAGGCTGTACGTGGAGCTTCTGGAAGCACTGGGGCCTTAGAAGAGGAGATAAGGGGATTTCCTTTGAGACACATTCCAGAGGCAAAAATTAAAGGTCTGACAATGTCAAATCCTTGAGGATGTGGGAAAACAGGAGCACTTACATGTTGCCGGAGCCATGTTTGGCAAGCACATTGGAAAGCCGTGTGTGGTACCTTATAGAGACACAGACTCCCGTGCACACGCTTGAGAGAAACCCACGCCCCTGGGTGAGATGAGAATATTGGCCGCACTGCTGTTTGTAAGAAAACCAAATTATAAGCATCTAAATGTCCACCAACTGGAGACACTGGATAAATGGAGGTAGAGAATACTCCACAGCGGTTAAAATGAATGAACTAGGACTTCCCTGGTGGTCTAGTGGTTAAGACTCTGCATTTCCACCGCAAAGGGCATGGGTTCAATCCTGGATTAGAGAAATAAAATCCCATAAGCCTGCCCAGCGTAGCCAAAAAAAAAAAAACGAAAGAAAAAGAAGCAGATTATATATACCAACACACAGGCAAAAGCTCAAACAAGTTTTCATAAAAGCAAAAAAAGAAAAGTGAAACAGATTACACTCAGTATATGAAGTTTAAAACTAAGCAAAATTGTACTGTTGAGTGTTTGTAGATACATATATGAAAACAGATGACTCCAAGATGCAGTATAGGGTTAATCATCCTAGTTCTCAGGAAGAGAAGTGGATGCAGGTGTGTACAGATGGATAGAGGTGTGCACAGGTGGGTGGAAGTGTGCACAGGTGGACAGAGGTGTGCACAGGTGGACAGAGGTGTGCACAGGTGGACAGAGGTGTGTGCACAGGTAGATGGAGGTGTGCACAGGTAGATGGAGGTGTGCACAGGTAGAGCATCTCAGCCACTTGCAGCACTTCATTTCTTAAAGTGGCAAAATGATGATACTAGATGGAGCTAGTGATGAGTGTAATATCATGCGATTTTCTGTATGTTTAATTGACTTCGTCATCAAACTTATTTAGTTCAGTTCAGTCACTCAGTTGTGTCCGACTCTTTGCGACCCCATGAATCGCAGCACGCCAGGCCTCCCTGTCCATCACCAACTCCCAGAGTTCACCCAGACTCGAATATGTAGGAAAATCGAAAAAGGAAGGACTAAAAAGGTGGGAGTGAGTAGGGTGAGCTGGGGGTGTCTGAGTGTCTGTGCAGGGGTCCCCCCCTCCACTTTCTAGGGCAGGAAGGTCACACATGGCCCATGAGGGAGCAAGCAGGCGTGCCCTGGGGAGGCCCAAACTCGACCTCCAGCAAATCTCAAAGGAAAGATTCCCAACCCAGCACATTCATCCTTTCTGCCCTCAGTCCCCTTCACGGCCATCATCACGAACTGAATGGCTTTCCCCGAGAGAAGCAGCTGACCCCTCCAGCCAGCTTTCTTTGTCCCAAACACACACTACAATCTGTGGTTGTCACTCAATACACCCAGATGGCAAACCACAGGTGGCACCCCTTATCTGTAAAGCAGAAGGGAAGGGCCAGGACCCCAAGGCATGAAGGTGGCTGACCACAGAGGCTGCCCTGGCTGGATGACTCTGGGACGCTCTGGATGGATTGAGGGCGTTTTCACCCCTTTCATCTCCCCTCTCCACCCCTTTTGACCCCAACTCATCCATCAGATGGCACAGATTTACCTGACAGATGGACCAGAGGCTAGGGTTCCAGAGCCAGGCCGCCAGAAACAAGAGTCACCCTAAAATGTCTGCTGCTCCCTGAGGTCAGCCCAGAGGTCCCTGATGGGATGTAAGCTGCTCCCCACCACTGTTCCCAGATACAGGTGTGTTTGATTGGTTTTACTTCTGGCAGATGTTTGACCTCACCCCTTATGCTCTCATGTTCTTCCAGATTTCATTCTTTGAGGGCAAACAGGGATAACTTAGCACCCACCGAAGGGGAAGCAGTGTGAACCAAAGTTTTAGCCTTTTCCTGTGTTAAAGCCAACAGCAGTCAGTTTCCGTGTAAGCTGCTTCATTCAAGTTTCTCCAAATCCACTTACACAACCTGAGACCCCAGCACATCCGGGTCTCTGTTAGAACTCCTCCAGCGGGGAAGGGGCTGCCTACGCATGTGCCAAGCTGGAAGCCAGTGTGGCTTTCCGCAACCCTGTATGGCTGCCCTAGACATGTGTGGATGCCCGAGGGGGTGGCAACACAGCCAAACGGCTGTTACTCAGTGAACTGGCACCAGAGATGGGCCTCAGGTTTCAGGGCACAGAGCCAGTGAGATAGTAGTACTTGTTCAAAACACAGTAGCTATGTTCTCTCCAGAAAACCCCACAAGCAGCAACATAGTCAGGGCACAGACAGCCTGCCTGGAGAAAGTCAAGGCATGGCCTGTGTTCTGTATACCCCTCAGGGCTGGGGTGCAGAGCAGGGAGAAGGCTGCTGGTAGGATCAGCTGTTTCTGCATCCGCCACAGGGAGAACAAGCCTGGGGCTGGGTCTCTGCGTCCCTCCTTCATTCTGCTCAGAAAGCCAGTGCCCCTGCCCTGGGCTCCAGAACAAAGTACAGGTAGTACTCCTTGGGATGAGTTTCACCCTACCCTGCAGCCAGGCCAAGGGCAGGAGAATTCGGGAAGCCCCAGGTTCTTTCCCGAGATCACACCCAGGGCTCGACAACATGGAACCTGTGCAGCTCCAGCCAGGCCCATGAGTCTACACTGATATGGACCAATCTGTAATTTTTCTGTGTGGGTCATGTGCCTGTCAGGGGAACCTCACCAATGGGGCCACACTTCCAGCAGCAGGGGGTACAGTGTGTGAGGCAGCCCGCTTTGCAGCCCCTACCTGACAGAGAAATGAAGTGCTTCCTACCATATCAGTAAACAATGATGTCACAGTCGTCATCGATTTCAGCCCTCCAGGGCATTCAGGAAAGAGGAAAAATACCTGAGATCTAACAGCCATCAGATTGCAACCACTCCCTTCAGAGAGCCCAAGGGAGCTCAGTTTAGTTCAGTGGCTCAGTTGTGTCCGATTCTTTGTGACCCCTTGGACTATAGCACACCAGGCCTCCTTGTCCATCATCAACTCCCAGAGTTTACTCAAACTCATGTCCATCGAGTCGGTGATGCCATCCAACCATCTTATCCTCTGTCGTCCCCTTCTCCTCCTGCCTTCAATCTTTCCCAGCATCAGGGTCTTCTCCGATGAGTCAGTTCTTTGCAATCAGGTGGCCGAAGTACTGGAGTTTCAGCTTCAGCATCAGTCCTTCCAATGAACATTTAGGACTGATTTCCTTTAAGATGGACTGGTTGGAGCTCAGGATGTGAAAACAAAAAACACCCAGGACACTGGCTCCAGATAGTTGAGATGCATATGAAAGGGATGATTTCAGTGAGCCCAGACTCCTGCATCTTCCCATATACAGAAAAGCGCTAAATTCCTTGTGATATCTGGTTCTCTTTAATTCACAAAAATACTTTTGATGTTCAGACTACCTACCCTTTGTTGCAAAACTTCTATATAACCTGGCTCCTCACCGATCCCCTCACCCCCCTCCCCTGGAGCAATTCTCTCAAGACTACTTGAGGTGCTACCTCCTGGGCTTAAGTCCTAAAAATTTCCGTTGAATAAAACGTAACTCTCATCTTTTATGTTGCAACTATTTTTTGTTTTTTAAGTCGAAAGAGCGGTGGTGAGGACCCCAGCTGTGGCTCAGAAAGACCTACCTTCCAATCCCAGCCCGACCCCTGTCAGCTGAGTCCTGAATCCCTCGGTACCGACTTATTCCTGAACCCCTGATATTAGGGCTTGGGTTTGGATGAGTTCATAGGATGACGAGATGAAAACACCTTGGAGCCTGCCCCTAAATGCTCTCACATTTTCTTCCTAGTTCAGTCCTCTCTTTATATGAATGGTGACCCGCTAGGAAGCAGAGAGCTGATAAAGCTGACACTTAAAAACAGACTCATTCACCTCCCTGCCTGCAAAGAGGTTGTTTCATCTCCGCTACAAAAGATTAGTGTTCCTGGACTCCAACCCTCCTTCTGCCTGTCTGCCCCAAAGTCTCTAAGCTTGAGATGTGCACACTAGATAACAATTTTCCCCAATGGACTGATGGACCAGGAGAGAAGTTGTCTGACACCCTTGCTTGCAGGGCAGGCTGGAGGGAGGGGAAAGGAGGGACTCAATCTTGCTTTGTTTATTTTAGAGTTAGATAAGAGGAGAGAGATTCTCTTGAAGGTCAAGTTAAAAAGAAAGTGTTTTTAGAGCAAGTTCTGATACAGGAATTCCAGGACTAACTCAGGAATGTTATCAGCGGTTCTTGAAAGGATGTGTCACTGACAGATGAAGACTTGAATCCTAGGATGTGGGAAAAGTCTGACTCCCAGCCATGGAATTTCTATTCCCCAAGTGCATTGAGTTGGCCTTGGGATATGATGGGCCTTGACAATCTTATCAGCTCTGTGGGCTTAGACCCCCCTCCAGGTCACAAACAACCACTGACCCTCACAACTGCCTTTCCTGTTTCCGCTGAGCTGGCGGAGCCTCTAGGTCTAGTCGGCATACCCCATGCTGGAGTTTTCCTAAAGCAATCTGGAAAATAATTGGCTTGTTACAAACTTTCAGAAGATTCTTGCCCCAGGAACTGTCACCATGGAAACAAAGAAGTAATGAAGGCTGCTTGCCTTCACTTGTAGAGGAGTGTCTGGGGACTGACACTGGAGCATCTTGGAATCTGGCCCTTTTTTTGTTTTTATGTGTTAGTTGCTCAGTCATATCTGACTCTGCCACCCCGTGGACTATAGTCCCCCAGGCTCCTCTGTCCTTGGGATTCTCCAGGCAAGAATATTGGAGTGGGTTGCCATTTTCTCCTCCAGGGGATCTTCCCAACCCAGTGATTGAACCTGACCTCAGATTGAATCCTCCCTGCTCTGCATTTGAGTCTTAAAGTCCAGAGTCTTAACCACTGGACCACTAGGAAAGTCCCACCCTTGGTTAATTCGTTTCAAGTGGGAATGGTTTTCCACCAAAGGGACAAACCATGTAGGGATATACTTAGGAATACCCCATGTATCCATTCTATTTTGATAAATGCTTAGTTCGTTTCTAATATGTTGCTGTCACAATCATGATTGTGATGAGCAGCCTTGTGTACCGTGTGAAAACTCAAGAGAAAATGCCAAATTGTAGGCACATAGGAGGTTATGAGGAGGTACCATGTGGCTCTCCAGGGGTCTGTGCCCAGCTGCAGGGCCTCCACCTTCTTTGAAAACATCCACCTCACTTGTCAGCATTTACTGTGTGTTAGTCGCTCAGTCCTGTCTCTTTGGGATCCCATGGACTATATAGCTCGCCAGTCTTCTCTGTCCATGGGATTCTCCAGCCAAGAATACTGGAGTGGGTTGCCATGCCCTCCTTCAGGGGATCTTCCCAACCCAGAGACTGAACCTGAGTCTCCTGCATTGCAGGTGGATTCTTTACCATCTGAGCCACCAGGAAAGTATCAATTTTTTTAAGCTTTGGCTAATCTGATACATGGCTTTTTATTATCTTAGTGCTTTTCAAAGATTATTTTTGTTGGGAAGGAAGAAATTTTTCTCTGCCCTTCTATACTCTTCTGGCTGGTCAAAGAATTAAGAATTAAAAAAAAAAAGTGGGAACGTCCTTGGATGTCCAGTGGTTAACACTCTGAGTTTCCACTGGAAGGGGCGAGGACTCCATCTCTGTGGGGAACTAAGATTCCACATGCTGTGTGGCAAGGCCAAAATAACTAAAATAAATTAAATTAGGATGAAACAGGTTAACAGCAGAAAGTCAAACAAAGTGTAATAACATGTACACATAGGGGGGAGCCAAAAGAACCAAAATGGCCAAACCCTTTAAATATCACCTTCAGCTAAAGACAAAAGAGGGCTTCAAAGGGAAGGAAGGTAGTTCTTAGGAGATGGACCAGCAGCTGTTTGGAAAACAAAGGTTTGCTGGCCCCTGCAGATACAATGGGCCATGACTTCCCATCCACTTCCCATCCATGTGAGTTAGAGGCTTCTAGGCAACGGCTCCCTTCCTGGTACAGGTCCTCTATCTGTGTTTTTTTTAGGCAGTTTAAGGGCAAGGTCAAAGGTTCTTCCTGAGTCTTCAGAGCTATTGTCTCCAGCTTCAAATAATCTGCATGCCAAAGAGACATTTTGGGGTGGCAAGTTTTTCTTCCCTTCATATTTTGGTCATCTATTTGTATTTCTTCCCAGAGGGGTTATCTGTTCGTTTATTTGTTGCCTGTTTAGGGGTTTGCTGGTTTTTCTTAAGTTGTGGATGTGAATCCCTTGTCTCAAATACTGAAGATTCCCCCTCATCCTGTTTCTCTGCCTTTTAAATTTCCTTAAATTAAAAACAAAAACATTTATTTTGCCTGTGCTAGGTCTTAGTTGCTCTTCATTGTAGCAGGCAAATTCTTAGTTCTGGCACGTGGGATCTAGTTCCCTGACCGGGGGTGGAACCCGGGCCCCTTGCTTTGGGAGCAAGAAGTCTTAACCACTGGACCACCCGGGAAGTCCCAACTTCCCTTCAATTTTGAATGTTGATAGAATCAAAAGTTACTTAAGGCTCTTGCTGACTCTCTGCTGTCTAGGAAGACACTCCTTATCTGGAAGTAAGAAAGTCTCCTTGGTTTTCTCTAAGACACATGTCATGTTGCCTCTTCATGTATGATGTATTTGTTTCTTTGTAGGCCTGTCATCGTCTGGATTTAATCCTGAGTGTGATGTGAAGTTGGGACAAGGAGGTGAGGGGTGACTGTGATAAGACCAGGGCTAGTTCTACAGTACTCTCTCTCCTGGCCTAAACCCTGCCCCGAGGTACCTTCTGCAGGCCAAGGAATGTGCCCAGAAGGCTGCCTTTTCCCAGTTTGCCCAAAGGCTGGGCGTGGCTCAGGACAGGTGAACTCTGCACTGGATTTTTCACCCCATATGGAGAGTCAGAGACACCACAGTATTTATGCCACAGTCCTTACTGATCCAAAACAGCCCTTCAGCCACAATCAGAACTTTGAAAGAAAGTGAAAGTGTTAGTCCCTCAGTCCTGTCCAACTCTTTAAGACCCCATGGACTGTAGCCCACCAGGCTCCTCTACCCATGGAATTCTCCAGGCAAGAATACTGGAATGGGTTGCGATTCCCTTCTCCAGGGGATCTTCCTGACCCAGGGATTGAACTTGGCTCTCCTGCATTGCAGGCAGATTCTTTACCATCTGAGTCACCAGGGAAGCCAATCAGAACCTTCCTAGTTACCAAAAAACAACACTCACTACCTTCTCATTCCACTTTCTTCTCTGGAGTTAAAAAAATACAGCGCACCTCCAACACACGTAGAGGAAAACTTAATAAGCAACCCACCCCTCCCCATCCTCTGTGTGAAGTCAATGGTTTGCCATGAGTAATTTTCTGTTTTTAGCACAAAGTAGTAAATAGCAGCATTTAGAAGAAACAAATACGAGTGAATAATTGAATTATTTAAAAGCGGAATTTTGGCTAAAGGCCCGGCTTCAAATTCCTTTGGCTCTGTTGATTCAAGCAGTGCATTCCCTGAGGAAATCATTTGACCCCCTTACATTTTCTCATCCATGAACGGATGATGTGTTGAGGGCTGTTTCTCAGGGCCATTTAAGGGTCCAAGGAGGTGTTGCAGGCCATGTCCACAATAGATAGGCCCCTTTATTGTTTGCTGGAGGGTGGGGGGTGGGGGCGGCGGGGAGGCGGGTGTGGAGAGAGGCTTTCAATTGATACCACCCTCCTCAGAGGACAGCAAGGTGAGAAGTGTGGTTTAAGGTGTGCCACCAGAAGCTCCAGGTGGGGTTAAGGATGCTGGATGTGATGGCTGATTGTAT
>NW_011494635.1:1004068-1008483 GCF_000754665.1 Bison bison bison | reverse complement strand
GGGACGCAGGTCCTGCTGCAATGCCCACAAGGGAGAGGGAGGCCTCCATGTGCTATTTTCCCCAAGCACTTGAATTCCATGGGGCTTGCTGGGGGCCTGAGAAGCATGGAGATTCTTTGAATGGGTCTCTTGGACTACAAGGAGATCAAACCAGTCCATCCTAAAGGAAATCAACCCTGAATATTCATTGGAAGGACTGATGCTGAAGCTGAAGCGCCAATACTTTAGCCACCTGATGCGAAGAGCTGATTCATTAGAAAAGACCCTGATGCTGGGAAAGACTGAGGGCAGGAGGAAAAGGGGACGACAGAGGATGAAATGGTTGGCTGGCTTCACTGACTCCATAGACATGAGTTTGAGCAAGCTCCAGGAGTTGGTGATGGACAGGAAAGGTGGTGTGCTGCAGTCCATGGGGTCGCAAAGAGTCGGACATGACTGAGCGACTGAACAACAACTTAGAATGGGTAGAAATATTTGAAAGGCAAAAGCCCCCATCAGTACTTGGTGCACCTTGGGTGTGACGGTACCCGCTGCAGGACTCACCCAGGGACCAGGCTTCTGGACTTTTAGCCTCTTGTTAGACCTTCCTGGTATCTGCAAAGCCCTGCAAACATCAGGTTGCACAGCGGTCTCGCTGACACTAGTGCTTCTGCCAGACATGCTGGGTGCTTCCCCAAGGCCATCAGGGGGAGGGAACTTGGCCCTCCACGGCCAGCCCCAGGTCCCTGTCAGAGGACAGAAACTGCTTGGTCTTGTGCACAGAGACCCAGAAGGACCCTCAGAGTCAGTTCTGGACCACTGACTGATGGGCGCTGACTGTAAACACTCCTGCTCCCTCACCTCTGGTCCTTGAAGACAGAGCCGGAGTTACCCTCAAGTTCAAGTTACTTCCCTTGAACTTGGACCCTCGCTCACCCTCTCTGCCCCACTCCGCTATGGGTTTTTCTTGGGAGCACTTTCTGATAAGCCACTTTCGTGAAAAATTTTAGCTCTGGGCTTGTTTCTGGAGACACTGACCCAAGGTGCCCCCAACCTCCCCTGTTTCTTCCCTCCCCTCCATTCACCACTTGAGGTTGATGGTCTTGTGTCTGAGACCATCCTGAAGCCAGAGGCTCTCCCCAGTGGCCCCCACCTGGACGCAAATTCCGCACAGCAGGAATGGTGTCCTTGTGCTCTGTGGAGACCTCCGAGCTCAGGACAGTTCGGGGCACTTCCCTCTCCTGCCTTCCTCTTGGTAACTTCCCTGTCCATTTCTGTCTAGACCAGGGATAAATCAGGACACAGGGTGGGTGGGGCTCCAGCCTGACCTCAGCTGGACACCACGGGGAAGTGGCTGACACTGTGGCAGCTGCTGCAAAGGCACAGCTCCAGAGTTTTCAGCTGTTCACCAGCGATCACACCAAGGGAGCTGTACATGCAGAATTCAGAGCTCTGAACCACTGTTCAGGTCTCACTGAGCAGAAGCCATTGGTTGGAAACCCTGGTTGGCCCCAGACTTCCCTGGCGATCCAGTGGTTAAGAATCTGCTTGCCAATGCAGGGGGCAAGGGTCCGATTCCTGATCCGTTCCAGAAGGATCCCACACGCGGAGGAGCAACTAAGCCTGTATGCCACAACTACTGAGTTTGCACACCTAGAGCCTGTGCTCTGCAACAAGAGAAGCTACCGCTATGAGAAGCCCATGAGCACCGCAACTAGAGATAGCCCTCGAGCAGCAATGAAGACCCAGCGCAGCCAACATTAATAAAGACATACGAAAACAATAATGCGAAGAACTGACTCATTGGAAAAG
The DNA here is from genome assembly GCF_000754665.1 of Bison bison bison. Classification (NCBI taxonomy): domain Eukaryota; kingdom Metazoa; phylum Chordata; class Mammalia; order Artiodactyla; family Bovidae; genus Bison; species Bison bison. The sequence goes on along the minus strand of NW_011494635.1, from coordinate 1,006,692 downwards.
ACCCCGATTCTGGGAAAGACTAAGAGCAGGAGGAGAAGGGGGTGACAGAGGATAAGATGATTGGATGGCATCATCAACTCAATGGACATGAGTTTGAGCAAACTCCAGGAGAGAGTAAAGGACAGGGAAGCCTGGCATGCTGCAGTCCATGGGTTCGAAAACATTCGGACTCAACTTAGCAACTGAACAACAACCTCTAATGACTAAATTGTAAGCTGCTTCTATCCAAGGGTAAGAGATCTCCACATTGGCTCTACCCTGCCGGACACTCACCTCCAAATATGGGGAGGCTGTGGAGGGCAGAGAGGCCTCTGCCATCAAACACACCAAAGGCTCAGTACAACTTGAAGAGGCCCAGCCCAGAGCTGTTAGTTTAATTATATTTGAAATGATCCTCCACAACAAACACTAATATAACTTTAAACTTAGTGCATCTTTGGGGAAAAATTATTTTTTAATGTATTTATTTACTAATTTAAGGGGAAATTTTTTTCCTATATTTATTTATTTTTATTTATTTATATTTGGCTGTGCCCGGACTGTGCTGCTGGATGTGGACTTTCTCTAGCTGCGGTGAGTAGGGGCTACTCTCTAGTTGGGTGCCTGGGCTTCTCACTGCAGTGGCTTCTCTTGTTGAGGAGAACAGGCTCTAGGCACACAGATTTCAGTAGTTGTGGCACACAGGCTTAGTCACTCTATGGAATGTGGAATCTTCCTGGACCAGGTATCAAACTCATGTCCCCTGCACTGACAAGTGGATTCTTACCCACTGCACCACAAGGGAAGTCCCAGAAAAAAAAAATTTTTTTTAATGATACACAGAGTGTCCATATAAAATAAGGAAGCAGCCGGTGTGATGTGCCTTGAAATAGTCATTCTGCTGAGGTCCCGATTTACTCTGTCAGTTGTCCGAGGTCGGTGTTGCGTTGGATTCTTCAATGAGTTCAAAAGTTACAGATACCTCTCTATCGCTGCTTGTGGCTTTGAGTCGTAAGGTGAAATAACAAGATAACCAACAAACACCAGGAAGAGCAAAGCTCTTTCTAAGGCTCCGGCACTAATGTTTCTACAGCCCTGGTTTTAGCATCTGTGTCTGAAGTTTTAATGTCATATGTTTTAAAAAGATTTTTAGAAATGGGTACAGTGGTAATCATCTTGCAATGCAGAGAAATTTTAAGTCAATATATGGTGCACCAGAAATTAACTCAGTCTTACAGACCAATTGTTCTTCCAGTAGTCATGTAGATATGAAAACTGGACTAAAAGAAAGCTGAGTGCAGAACAATTGATGCTTTTGAACTATGGTGTTGGAGAAGACTTTTGAGAGTCCCTTCCAATCCCCAGTCCATCCTAAAGGAAGTCAGTCCTGAATATCCATTGGAAGGACTGATGCTGAAGCTGAAACTCCAAAACTTTGGCCACCTGATGCAAAGAACTGACTCACCAGAAAAGACCCTGATGCTGGGAAAGATTGAAGGCAGGAGGAGAAGGGGACAACAGAGGATGATATGGTTGGATGGCATCACTGACTCAATGGACATGAGTTTGAGCAAGCTCTGGGAGTTGGTGATGGACAGGGAAACCTGGTGTGCTGCAGTCCATGGGGTCGCAGAGAGTCAGACACAACTGAGTGACTGAACTGAACTGAACAGACCAATTATACTTCAAAAACAAACACATAAAAAAAGAGATCAGATTTGTGGTTATCAGAGGTGGGACATGAGGGTGCAGGGGAGAGGAAATTGGAGGAAGGTGGTTAAAATGTACAGACTTGTAATTATAAGATAAAGAAGCACTAGGAATGTAATACACAACAGGATTAATACAATTAACATTGTATGATATATATGAAAATGGTTAAGAGAGTAAATCCTAAGAGTTCTCATTACAAGGAAAGAAAATCTTTTTTCACTTCCATCAATTTTGTATCTACTGGGTTGTCCAAAAAGTTAATTTTCTGGCCAACCTGCTATATGAAATTATGGATGTTCACTAAACTTATGGTGGACATCATTTCATGATGTATGCAAGTCAAATCAGTATGCTGTACATAGCTGCATGTCAATTATATCTCAGTCAAGCCGGGGAAAAATAAGAAAAGAAAAAAGAAGCATGTACAGAGTACTTTAAAAACCTCAGACTCTAGGTCAACAACAGGAAAGATGCACAATCTGCTCCATCAAATTGAAGATACTATCATTGAAAGACATGGTGTTACTTTGTATACCACCAAGAAAAAAAAAAGCTGCCAGTAATAATTATAACATATCATTGATCACTGAAGTTGTTGTTCGGTTGCTAAGTCATGTCCAGCTCTTTGTAACTCCATGGACTGTGGCATAACAGGTTCCTCTGTCCCGCTAACTCCCAGAGTTTGCTCAAATTCATGTCCATTGATTCAGTTCAGTTCAGTTCAATCGCTCTGTCGTGTCCGACTCTTTGCGACCCCATGAATCACAACATGCCAGGCCTCCTTGTCCATCACCAACTCCCAGAGTTCACTCAGACTCACGTCCATCGAGTCAGTGATGCCATCCAGCCATCTCATCCTCTGTCATCCCCTTCTCCTCCTGCCCCCAATCCTTCCCAGCATCAGAGTCTTTTGCAATGAGTCAACTCTTCCC
>NW_011494635.1:983886-1003747 GCF_000754665.1 Bison bison bison | reverse complement strand
GTTGAGCTTTAAGCCAACTTTTTCCACTCTCCACTTTCACTTTCATCAAGAGGCTTTGTGGTTCCTCTTCACTTTCTGCCATAAGGGTGGTGTCATCTGCATATCTGAGGTTATTGATATTTCTCCCAGCAATCTTGATTCCATCTTGTATTTCTTCCAGTCCAGCGTTTCTCATGATGTACTCTGCATGTAAGTTAAATAACAGGGTGACAATATACAGCCTTGACATACTCCTTTTCCTATTTGGAACCAGTCTGTTGTTCTATGTCCAGTTCTAACTGTTGCTTCCTGACCTGCATACAGATTTCTCAAGAGGCAGGTCAGGTGGTCTGGTATTCCCATCTCTTTCAGAATTTTCAACAGTTTATTGTGATCCACACAGTCAAAGGCTTTGGCATTGTCCATAAAGCAGAAATAGATGTTTTTCTGGAATCCTCTTGCTTTTTCCATGATCCAACAGATGTTGGCAATTTGATCTCTGGTTCCTCTGCCTTTTCTAAAACCGGCTTGAACATCAGGAAGTTCATGGTTCACGTATTGCTGAAGTCTGGCTTGGAGAATTTTGAGCATTACTTTACTAGCGTGTGAGATGAGTGCAATTGTGCGGTAGTTTGAACATTCTTTAGCATGGCCTTTCTTTGGGATTGGAATGAAAACTGACCTTTTCCAGTCCTGTGGCCACTGCTGAGTTTTCCAAATTTGCTGGCATATTGAGTGCAGCACTTTCACAGCATCATCTTTCAGGATTTGAAGTAGCTCAACTGGAATTCCATCACCTCCACTAGTAATCCAAGTCTATGCCCTAGCCAGTAATGCTGAAGAAGCTGAAGTTGAACGGTTCTATGAAGACTTACAAGAATTTTTAGAACTAACACCCAAAAAAGATGTCCTTATCATTATAGGGGACTGGAATGCAAAAGTAGGAAGTCAAGAAACACCTGGAGGAACAGGCAAATTTGGCCTTGGAATATGGAATGGAGCAGGGCAAAGACTAATAGAATTTTGCCAAGAAAATGCACTGGTCATAGCAAACACCCTCTTCCAACAACACAAGAGAAGACTCTACACATGGACATCACCAGATGGTCAACACCAAAATCAGACTGATTATATTCTTTGCAGCCAAAGATGGAGAAGCTCTATAAGGTCAGCAAAAACAAGACCAGGAGCTGACTGTGTCTCAGACCATGAACACCTTATTGCCAAATTCAGACTTAAATTGAAGAAAGTAGGGAAAACCACTCAGGTTTGACCTAAATCAAATCTCATATGATTATACAGTGGAAGTGAGAAATAGATTTAAGGGCCTAGATCTGATAGATAGAGTGCCTGATGAACTATGGAATGAGGTTCGTGACATTGTACATGAGACAGGGATCAAGACAGAAAAGAATGCTAAAAAGCAAAATGGCTGTCTGGGGAAGCCTTACAAATAGCTGTGAAAAGAAGAGAAGTGAAAAGCAAAGGAGAAAAGGAAAGATATAAGCATCTGAATGCAGAGTTCCAAAGAATAGCAAGAAGAGATAAGAAAGCCTTCCTCAGTGATCAATGCAAAGAAATAGAGGAAAACAACAGAATAGGGAAGACTAGAGATCTCTTCAAGAAAATTCGCGATACCAAGGGAACATTTCATGCAAAGATGGGCTCGATAAAGAACAGAAATGGTATGGACCTAACAAAAGCAGAAGATATTAAGAAAAGGTGGCAAGAATACACAGAAGAACTGTACAAAAAAGATCTTCACGACCCAGACAATCACGATGGTGTGATCACTGACCTAGAGTCAGATATCCTGGAATGTGAAGTCCATTGATTATAGGATACAAATAACTTCAGAGATGGTGGTGACTTTCGAAGCAGTAAGTCTTAGAATTGAAATGCACTATCTTTGTCTTCATGCGGATCAAGGGGAAGGGCCTGAGGCTGTTTTGGTTGATTGTTAGCAGCTCGTTTTGTTGTTTTGATAACAACAAACATGCTGTGTGGGACCAGCATCCTGGAACTTACAAAACAGTGGTGGGCAGATGACCAGCCAGCCTTCCAGCCTCCTGGGCTCCACCTGGCACTCCCTCCAGGTGTGACAGGCCTCGAGAGGGTGTTCCAACAAGCTGGAGGCTGGAAGCCTGGCCAGAACATATTCCTGCACACCAAGCAGGCTTCTCTGCCCAGGAACTGCAGTGTGGCTAAGTTAACCACTACAATCAACCTTGTCCACCCACTCATCGGTTCTGTCACAGAAACTATTCGTAACAAAACTATACAAAAAAGTTCCCTCCAAAGTCAGAGCTGGGCACTGTCTAACAAGCCTGCCTAAGCATCACCTGGGATCTCATTTTGTTTGATTCTTTTTTTTTTTTTTTTGGCCACATCGTGAGGCTTTCAGGATCTTAGTTCCCCAACCAGGGATTGAATCCAGGCTCCCAGCAGTCAAAGCTCCGAGTTCTAACCACGGCAGGGCCAGGGAAGTCCTCAACTCTTTTCTTTTACAGAAGGCTCAGACTCTGTAAAGTCAGATGCAGAACTTGTGGGAGAGTGATACGTCACAAATTATGTTTGTTTGGCAGAATAGATATCCCCAAAGGCTTTGGCTTTTTTGCCCTGTCCATCTTGAGCCAGTTTTGTGTTGCTGCTGCTACTGCTGCTAAGTTGCTTCAGTTGTGTCCGACTCTGTGCGACTCCAGAGACGGCAGCCCACCAGGCTCCCCTGTCCCTGGGAATCTCCAGGCAAGAACACTGGAGTGGGTTGCCATTTCCTTCTTCAATGCATGAAAGTGAAAAGTGAAAATGAAGTCGCTCAGTCGTGTCTGACTCTTAGCGACCCCATGGACTGCAGCCCACCAGGCTCCTCTGTCCATGGGATTCTCCAGGCAAGAGTACTGGAGTGGGTTGCCATTGACTGCGCTATATAAAACTGCAGTATTGGAAGGTCAAAAAGTGGTTGCATATCAGTTATCATCAAGCCCATATCTAACCTTGCAAAACTAGATTCACAAAGCTGGCTGATGGTAGATGGTAAAGCTTGTTCAAGATAAACTTCTTCGGCACATTCTTTATTTACTGCTGCTGCTGCTGCTAAGCCACTTCAGTCGTGTCCGACTCTGTGCGACCCCATAGACAGAAGTCCACCAGGCTCCCCCATCCCTGGGATTCTCCAGGCAAGAACACTGGAGTGGGTTGCCATTTCCTTCTCCCTTTATTTAGTAGCCTCTGCCATCTGTGACTGGCTCCAATAGCCTACTGATTTTCTCCTTAATGAGGTAAACAAATCTGTGATGCACATTCACTGTGTATTTGTTTGAGAATTAAGTTTTTTACTTCTATTCATTCTAAGAGACTTGACAGCTGTGTATGTATGCGGTGGGGTGGGGGTGAGGACTGCTTAACCTCTCTGGACTTCAGTTTCCTGAAGCATTAAATACATCATTGGACTCCTGACACCTCTTCTGGCTCAGACTCCTGATGACAACCAGCTGCCCCGCTTAGCCTTTCCGGAATGCAGTGGCATAAGTGTCTGTCACATTCACTTCCCTTTTATCACCTCCAGCTTCCTACCAAGCAGCTGCCTGCACTGGGCTTTCTACCAGCCCTGGAGAAGAAATAATGACTCACCCTTTCTGGAAGTTGATCTGAATGTATACATCCACAGCTCAGTATGCAAACTATCAAATTTGGCATTTCCAATTCTAGGAGATTCAAATAAACACTCAGGTATACGTAAAGAAAGGGTCTTGTGAGCATCATTTACAATAGTAAACAATGGAAAAAGGAGTAAGTGTCTAATAACAGTGACCTCATTAAAAGTATGGTACAGCAAGATGCTGGAATATTATACAGCCCTTAAAATGGTGATTCTATGTTTATTCCGATGGCACCCCACTCCAGTACTCTTGCCTGGAAAATCCCATGGATGGAGGAGCCTGGTAGGCTGCAGTCCATAGGGTCGCTAAGAGTCAGACAGGACTGAGCGACTTCACTTTCACTTTTCACTCTCATGCATTGGAGAAGGAAATGGCATCCCACTCCAGTGTTCTTGCCTGGAGAATCCCAGGGTCAGGGGAGCCTAGTGGGCTGCCATCTATGGGGTCACACAGAGTCGGACACGACTGAAGTGACTTAGCAATATATCAGTACAGAAATTTGTTACTCAGTGGAAAAAACTTGCATATATTGCCTAAGCCCATTTAGGCAATATATTTATTATGGATTACCGTAATGCAGTATAATTATAGACAGAAAGCAAAATTCTGGACTCAGGGACATCCCTAGTGGTGCAGTGGTTAAGACTTCACCTTCCAATGCAGGGGGTGCAGATTTGATCCATGGTTGGGAAGCTAAGATCCCACATGCCTCGAGGCCAGTAAAACCAAAACATGAAACAGAAGCAATATTGTAACAAATTCAATAAAGACTTTAAAAAATGGTTCACATTTAAAAAAAGTATTTAAAAAAAATTCTGGATTCATCAGCATCAAGATTCTCACAGGGCTCCTTTCCACGTAGAGCAATAAAAGATGGTAAAATATAGGTAACATTCTCTTTCTTCTTTACATTAAAATTTTTTCTACAATAGCTTTTATTTTTCCCATAGAAAAAATAGCTATTTTCTTTGGGAAAAACAGAAGTAATAGAATAGTTCAACAGGTGGAATTTATACAGAGCCTAGAGTTAACATCATGGCAGTTAGACAAGTCTTCAGAGCTCCTAGGTTTGGCAATATAATGCTCCAGTTTGGGCAATACATATATGTGTGTGTGTGTGTGTGTGTGTGTGTGTGATCAGCTGCTCAGTCACGTTCAATTTTCTGCAACCCCAGGCTCCTGTTTCCAGGCAATAATACTGGAGCAGGTTGCCATTTCCTACTCTAGGGGATATTCCAGATTCAGGGATTGAACCTGTGTCTCCTGCATTGGCTGGCTGATTCCTTACCACTGTGCTACCTGGCATAGCAGGTGCTTAAGTCGTCAAATGGAAGGGCCAGTAAGAAACCACTTGGTCAGTGGAGGCCTCAATAAAACAAAGAAATGGGCTGTTCTGCTAATTATCATGGTCTGAGCTACTGAATTAAATTCCTTCTCTTGAGGCCAGACTGACACTCAAAAGGGTTATACCTTACCCACCCAGCCTACCTTTTTTTGGACAAATCTACTCAATTACACATCAGGGGTTGACTTCAATATCAAATCAGGGTTGCTTCTCATTCCAAAACATCAGTTACACATAAGGAAGTTTTCTCTCTCTTTCTTCTTTCTTCAAGTTACAAAAACCAGGGCAAACTCTGAGCTGCACTTTTCCTGTGCCCACTGTCTCTACTCAGCCCCTAGTGCCCCCCTCCCACAACGCTACCAGTTTTAGATGCAGTGAGAGAGAGGGTGTTTCTAGTGGCATTTCCTCAGATGGTTTTCACTCAACACTAGTGGTGTGGGATGTAAACAGGCATGATTTCAAAAAAAAGTTACTGCTCCAATAACACTGGAAATATCCAAGGAAACCGGGTTAAACATTCAATTAAACAAGGTCACGTGGACTCCTCAAAAATGTTTAAAACGCAGGTGTGAGTGAGGTTTCCGAGAAGAGAATGGAGTGTCCAAGATTCCACTGTTCTCCTGATCTGGTCTTCTTGTTTGTTTGGTTGTTCTTTAGCTTTTATTTTATATTGGAGTTGTTGTTTAACCACTAAGTTGTGTCCAACTCTTTGCAACCACAGGGACTGTAGCCCACCAGGCTCCTCTGTCCACAGGATTTCCCAGGCAAGAATACTGGAGTGGGTTGCCATTTCCTTCTTTAGAAGCTCTTTCCGGATACAGGGATTGAACCTGAGCCTCCTGTATTGCAGGCAGATTCTTTACTACTTAGCCACCTAGGAAGCCCATATTGGAGTATAGTTGATTAAAAACATTGTGTTAGTTTCAGGTATAGAACAAAGTGATTCAGTACTATATAAATACATGTATCCATTTTTTTTCTAACTCTTTTCTCATTTAGGTTATTATAGAATATTGAGCAGAGTTCCCTGTGCTATACAGTAGGTCCTTGCTGGTTATCTATTTTAAACAGAGAAGCGTGTACATGTCGATCCCAAACTCCCAATCTACCCTTTCCCCCCACCCTCTGCCTCAGTAACTATAAGTTCATTCTCTAAGTCTGAGAGTCTGTTTCTGTTTTATAAATAAGTTCATGTCTTAGTGTTACTGCTGTTTTTTTATATTCTGCATATAAGCCGCGCCCCCCCCCCCAACCCCTTCGATCTTTAAGACTATGTTGAGGACAATTTTCAGGTTCTACAGAAACTCTTAAGGAAGTGATGGCCTAAGGAGATGCTGACACGGTCCCTAGGAATAGCAATTGCCATATATGGGATTTCAATTTTATTTAATGATAAGAAATATTTTTAATCTCATTTTGTTCACATATTCTTTTCCTGAATTGGATTGTTTATCTGTGTTCAATTTTATTTTTTTTTTAAAAAAGAGAAATACAGGAGTAAGGAGTCAAAGGGAAAGTAATAGGAGAAGAGCCATGAATCTACAACTTGCAACATTAAGGTGAAATTTTTGAAATTAATCATTAAAAATGTTTTTTCTGTAAATTGAGGATGACAACATCCTCTGAGAACATATACTTAATTTAGGGAAGGAAGAAGGCAGAGGGATTCTGAAAAGGGAATTTGGACTGTAAGAAAATGTAGAGTCTGGTCATTTTCGGTCTTGTGAAGATGATTAACAACTTGGAGGTGATGAATCACAGAAGCACTGAAACTTACTAAAATGCAAAGGCTTAGTTCCTCATCAGGAACTGAAGCACCGATGTGGATGTTGGCGAGGCACCCAGCTCAGAACATCAGATGTACATGCAGCAAGTACAGGCAGTGCCCACCCCTGCCTCCTGGGGTTGCCGCTCCCTCAGGTTCCACTGCAGACACCTGGACCCCCCTGCCTAAGGCTGTGGATGCTCTGAGGACATGTGCAGCGGGGGTGTGGGGGTGTGGTAGGGCTCTGTGCACAGGTTCCCTAGCTTCCTCCCACCCTGGAGGGACAACTCTGACCAAAAAACAGTTTTGCAATGACAGCCACAGTCAACTCACATTTACAGAAGACCGGCCACCTTTGGGGCACCAGGCTAAATGGGCACCAGAAGAAGGGTAAGACATTGTCCCCATCTCTAAACCTGTCACTAAAAAGCCTTACAATGTAACTAGAAGGTTAAGACAGAAAAGTAACAAGAAATACACACCTGGTGAGTGGCCACAGCTGGTGATAACTGGGACACCTCTGATTTACCCCAAAGTCATAGTCATGCCCCCCTGCTCACCGAGTAGACTGCAGGGCCCTCGCTCCGGCCAGCAGACACCAGGAGCCACATTTTGCAAGAGACTCGGGCTTAACTTCAGTTCTAGCGCACATCTCTCACCCTCTGACACATGCTTGTGTACCTTGTGGGTGATGTGCCTTTAATCAGAGAAGTTTTAACGTTCTTACTCAGGGCAAGAGAACTAAGACCTTTAGAAACAGAAGCCATGCCATGTTCACAGCAGCATTACTCACGACAGCTAAAAGGTGGAAGCAGCCCAAATGCTCATTATGGATGAATGGATAAACAAAATGTAGATTACACATATAATTATTATTCCTCCTTAAAAAGGAAAGACATTCTGACACACGCTCCATCACAGATGAACCTTGAGGACATTATGCTGAGTGAAATAAGCCCATCACAAAAGGACACTGTATGATTCCACTGATACGAAGTTCCTGGAATGTAGTCAAGTTCATAGAGACCGACAGTAGCACAGTGGCTGTCAGGGGCTGGGGGAGGAAGGACCGGGAAGTCAGTGTTTAATGGGGATGGAGTTTCAGTTGGGGAAGGTATAAGAGTTCCGAAACTGGTTGGCAGGAATTGTTACACAATAATGCGAGCACATGTAATGCCATGGAAATGTACACTTAAAATGGTAAATTTTGTGTATGGTTCACCACAATTAAAACCCCAAATCCATAAAAATCAGAAAGCAGGGTATCAAAGTTTTTTGTTTTGTATTTTTTTTTTTTTTTTTACAGATCTGTGCTATAGGGACCATCTTTGGAGAAAATAAGCTACAATAATCCAGTTCCAGCTTTTAAGCCCTGGGCTCCCCTAAGAAGGTAATGGTCATCTGAAGCAAAGCCCCAGAGGCTCCAAGATGTGAAAAGGTGTGACCTCTGGACAGCACGTCCACGAATTCCACACCCGTGGACCCAGGGCCAACCCAGCTGGCACTCTGCAGGTGGTGCCTCTTGGCGCCGGGATAAAGTACAGTTCCCGCAGCCAGGGGTCCCCACACCTCTGCATCTTAAACACTACATATAGAGAACAGACGGATGCTCCACAACCAAGATAGTCAGGAGTGACCAGTCCAGCCTAGGAGGCCTGGAATCTTCCCAGTGCTGGACAGACTCCTGGAACCAGGGGGCCAAACCAAGATCCCCCAGGAGGGAAGAGCTGGCCTTATGACGAGCATCCACCGGCGGGCCCGAGGCTGAGGCCAGAGCTGGACAGCTGGGTCCTAGCCCACATGCCTTCCTTTTGTGCCCCCGAAAAATGCCCCAAAGCTCTCGCCTGGTTTGGGGTCTGAGCATTTTGGTTCAGATGAGACACCTGCTTATGGCCAGATGACTTCTGTGGGTACACAGAAGTCTCTTGAACTCTTCTTGCAACTTTCTAAGGAAATGTGAAATTGTATCATATGAATACGTGATGTTATATAACATGCACATATATGTCAGTACACGAGGAATCCTTTGTGCCATCCTTACAACTCTGTTGTAAATTTGAAATGATATCAGTCAAACCCCTCACTCCCGACTCCTGGGTGGGGATGGGGTGGGGGGCAGGAAATTAATACAACATACTTAAGAATGAAAACCAGACTGCCAGCAGTCACTTCCCTCTTTCTCCCAGCTCATCTCCAGAGCTTACTCTGCACATTCTTCTTGTTGGGAAATCTCTGCTTTGGAAAGTTCAGGCCACTCCGTTCCTTGTCCTCAAAATCTTTGTCCAGGCACCCTCGGCCTAGTCAGAGGAAGGGTGGCCCACACACCTCTTCCTGCACAGCAGCTGGGCTCCAAGGCCTGGTTGTGCCTCGTTTCTGTGTGCCCGACCACACCCAGCCCCCGGGGCTAACACTTTGCCCCCTGGGGACCCAAGGCTCAGGGGTCACCAGGAAGACCTGCCAAGCTCCCTGATAAGCCCCAGGACCACACAGCCCTGGTTGGAAGGCCAGTTTGAACTCCTGCCCCCTGGGTGGCCTGTGAGGGAGACCATAGATAAGCTCCCTGAGCCTCAGTCTTCTCATCTGTAAAAGGGGCAATAATCAGTTAGTCGGGGGGACGAATGGGAACTGGCTTAGGGGAGGTGCCCAGCCCCTCTGTGGCCAATAAGAGCCCTGGCTGGTTCTGGGTGGGGCTGTGGAGCTCAGCATTGAGTTGTGAAAGTTTCTAGGAGGGAAGCATTTTAATTTCATCATTAAATTTAATTCCATCATCAATTTAATTTCATCATTCAAAGTTAACTTCTGTGTCACAGAGGAAAAATAAAAAATTATTTAAAATTACACACAAATGGTGGTGGGGCACAATTCTTTAGGCTTTGCCCACATACTGTGACTACTAAGCCCATGCATTGACAACACTGCAATGAACAGGCGTGGCCATGTCCCCGCCACAAACACAGGTGCCAGCTGGCTCTGACTTGAAGGTGACAGCTGGCTAACTCTGCCCAGAGTGACTGTCCGGGTCCCTGGGTGGCCCCCCTCCAACCTACTCTGCATATTTCAGGTAGAGGAGCTATTTCAAAGACTCTGGGGCAGGCCTGAGCAAAAAACACACACCAAGACCTCACAACCTTCCTAAAGTGGCAGTGGGCAGCTGGCTGTAGCCCAGCGTTTTCAAGACTGATTCCAAGAAGGTGCAGAGGTGGAAAACACAAAGTCCATGGCTCCAGACGGGCTAAGATGATATGCACAATAAAGATGAGAAGGTGGAGGGCAAGACAGAGGGAACGAGAAGTGATGGGAAGACTTGGGAGTGTTTTGAGAGCAAGGAGAGGGGGCATTTCTGGAGGGGCAGCTGGGCACAGAGACATGGGTAGGTTGACCAGCAAGCCAAGCTGTGCGGGCATGGAGGTCTGCTCTGCATCCTTTGAAGTTCCCACCCCTAGAGTCTGATTGGAGATCTGCACTGGAATCCAAGAACCTGCATTTCTAAGACATCTCCAGGTGAAGCTGAGACCAGAGCCAGGACCACACATTGAGAACCACTGATCGAGGCTGCCTTGGTAACAAACTCCGGCCAATGAGAACGCTGCCCTTCCATCAGAAGACCACATTTCATGTGTCAATTACTTCCTACTGCTGCTGCTACTGCTGCTGCTGCTAAGTCACTTCAGTCGTATCTGACTCTGTGGGACCCCATAAACGGCAGCCCACCAGGCTCCCCCGTCTCTGGGATTCTCCAGGCAAGAACAATGCAGTGGGTTGCCATTTCCTTCTCCACGATTATTTCCTAACACGCAGGTAAATGCAAAGACACATACTCAGGCATCTCACCTTGAGAGGCCTACCTAGTTCATCAGTGTCTTCTGGTCTCTCCAAAAACAAGAATCACCAGGGCCCTTGTTAAGGCAAAGGGTTCCGTTTCCTCCCTTGGTGGTTCTGATTTAGTGGATATGAGAATCTGCATGTTAACAAGAACCTACTGGAATTCTTATCTGTGACTGTTCAGGGAAGGAAATCCTCCTCATAGGAGACCCTTACTTAACAGCCAAGAGAACGGAACCAAGAAGGCAACACCTTCCCCCAGGGGGATGTCCTAAGATTCAATTCAGTTCCAACACCACCCAAAGTCAGCACACTTCACCTGCCCAAAGGAGAGGCCAGTCTCTACAAAAAAAACCTGTGCCCCAAACAAAGCAGTCAAGTTCACAGCAGGATGCAGGGTTAGGCCAGGTGTGGCGCCTGGCGCTCAGGGACCCTTCAACCGCTGAACCTTAATGTGTTGCAGGTGCTTGGGGGTAATATCACTGAATTTGTGTAACAGCAGCCTTAGGAGGGAGGGAGCCTTAATCGTCAATTTCCAGATGAGGCAACAGGTCCAGAGAGTTGAGGTAAGTTGCTCAAAGTCACATGGGAAGTAGGTAACAAAACTGGGATGAGACCAGGTTTATCTGCCTCCAGAGACCGACTCTCAACACGCCTGTCCTACCTGCACTATTGTAACATCATAAGGATACTGTGTGATGTCACAGTATATGGTGTTAGAATATGTGCCATCATAAGGGATATTTGACTCATTTGAAAAGACCCTGAAGCTGGGAAAGATTGAAGGCAGAAGGAGAAGGGGATAACAGAGGATGAGATGGTTGGATGGCATCACCGACTCAATGGACATGAGTTTGAGTCAACTCTGGGAGTTGGTGATGGACAGGGAAGCCTGGCGTGCTGCAGTCCATGGGTTCACAAAAAGTCGGACATGACTGAGCAACTAAACTGAACTGAACTGAACTGATAAGGAATATTTGGTCTTTGATCCAAACTCTCAGGATCTCCTGAGAGGTAGAGGGAATGGGAGTGTCTTTAGTTACTCACTGCAAACCTTCTTCTATTGGGCCTGAGTTTAAGTCATAGATGCCTGATGGCTAGAAGCCCCTGGAAGGCTTCAGGATGCAGGCTGGTTGCCAGGGGGACCAGGCATATAATTAGAGGGTTGGTATTTTCAGCCCCACCCCTACCCCACCACCAAGAACAGGGGCTGGGGGTTGAGCCAGTCACCAATGGTCAATGATTTAATCAACATGCCGACAAAACATGGCTTCCCCAATGGCTCAGTGGGTAAAGAATCTGCCTGCAATATAGGAGACACAGGAGACTCGGGTTCAATCCTTGGTTCAGGAAGATCCTCTGGAGAAGGAAATGACAAACCACTCTATTGTATTCTTGCCTGAAAAAATCCCATGGACAGAGGAGCCTGGTGGGCTACAGTCCATGGGGTCGCAAAGAGTCGGATACTACTGAGCAACTAAGCACGCATGCACACGCACACACACACAGCACAGTAACCTCCGTAAAAGCTCTATGTGGAGGGGTTTGGAGAGCTGCTGGTGCGAGAGGCTAGAGGGTGACACACCCAAACTCCCAGGGACAGATGCTCCTCTGCGTTGGTCCCTTCAGCAGCTTGCCCTGGCTGTTCAACTGCATCCTTCATAACACACTGCTAACAGTAAACAAAGTGTTTCCTGGAGCTCTGTGACCACTGTAGCAAATTACAGCAAGATAAACACTTGCTTTATGGCACTCTGCTCACCAGATACTGCATTTTTTACAAATTGAAAGTCTGTGGCAAACCCACATCAAGTGAGGCTGTGGGCCATTTTTCTAATAGCATTTGCTCACTTCGTGTCTCTGGGTCACATTTTGATAATTCTCACAAAATTTCATACTTTTTCACTATTATGGTATTTGTGATGGTGATCTGTGATAGGGGATCTTCGATGTTACTATAACCAAATGATAATGACTTGCTGAAGGTTCAGATGATAGCAAAATTTAGCAATAAAGTATTTTAAATTAAAATGTGTACATTTTTTTTTAGTCATAATGTTATTGCATAATTAACAGACTATGTTGCTGTTCAGGCACTAAGTGGTGTCTGACTCTTTCGCGACCCCATGGACTGTAGCCCACCAGGCTCCTGTGTCTGGGGGATTTTGCAGGCAAGAATATTGGAGTAGGTTGCCATTTCCTTCTCCAGGGTATCCTCCCCACCCAGTATTGAACCCACATCTCCTGCATTGACAGGCAGATTCTTTACCACTGAGCCACCAGGAAAGCCCCTTAATAAGATTATAGGATATCGTAAACATGGCTTTTACATGCATTGGGAAACCAAAATATTGGTGTGGTATCTGCTTTACTGTTGTATTCTGGAATGGAACCCACAATATCTCCGAAGTCCCCTGTACTGAACTTAAGTACAAGCTGGAAAGAGTGTGGGTGACCAGGAAACCCCCCTACTTGTGATGGCATCGGAAGCGGGGGGCAGTCCTGTGGGACTGAGTCCCTAACCTGGCAGGTCTGTGTAGTGTTAGACTCTGGGTAGTATTAGAATTGAGTTAATCCATAGGTCATCTGCTGGTGTTCACAGAGAACTGAAGTGGTCAGTGTAGGAAAAGCCCACACATTTGGTGTCAGAAGAGCTGTGAGGAGAGAAATGGTTTTCTCTGAGCAGTGAAAGAAGATGTGGAACCACACGGCCTTGTCACTGACTACTTCCTGAGGCCCTCCCCACTCTGGGTGACTGGTGTCCTGCTTGCTCAGCCCACCGACCGTGGGTCCCTGAGTCCTGTCCTCCCCTCGGAGATCCTAAGTTGCCTTTTTCCATCCCTTCTCCTCAACATTCATAAACTCAAGTTTCTTCTCTGGGCTGATCTCAGCTAACAGTTCAGAAAGTCCTCATTTATACTAAGTTGTGAATGATGGATGACGTCATTCGACATTCTGTCAGGACGTGCTAACTCAGGGGAACCTCCAGTTGGTGTTACAGGAAGGTGGGGGAGGTATTTTTGGACAGGCCATGCTCCTTTTTAGATGGTAAGGCAAAGGAGAAAGGATACTCCATCCCACACTAGTTCCTCCCTGGGCAGCTTTCTATCTGGGACAGTGGACTCCTGGTACCCCATAAATTAATGGCAAGAAGCTATTCCTAAAATTCTAGTTTATAATTCCTCTGTCACCCAAGGGTTGTTTATTAGAAAGTGTTGAGGTTTCCAGGTGGAAGACTCCTTTGCTTGGAGTACACCCTCTCATTGTCATGCTCTGGCACTGTTTCACTAGGTCAACTGAAACACTAGTTACCTAAGGGTTGCATCTGTATTTGACTTTGCTCTGTGCTGTTAATGAAGGGCTCAGGCACTGTGAAGTTGCATATCTGCCTGGAGATTTCTGTTCAGAGAAGAGAAAAGATTATCCCAAAGGTTACAGTTGTATTGCCCTGTAGGACTATCACTCATTTTGACTTTAACTTAGCAAACTTTTTACAAAATGACTCTTTTTTTTTTTTTGGCCACACTAGGTGGCATGTGGGATCTTAGTTCCCCAACCAGGGATCAAACTGGTCCCCCCTGCAGTGGAAGCACAGAGTCCAGGGCACTGAACTGCCAGGGAATTAATTCCCAGAGTGACTTTTTAAGTCAACTACAAATATATCATTTGTCCAGGTATTCTATGAACCAGCTTTATTTATATTGGCCTCCTAGATTCATGCTTGGTTTGAAGAAAGCTTCAAAAGATATTCATTTTATATTGCATGACTTAGCTTTTTGAAAATCATACAATGAAACAACAGTCCTTCAAACCTACACCTTCCTCCTGGGTACCCCCCCTAGTTATGAAAACTCAGAGTTACAAGTAAGCCTGCAGAGATGATATGGTTGAGGGGTACTGGGAGAATCTTTTTCCTTCCTGATGTTCAAAAGGCAAAGTTCCCTGGAGCAAGTGAGAATGTGCTGAGGCCCAACCAGGCTACATTTAATGTCAGAAAGGGATGGCCAAAGTGTGCTGGGAAAGCGATGCTATAAAACCATGAAGTCCACTGTGTTCTGAAAACATGAACAGGAAATGCTATCCAAAATGTTTGGGGTATTCCTAGAAAGTCATGCCTGGGGAGGGAGAGGACGCTGATCTGTGTCCTAGAGGCATTTGGAGCAGATGGTGAAAGATATGCTTGTGTATCCAAAAAAAGCCATAGGTCTTCCAGAGAGAGGACACTGTCCCCACGACCTCTCCAGATGGAGTTTCCTGGGGAATCTCAGTGGAGAAGAGGGAAGGGACCAGAGCAGAAGCCTTAGGAGGTCTACACAGGGTGGGGGTGGGCGGGGGGGGGCACATGAGAAACTCAGGCTGAGTCCCATTCCCACCCCTGCTGTGGACCAACAACCAGCCCCTGGGGCTTCAGCCTCCCTGGACCTCAGTTTTCTCCTCTGTGAAAGGAGGAGGTTTACACTAGACAAAATGCAAGCCTTCACTCTCCAATACTTAGCCACCAGCCACATGGGCTCCACAGCCCTTTATAATGCTGATAGTCTGTATCAAGACACACTCGGTGTAAAATACACACTGGGCTTCAAAGGCATGGTACCAATACAAATGTAAAATATCTGATTAATAACTTTATCTTGATGACATGCTGACAATATTTTAGATATACCGTTAGATAAAAATATTAAAATCAATTTTACTCTTTTTTAATGTGGCTGCTTGAACATTTAAAATGACATCTGCAGTTTATTATGTATTTGTATGGAGACAGCACTGCTCTAAGGTCTCTCCAGATGAGCATCTAGAAGCAAAGAAAAGACACATTGAATGCTGATGTCAGGTTTGCTTTGCGATATTATGAAGAATAATTAGCCATGTGTCAATTGCTCTGACCAAATCTCTAATCACTATTTTGTTTCTACTGCAAGGCACTTAGTCCTCTCCTGGTCAGAGTCAGTGGACAGAAGTCCGCCATCCGGGGGACACGCTGGGAAACGAATGCTCACGTCTCTGGCTTTTAAGCACCCACATATTCATGTAGGGATTTGATCCATGAAACTACTAAAATGTGATTTGGGATTCCATCCATTCCTTTTTTTTGAAATTTTATTTTTAATTGGAGGATAATTACTTTACAGTATTGTGATGGTTTCTGCCATACATCAACATAAGCCTGTTATACAAAGGGAATTAAATCTGAAAGGAAAGATAAGTATTGTATATTAATACATATGGGCTTCCCTGGTAGCTCAGCTGGTAAAGAATTCACCTGCAATGCAAGAGACCAAGTTCAACTCCTGAGTCAGGGATCTTCCCGAGAAGGGATAGGCTACCCATTCCAGTATTCTTGGGCTTCCCTGGTGGCTCAGATGGTAAAGAATCCACCTGAAATGCGACCCAGGGAGACCTGGGTTCGATCCCTGGGTTGGGAGTATCCCCTGGAGAAGGGATAGGCTACCCACTCCAGTATTCTTGCCTGGAGAATTAAATGGACAGAGGAGCCTGGAGGGCTACAGTCCATGGGGTTCATGAAGAGTCGGATATGACTGCGTGACTAACACACACATTAATGTGTATACATGGAATCTAGAAAGATGGTACTGATGAATCTATCTACAGGCTATCTGTTACTTTTTGCAGCCCCGCCATCTCTGACCACTGTTACACAGCACTGACTTCTTGTCCTAGGCGGTGCGTTCGGAGACGTGACTTTCCATAAAGGATCATCTTAAAACTCAAATACTGGGAATCCCTGAGACCTGAGATGGGCAGGGGTGCCAGTTCTGGATGATCGAAAATGTGCCTATAGTTTTCAAAACAGAGTAACTTTTCAAATGCCAAGGAGAGACCAGTCATTAAGGAAAGTCGGTTGGGGTGATGCAAACCATCACCCCCAGTTTATCTACTTTGCAGAGTCGGATTTTAGTAATTAGGTTTCTTCAAAGCCAGTCACACCTTTGCTCTTCATGGGGCCAGAGAGCACTTCCAAGCCTTGTCTGAACTCCAACCCCAGGCTTTGTTTCTGAAAGACAAGCATCATGCACCTGCTATTCCAATTGTGCAAAATGACCAAAATGGGATTTCTCAAACGGAGCCTCTGCTGCTGAACTGGGCCCTTGAACATCCCAATGGTTTGTGAGTCCAGGCTCTGGGCATCTCCCTACAGGATGAACGAGGGCTTGAAGGCACAGGACAGCAGGGGCCCTGTGGTCAAACACATTTTCTTCCTGATCAGTTAAGACCAGCCGTTCCCCTGTCCCAGGAGAAAAGGAAGGAGAGGGATCAGCCATGCAGCAACAGGGAACCCTACCAACATGTGGGTGGCCGAGGGCAGGCAGGCCTGGAAGCAAGTAGAAATGCCTGGCAGCAGTCACACTGGTCCTCTTCCAGCATATTCACTGCTCTAAGAAGATCCTCCTCAGGGTCAGAAACACAGTAGCAACAAGACAGAACAAGTCCCTCGTGGCAGAGCTCAAGCTATGAATGGAGGGGGATGTCCTGGCACTAGGCTGTAGCCCACGGCTAGGTCTATGTCACATCTCTACTACCGGGTGGACACCAGCTCAGCCCCTGTTGTCAATGGAGAAAGGGGGTGGACGCCAGCCTGGAAGGGCAGCTGGGAACCTGATGGGGAGAAAGCAGAGGGTGGGGAAGAGGAAGGACATAGCAGGTTTGGGCAATGGGAGCAGACCCAAGGGAACACAGGGGTAGGATGGGTGAAGGACAAGCTGGGAGGAAGTCTGAAAGTCCTTAAATGTCAACCTGAAGAGTGCAGACCTGGTCCTGGATGTAGCACAGAGCCGGGGTCTGCCAGCAGGCAACACAGATGGATGGAATCATTGGGAAGAACCAACCAACCAACCATCTGCATTCAGAGGTGGTGCAGACGGATTCTGAGTATCACCTGTAGTGCCCACAAGGAAAGAACCAGACCCTAGGTAGGGTGGAGGATGCAGGGAAGGGGAGGAGGGGTGGAGCTTGAAGACCTGAGGGGGATCTGCCAGCACTGGCTGCCTGGATGCGGAAGGGGAGGGGTGGCTTGGGAAAGCTAGGGATCCAGCAAAAGGAAGGATCCGAGATGATGAGGAGCTGCTCAGCCCTGGGCCAGGACCGCTGATAACTCTCCCAGCTCAGATGATGTCTTCCTTATACAGTCTTCCACACCACACGGCCGTGCAAGGTCACAGCTATTGGTGTCCATGTTGGTGTAGGTGCAAATAACTTTGCTGCCTCCCCCAGGTGAGACCTTTCAGGGCAGGAAGATACTATTCTCACAGGTGGTTGAAGAACATTAGCAATGATGCTGGGAGGGGCCGTGGACCATGCGTTTGTTCAGCACAGGATTTCTGTGTCCAGGATTCCATGATGAGATTTCACGAGCACCATAACCCCAGGGTGTTCTCAATTACCCCAGAATGTTCAGACCATCCGCCTTACCCAGGACCTCATGTCCAGCAACTTAGCTGAGTCACTTCCAGGAGCCGGGACAGAGGCAAAGCCACAAATCGAGGCTTGTTGCCAGTGGTTAGCAACTCTAGCTTAAAAGCACCAACTGGGTAGGGAAGATGAGGCTGAAAAAGAGGTCTGGTGATTGCCTTTCAAGGATTCACACTTTGCACAAAATCAGACGAGCCCTAATAACCAAGAAAGGGATAATGACCGTGTGGAATTCAGCTCTGAGTCAAGAATGTAACCATGAACTCTCACATTTATGAAGTGGTCCTACCCGGATGTAGGGCATCACGAGTCTGTGTGGAGGGTGGAAGGACAGTGGCACAAGAAAGTCACTCTGATACCTAGATTCAACCTCAGCTCTAGGTCAGACACCACTTTCTAGGAAAGACTGTTTTGGGACCCATGTCGAGTTATCTGTCCTCAGAGTCCCTTTTACTTCTCTCACGAAGCAGTGTTTTCTCCTATGATTATTATTATAGGTTTACTATTATATTGGATTAATATCCTGCTTTGGTACCAGACTGAAAGCTCCATGATCTGGAATGGCTTCTGGTTTTTCTCTTCCTGGTGCCTAGGATAGAGCCTGGCTGTTCACAAGTGCTTGGTCAATGTGAGTCAAAATGAAGCTTGAGGAATAAAGGAAGAGCTAGGGGGTTCAGACAGCCCATTTCAGCAGCTGAACACTACCTGGCATTTTCAAAACAAACCTCCAAGGGGTCAATATTAAAGGTTCAAAGGGCAGCTGACTCCATTTTTGCAGGTAACCACATGGAAAAATTGTGGAATAATTAAGAAAGCCTTCCTCAGTGATCAATGCAAAGAAATAGAGGAAAACAACAGAATGGGAAAGACTAGAGACCTCTTCAGGAAACTTAGAGATACCAAGGGACATTTCATGCAAAGATGAAAATAAAGGACAGAAATGGTATGGACCTAACAGAAGCAGAAGATATTAAGAAGAGGTGGCAAGAATACACAGAAGAACTGTACAAAAAATATCTTCATGACCCAGATAATCATGATGATGAGATCACTCACCTAGAGCCAGATATCCTGGAAAGCGAAGTAAGTGGGCCTTAGGAAGCATCACTATGAACAAAGCTAGTGGAGGTGATGGAATTCCAATTGAGCCATTTCAAATCCTGAAAGATGATGCTGTGAAAGTGCTGCACTCAATATGCCAGCAAATTTGGAAAACTCAGCAGTGGCCACAAGACCGGAAAAGGTCAGTTTTCATTCCAATCCCAAAGAAAGGCAATGCCAAAGAATGCTCAAACTACCACACAATTGCACTCATCTCACACGCTAGTAAAGTAATGCTCAAAATTCTCCAAGTCAGGCTTCAGCAATAAATGAACCGTGAACTTCCAGATGTTCAAGCTGGTTTTAGAAAAGGCAGAGGAACCAGACATCAAATTGCCAACATCTGCTGGATCATGGAAAAAGCAAAAGAGTTCCAGAAAACATCTATTTCTGCTTTATTGACTATGCCAAAGCCTTTGACTGTGTGGATCACAATAAACTGTGGAAAATTCTGAAAGAGATGGGGATACCAGACCACCTGATCTGCCTCTTGAGAAACCTATACGCAGGTCATGAAGCAACAGTTAGAACCGAACATGGAAAACAGACTGGTTCCAAATAGGAAAAGGAGTACATCAAGGCTGTATATTGTCACCCTGTTATTTAACTTATATGCAGAGTACATCATGAGAAACGTTGGGCTGGAAGAAGCACAAGCTGGAATCAAGATTGCCCAGAGAAATATCAATAACCTCAGATATGCAGATGACACCACCCTTATGGCAGAAAGTGAAGAGGAACTAAAAAGCCTCTTGATGA
>NW_011494635.1:980429-983681 GCF_000754665.1 Bison bison bison | reverse complement strand
GATGAAAGTGAAACTGGAGAGTGAAAAAGTTGGCTTAAAACTCAACATTCAGAAAACGAAGATCATGGCATCTGGTCCCATCACTTCATGGCAAATAGATGAGGAAACAATGGAAACAGTGTCAGACTTTATTGTTTTGGGCTCCAAAATCACTGCAGATGGTGACTGCAGCCATGAAATTAAAAGATGCTTATTCCATGAAAGGAAAGTTATGACCAACCAAGATAGCATATTGAAAAGCAGAGACATTACTTTGCCAACAAAGGTCCATCTAGTCAAGGCTATGGTTTTTCCAGTAGTCATGTATGGATGTGAAAGCTGACTGTGAAGAAAGCTGAGTGCTGAAGAATTGATGCTTTTAAAGTGTGGTGTTGGAGAAGACTCTTGAGAGTCCCTTGGACTGCAGGGAGATCCAACCAGTCCATTCTAAAGGTGATCAGTCCTGGGTGTTCTTTGGAAGGAATGATGCTAATGATGCAGATGACATCTGCTAATGCTCAATCTCCAGTACTTTGGCCACCTCATGTTAAGAGTTGACTGATTGGAAAACACTCTGATGCTGGGAGGGATTGGGGGCAGGAGGAGAAGGGGACGACAGAGGATGAGATGGCTGGATGGCATCACTGACTTGATGGACATGAGTTTGAGTGAACTCTGGGAGTTGGTGATGGACAGGGAGGCCTGGCGTGCTGCAAATCATGGGGTCGCAAAGAGTCGGACATGATTGAGCGACTGAACTGAACTGAACTGAACTGAATAATGTTATTTATCTAATAAAGAATCTGCCTGCAATGCAGGAGACCCAGGTTCAATCCCTGGGTCAGGAAGATCTCCTGGAGAAGGGAATGTACTCCAGTATTCTTGCCTGGAGAATCCCATGGACAGAGGGGCCTGGCGGGCTACAGTCCATGGGGTCGCAAAGAGCTGGACACGACTGACTGGCAAACACTTTCACTTTCAATATTATAATAACAAATGATATTATTATTCCATGATAACTAATTATGAATAGCTATAGTAAAGAATAACAATGTCTATAAAAAAGAGGAGAGAAAGAAATATAACGTAACTATCAACTTGGAGCATCTAACAAACAAACGAAACAATTTTTAAGCTTTGTGGTGGGGAAGGGGAGACAATACCAAGTAATATAGTTCAGGCCACTTGTCACATTTTCCTCAAGGGCATTTGACTCAGGAGAGAAGTAGACCTGCCCTCAGTCTCTCACTTCTTGTCTGATGGATTCTTTCATAGGACATAACAAGTTAACTACTTTACCTGTTATTAAACTGAAAACACTAAAACAAAAAGATTTTCCCCAGGTGCCGGGAGCCCTCACGGGAGATCCCACCCATGACAAAGGTCGTGCAGAGAAGACCTGACAGGTAAAGGCAGAACAGGACTCGAGGGACTCCCTGGACCTGCTCGATCATCTGCCCCGAAACCAAAATCTGTCTGTCTACTGTTTACTATATTATGCCTTTTACCAACTCTTCTGACATTAACAGGGGGCTGTCCCCGACCACCTTTCTCTGAAGAAAATCAAGTTAAGGCTCTAGTTAATAAGTCTCCTGGGCTTGAAAGGAGCATTTTAATTCTAACCCCTCTGTTACTATTTTAGCTTGCTTGGCAGGTTTATCCACATTCTTGCAACTAATGCACATGATTGTTCACAACACCCCAAGCATAACCTTTGAGCAATAAAAAAGCTTTATTAGAATAATACTGCATTGTTGAGCCAATGTTTGCTACCTAGTTTCCTTATCCCTTACCCAATGTGCGCCTGGGAGTGCATTAGTTAATATAGTTGGTATGCAAGAAAGGAGCCGTGGTTGCACGGGCGCAGGAGGGCCTAGAGGAGCTATCCCACGTTGAAGGTCAGGAAGGGCAGCAGTGAGGAGATATCCCTCGCCCAAGGTAAGCAGCAATGGCTGCGCTTTGCTGGAGCAGCCGTGAAGAGATACCCCACGCCCAAGGTAAGAGAAACCCAAGTAAGACGGTAGGTGTTGCAAGAGGGCATCAGAGGGCAGACACACTGAAACCATAATCACAGAAAACTAGTCAATCTAATCACACTAGGACCACAGCCTTGTCTAACTCAATGAAACTAAGCCATGCCCATGGGTCAACCCAAGATGGGCGGGTCACGGTGGAGAGATCTGACAGAATGTAGTCCACTGGAGAAGGGAATGGCAAACCACTTCAGTATTCTTGCCTTGAGAACCCCATGAACAGTATGAAAAGGCAAAATGATAGCGTACTGAAAGAGAAACTCCCCAGGTCAGTAGGGGCCCAATATGCTACTGGACATCAGTGGAGAAATAACTCCAGAAAGAATGAAGGGATGGAGCCAAAGCAAAAAGAATACCCAGTTGTGGATGTGACTGGTGATAGAAGCAAGGTCCGATGCTGTAAAGAGCAATATTGCATAGGAACGTGGAATGTCAGGTCCATGAATCAAGGCAAATTGGAAGTGGTCAAACAAGAGATGGCAAGAGTGAATGTCGACATTCTAGGAATCAGCAAACTGAAATGGACTGGAATGGGTGAATTTTACTCAGATGACCATTATATCTACTACTGAGGGCAGGAATCCCTCAGAAGAAATGGAGTAGCCATCATGGTCAACAAAAGAGTCTGAAATGCAGTACTTGGATGCAATCTCAAAAATGACAGAATGATCTTTGTTCGTTTCCAAGGCAAACCATTCAATATCACAGTAATCCAAGTCTATGCCCCGACCAGTAACGCTGAAGAGGCTGAAGTTGAATGGTTCTATGAAGACCTACAAGACCTTTTAGAACTAACACCCAAAAAAGATGTCCTTTTCATTATAGGGGACTGGAATGCAAAAGTAGGAAGTCAAGAAACACCTGGAGTAACAGGTAAATTTGGCCTTGGAATATGGAATGAAGCAGGGCAAAGACTAATAGAGTTTTGCCAAGAAAATGCACTGGTCATAACAAACACTCTCTTCCAACAACACAAGAGAAGACTCTACACATGGACATCACCAGATGGTCAACACCAAAATCAGACTGATTATATTCTTTGCAGCCAAAGATGGAGAAGCTCTATACAGTCAGCAAAAACAAGACCAGGAGCTGACTGTGGCTCAGATCATGAAATCCTTATTGCCAAATTCAGACTTAAATTGAAGAAAGTAGGGAAAACCACTAGACCATTCAGGTATGACCTAAATCAAATCCCTTATGATTATACAGTGGAAGTGAGAAATAGATTCTGGGGATT